>NC_057812.1:284511543-284813812 GCF_018294505.1 Triticum aestivum | reverse complement strand
TTTTTCTCCGGCGAGCCCCAGCCATCCCACGCCACCACCCCACCACCGTCGGCGACCACCGCCCACACCCTAAACCCTAAGATAGATAGTGGGGTACCACTCCGGCAAGCCCCCCTCCCCGCTGTGGCTGGTTCTTCCTTAACTTCGACGAGCCCTCCTCCACCCCCTGAAAATTGACTGACCCAAAAGTCGATTCAGTCGACTGAAGTGTAACTAAATCAGAGCAGCATCACAAGCAAGAGCAAGAGCGAGAGTAGCAACGCAAGCAAGACAGAGAGCGAGAGCAGCAGCATGAGCAAGAGAATACCAGGCAGGGGACCGAGAGCAAGAGCAGAGCAGCAGTGCGAGCGAGAGACAAAGTAGCAGTAGGTCCTACTGATGTGGGCGTCGTCGTCGAGGGAGTGACTTCGTGGAGGAAGTGGTCGGCGATGCCGCCGTGGATGGAGCCACGCCATGTTAGCTCGGGGGCGAGCACCGGTAGCACCGTGAGATCGAATCAGGAAGAAAAGCGGTGATTAGTGTAGAACCTCTTTGGTGGTGCCGATTAGGCCTTCGCTTCGTCTGAGGAAATGGTGATGATGATGCTCTTCCGGCGGTGCAGGTGAAAACGGCGGTGTGGGAATGGAGGTGACGTGAAAGACAAGGGGAACATCGGGGCAGCTCCTTGGAGGTGGAGGACGGGATGGCTGAACCGGCAGAACGACGAGATCGACGATGGATCCTCATCCGGTGTGGTGGACGAGGGATGTCGAGGTGTTGTTGTGGACGACGTCGTCAGGGAAGAGGCTCCGGCTAGGTGGCGGACGAAGGAGGGTGTGGGGCTTCGCAGGTTTTCGCGGCCTTGGTGTATGAATGGGTGGGCGGATGGGATGGGAGGGGGAACCATGGCTTAGGGACGCGCTTGTCTGAAATGTGGCGTAAGTTAAGAAAGTACCTCGACAGATTTGAGCTAGGCGGTTCTTTCGGTTCAGGGGTATCACGAGAATTTCGCGTGTCGGGATTTCGCAGGAGGTGGGACTTTCGCGCGCGTTGTAATTTTGGGATAGCAAGGCGTGGGTTGAGATGGAGGGAGTTTTCGGAACACAATGAGACAAAGATATATCTTAAATACTTCGAGGTAACAAAGCGCGAGTTGAAGAGGCGGGAGTTTCGCAGCACGATAGACAAAGATGCTAGCTTGAAATTTCGGCATAACAAGGTGATGCTTGAAATTTCAGGAGAACAAGCTTAACGTGTACAAAAAAAGACAATTCACATCTCATCACTAGAGAGAGCCATGTCCCATTTTACTATATTACTAGAAATGCATTCAAATACAACAACAACAAAATTAAAATAATCGGGACAACAAACATAACGTGTACAATACCAAAACAATTTGCACTTCCCTCAACAATAAAAAAACTATTCGTGTTGTCTAGCATATGGACTAAATTTGAGTACATTTTCCCTGCTTGAATGGTATTGTACTCGGGTTAGATATACAACCATCTAAATATTATCTTCACAACACATGACAAGAATATAGGAGTAGTAAATTCCTGTATAAATATGAATTACATGTACATACAATCTCAAATTCAAATATATGTATCGATTTTATGTTGAATTCAAATCATAGTACATGTATGCTCTAGCTAGATGTTCGGAATCTAAACCATGTATGATACTATGTACAATGCTTTTAGCACGCACAACACACACACAAACACCATTTAGACTAGTAAGGTACACGTGCATTGCACGCATGAGATTTGGCAACCAAATTATGAATTAATACCACATTATATCATGTAAGCTTTGAGTCATATATGCATGATGTAGATGTTCGTTTAATTCTTATAGTTCGTTTCATTCAAAATCATCTATTTTTTATAAGAAAGCTAATCTATTTTAGGATTCATGAAATTGTGCATTTTAAAGCATAAAGTAAAAATAAATAATGGAAAACCATGTAGAAAAACATTTGGGAAATTATGACACGGAAAATTCTAGAACAAAGAAGAAGTGCTTGTGTTTTGAGGTTTCTGCATTATGCTTAAGTTCAACCATGGAGTCTTCTAGATTGTACATGTGGCAAAATCTGGTGGAATGTAGATGATATCCAACGACCAGTAGTGCTCGAATTTGGCATCTCTGCACCATCGTTTTGGCTTCATCCAATGACCATATTTCAAAGTTAAAGTTATCTGCCCACTATATAAAAATATAAAATATAATATATAGGGGTACAGATATAGATATGTGAAGCGAAAGCCATCCATCATCTCCAATTAGAATAGTGTGTCCATGGACGGATGCAATATGGCCAAACGATGTCTGCCATCGGTATCTCAAATTCATATCAGTCTGACCTTGTTCAATGTGTATACAATATAGCATGCTCGTTTCCAAACCACACCACGCATATCTCAGTTATATTCATGCATGCATGGGTTTCAAACATCATGATCTCTTATTCAAATATTTGAATTCAACTTTACATTGATTATGACCTCACCTAGTCTTTTACACCCACACAGTCGTCTTCTCTTTATAATTGTACCACTAACTTTCTCTCATGCATGCCTGCATGCACACACACTACCACTCGACATTATCCATCGCACACATGCAATCTTTTTCTTCAGGTCGGTCTCCCATGCATGCACACACACATCTCCCCCTCTTCATCATATCGAGCATTCTTTATCTCTCACATGCATGTGCAATGATCGATGTTCCTCTATGTGTGTGTATATATATCTAGGTCTTTCCCAGTTTTCCACACAAACCGATCAATCTATATATCTAGTGAGGTCTCACTCTCTTTCTCACGTTCACATCGTTCAATCTATACCTCTCTATATAGGATTACATCGCTAATACACCCACATTAATTACATATCCAACGTCCCCCTCTCATCATCCATGCCTTCCGCTTCATCTCTCAGACGCGCGCATAGTGATGATGACAAGGGGCAGCAAGGGCCCTTCCCCCCTAGCATCACTATATATTGAGGCTAATATGAATGTGATCATTAGATCAATTGCTGGTAAAATGGTTTAAGTTGATGAACTGGCCCTCCAAGTAAAGGATTACAATGCTTAGCCCCCTAGCTCATTTATTTTTCATGGCTCCGCCACATCGCGCAACAGCGCACCTTCTTGCCCCCTCTCTTTAAATATTGATCTCGCACTTGTGCACTCCTTCATAGTCTCCCTCCACTTGGCCCCTCGCACCATCTTCTAGCCCCCCCATCGGATTTTACCACATGTACAATCTAGCAGACTCCATGGTTGAACTTAAGCATAATGCACAAATCTCAAAACACAAGTGCCTCTCCTTTTTCTAGAATCTTCCGTATCATAACTGTCAAACTTTTTTGTATTTGAATTTCTGTTATTTGTTTTTACTTTATGCTTTACAACGCACAATTCCATGAATCATAAAATAGATTAAGGGCTTCTTTGATTCAAAGGATTCTCAAAGGAATTTTGGAGATTCTAATCCTTAGGAATTTTTCCTATCTTGGTTGTTTGATTCGTAGGATTGTAAACCATAGGAATTTTTCCATAGGATTCATTTGCACTAGATTTCATAGGAAAAACTTTCCATACACTCAAACCTTTTTGAAAGAATCCTACAATTTTCTGTGCACAATCGAACACTCGTACAATCCTGTAGGATTCAAGACAACATTCCACTCTAATCCCTTGTTTTTCCTATTCCAGCGTTTTGGAAATCCTACGAATCAAAGAGGCCCTAACTTTTTTATAAAAACTAATTGATTTTGAATGAGATGAATTATAATAATTAAACGAATGTCTACATCATGCATATATGACTCAAAGCTTACATGCTATAGTGTGGAATTTATTCATAATTTGGTTGCCAAATCTGATGCATGAAATGCGCGTGTACCTTACTAGTACTTTGAGTATGTGCAAAACATGTAAATTAGAATTCTAATGGCACGCTACACAATGTCTCTCTTTTAGTTCATGATGCCACCTAGCACATGTGGAGGCGTTGTCTCGGCCTCCTTGTGTGGATTGATCACAGTGACATACTGCCGGTTCCAGAAGAATGTACTTGTCCTCTCTCAGGCACACTGGCAGTACATGCATGAAGTGAAGATGTGCACGCACGCAATCATTCCCTCGCATGCACATGCAGGTACACAGTGGGACGCATTTTTGTACGAAGATCCACCCCATGTGATAATTTGACGCGTGTAAAGTCCTTCACTTCATCGGTGGTCAATTAATACATCGCATGCAAATTGAGTGGACGTGAGGAAGGGAGTAGTTGAGAAAGATATTACTACTCCAGTGCGTGCATGCAAGTAGTTAAATCATGGGTTGCTACTTCCATTGGTCTCCTTTGTATGTTGTGCCAATTTTTTACCATATTTTTAAGTAACATAATATTTATGCAATTCATAAAAAGTGGCACAAAAAAAGTGGGCGAATAAACCAGGACGCAAGCAGCATGATCAATTTTTTCCAGGGCTACTATTGGTGGCCTTTGTATTTAAATATGGACAGAGTGGAGTACTAGTACTATCTTTATCTTAGCCTCGTAAGGCTCTCCCAGTGCCTAGGCTCGCCTCCCCGCCGCGCCCATCGGATACCGCCATGGAGGATCCCGCCATGGATAATCCCTTAGATCCCAGTATCCCACGGGCTGCCCTCTTGCTGCGGCCCAGAGCACTGCCGCCTTTGAGAAAAACCCACATGTGTTTTAGTGGGGATCCATTGCTCTGGAATCACAGATCGGTGGCACGGGAGGACATGCCAGGGCTGCATTTCAGGTGGTGGGCAACAAGGGCAAATCAGATCAAGGAAGCATCGCATCGATTGGGGAGAAGTTCGAAGGAGCTGCGCGTGGCGCGGCACAAGGTAGAGGCGCAAGTCGATCTCAGGGGAGAGATTCTGAGGGATCTCAGCATCTGGCAGCGTCTCATTGATTTTGAGCTAGGGCTAATGGTAGAGATCATATTCACGGAGTCAATTGCGGAGGAAAGAACACACATGATTGCGGAATGGCATGAGCAGCCGGTGCAACTATTCAAATGGGCGTTAGGAGAAGCCAAATCGCGGGACCATCCGTGGTCGCGCTGCTGGGCATGCATCGTAGGCGAGGTGAGCTTCCCTTCTTCCCCGCTAGCGATGCGGTGACCTACTCGGTTGTTGCTGCAGTGAACTTTCGGCGCCATGGCGGTTTGCAACCGTGGCAATCACTCCATCTATATGTATTGTATTCTTGTAAAAATACTTGGTCGTTTGGAAAAAGATGGTAATTTATTTATCACTAGTTTTTGAATGCTTGGTCATGACAATCACCCGAAGCCACAACCAGAAGTCTCCATCGCATAATACTTACGGTCGGTCACACCAATAGATGGTCGATCGGACCCGCGACATGCATCGGCTTGGTCTGACATGTATGACCAGTTACATCACTGACTTGTGCGTCCATATTTGACTAGTAGTACTTGAAAGTTGTGTTCCAAGAAACTCATCGGGAGCAGATTCGGGCCTCGAAACCAAAACCATCAATTAATCTTTAGCTTGCTCCCATCACATTCAAAATGTACAGTATAATTAAGTGAAAACTTGCTCACACCTAGTACTACGTATCAAACCTGAACGTGTTCCCACTATGTCGGTTTTCGTACTAGTGCTAGTACTAGGTTATAAAAAGGGGAACTAGTACCTAGCCAAAAATCACTCTACCTCTTCCTCATCATCCGTCTTTCTTGTTCATCCGTCCTTGCCATGGCCGGTGTGTAGAGCTCTAGGTCGAGAACTACTCATAACAAGGGAGCGACAACCAAGGCCGCAAAAAAAGAGGGCTCGCCGCCTCGCAGGGACCTGGAAAGATCTCTCACGGGCAAGCGAGGGCTCCCAGGAGCGCCCTAGCCGCGGAGGCGAGTGCTCTCAGGAGCGCCCTAGCCACGGAGGCAAGGGCTCCTAGGAGCACCCTAGCCATGGAGGCGAACATTCCGAGCTGGCGGCGCTGGAGTCGTTATCCCTCGATGACATGCCCGATCAGCTCCATAAACAGGAGGAGTTCATCGACGGCTTGGTGGAGCTGCTGAAGGAGAGCATCGACGACATGCCCGCTGAACTCAATGAGCAGGGGAAGTTGACTGCCGGCTTGGTGATGCTGCTAAAGAAGAGCATTGCCTCGGATAATAAGGCGAAGGGTGAAATCCTGCAACTTCGGGAGGACAAGGTGAAGCTCTACCACGAGCTGAGCCTGCTGAAGGAGGAGAATGCCGGCTAGAAGAAGTTGCATGAGAAGAGTAGTTCCTTGATGAAGATGATGCAGGCCCTCGTCATGGAACAGAAGGAGGAGTTGGCGAAGCTCCGCATCGAGCACCCAGCTGCTGTCAACGTACGTAATGCTGCCGTGGAACAGATGATGAAGGCTCGCATCGAGAAATCCCGTGTCATGGACATAATGAAGAAGATGGCAGAGGAGATGCACAAGGAGATGGAGAGCGTGGAGGCGATGAAGTAGCTGTTACGACTCCGCGGCCAGCAACCCTTCATGTAGTAGAAAACAGCGCCCAGACTGGTGTGTGCGTCTTCCTTCTTTTTAGGGGGTCATAATCTTCCTTCTTATTTTGCTCCTGTGTTTCTTCTTTTTCTTTGGGTGTTTCGCCGCACGTGTCACGTTCTCTGCGAGGCATGAATAGAACAATGCTAACGATGAGCGGCGCCGTGAGATCAATGACTAGCAAAATTAGATCATTTTTATCGCCATATGGCACTGGGCTGTCGTGTTTCGTGCTCCTTCGTCGTACTAGTACTCCAGTGGAAAACTTGAGTATACCGCACGGTTCTTTGCTCCTCCTTAGGTCGTTGGCAACATTTATACAAGCAATCAAATCACAAGGCCCCTCCTTCCAGCAGTAATGATCCGTCAAATTACAAAGGCCCTCGCCTCTCGTGAAACCGACCAAGCGAGACAGCCCCGCCCTCTAGCCTTTCAAAGAATGTATACTTTTGTACAGTAGTAGTATCGATGGATTGCGCCATGGAGCAAAACTAACAAGATGGAATTAAAGAAAAAAGGTGGAACATGTAGAAAGCGCTTGTTGCCAAATTATGCATATATTACTATTAAAAAAGCTAGTACATGCTTAAATGGGGTGCTAAATTCTATTAAAGAAATTATCTTACCTATTTAATTCTTGGGTTCTTATTATTTATGCCACTAGTTGTGTATCACTACTCAGTTTTTCCATTAGAAGTTACAACTACTCAAAAATGCCATCGATCCGTGAGATGCTTACTCAAAAATGCAATTAGATATATCAAATATGCCATCGTTCCATTAGATGTTTGCTCAAAATGCCATTAGACATTGTTATTTTCACATCAAACCCGTTGACCATGTTATATGACAAAAATAAGCCAATTCTCACAATGATAAGTGTGGCTCCGCTTGTCAGGAGTAACCAAGCAAATAATTTTACAGGAAAATAAGAACGCTATTGGGATCAAGTAGGTCCCACATTTTATTGTACTGTAGTGAGATAGAGGGAGAGCTGGCATGTTGGTCCATAGGTATTTATGTCATTATAACATGGCAAAGGATATTTTAGTCACAATAATGGTGTCCAGCACAACACACCCCTCAAATAAAACTAAGCACCCTGAAATTCTTTGACAACTAAACTGCTGGCTATATGATGTTGGCCATATATAATGTGAAGAAACAAGTGGTAGTACTATACCTACTAAAAGATGAACTGTAAAAAATACTAGTATGTACATACTTAAGAGTTAAAGTAACAACAAGGAACATAACATAGTTCTGCTAGGGCCTCAGCACAACACACCCCTCAAATTAAACTAAGGAACTAATGTGGTAGACACTACATTAGAACCACCATGAGCAATGACACTGCCACCTTACTCGGAATCCTCGTCCATGTGCTTGACTTCGTCCTTGTCACTCTTCCTCTTGGCCGATACTTATTTGCTTGAACCGCACACTTGGCTCTTGCTCTTCATCCAACCCTTGTAGATATTGAAACAAAGGTAGGCATACATTGTAGTGTACTGCATGTGGTCTATATCTTGTACATTCCACTGCCATGCATGACGATGAAACTGTTGAGGAACGTAGTAATTTCAAAAAAATTCCTACGCACACACAGGATCATGGTGATGCATAGCAACGAGAGGGGAGAGTGTTGTCTACATACCCTCGTAGACCGTTCGCGGAAGCGTTATATCAACGCGGTTGATGTAGTCGTACGTCTTCACGATCCGACCGATCCAAGTACCGAAAGCACAGCACCTCCGAGTTCTGCACACGTTCGGCTCGGTGACATCCTCACCTTCTTGATCCAGCAAGAGGGGCGAAGTAGTAAATGAGTTCCGGCAGCACGATGGTGTGGTGACGGTGTTGGTGAAGAACAATCTCCGCAGGGCTTCACCTAAGCACTACTGTCGGTGTCAAAACCGGCGGATCTCGGGTAGGGGGTCCCGAACTGTGCGTCTAGGCCGGATGGTAACAGGAGGCAAGGGACACGAAGTTTTACCTAGGTTCGGGCCCTCTTGATGGAGGTAAAACCCTACGTCCTGCTTGATTAATATTGATGATATGGGTAGTACAAGAGTAGATCTACCACGAGATCGGAGAGGCTAAACCCTAGAAGCTAGCCTATGGTATGATTGTTGTTCTGTATGTTGTCCTACGGACTAAAACCCTCCGGTTTATATAGACACCGGAGAGGGTGAGGGTTACACAAAGTCGGTTACAATGGTAGGAGATCTACATATCCGTATCGCCAAGCTTTCCTTCCACGCCAAGGAAAGTCCCTTCCGGACACGGGACGAAGTCTTCAATCTTGTATCTTCATAGTCCAGGAGTCCGGCTGAAGGTATAGTCCAGGAGTCCGGCTGAAGGTATAGTCCGGCCATCCGGACACCTCCTAATCCAGGGCTCCCTCAGTAGCCCCTGAACCAGGCTTCGATGATGACGAGTCCGACGCGCAGATTGTCTTTGGCATTGCAAGGCGGGTTCCTCCTCCAAGTACTTCATAGAAGATTTGGAACACAAAGATAGTGTCCGGCTCTGCAAAATAAGTTTCCACATATTGCCATAGAGAGAATAATATTTACACAAATCTAATCTGCTGACGTATTCCGTAGTGTGACGCACCACGGCCAAGCCTTTATTCGAATCGTTTTATTGTCCCACCTCAGCGTGTCATGTGAGGCGGTTTCCTTGGCATGTCTTGTTAAAGAGAGATCGTGTCCCCTTATTCCGGGATTCTCATCAATACGGGTGTGGGTAATCCAACCGCTTCTAGGACTCCTAGACTATAGGCAAGTCCAAACGGCCACGGAGAGTACGCTTGATATTCACCCTCTTTATAAAGGGACAAGGCTTTTACTTCTTTCCCTCCCGTGCTCAATCGAATCCTTCCCCCACCTCAAGCTCAGACACCCAAAGTTCAGGTCAGGTGCTCCGAACCTTCAATCATGTCCGGATCTAGCGTTCAAGACCGATGGGTGCCTTCCTCCATCACGGAAGAAGACATCAAAAAGTTGAGGGAGGCCAGATATCTGACCGCCGAGGTTTTGCATCGGCTGCCTGCCCGAGGGAAGGCTGTCCCCTCCCCCGAACCCAACGAGAACGTCGTGTTCGTCTCCCACTTCCTCCGAGGTCTAGGCCTTGCTCTGGATCCTTTCGTCAGGGGTTTGATGTTTTATTACGGGCTAGATTTCCATGATCTAGCTCCAGACTCCTTTCTTCATATCACGACATTTATCGTCGTGTGTGAGGCCTTCCTCCGGGTTACCCCTCACTTTGGCCTGTGGCTCAAGACCTTCGAGGTAAAGCCGAAGATGATCGAGGGGCAACATGCAGCGTGTGGAGGTGCCTCAAAATATGCAAGATGACGGGAGCTCCATGGCCCAAAGGTTCCATTCCAGAGGTGTCTGAATTGTGGCAACAGGAGTGGTTCTACATCACGGCTCCTAGAAGTGCCAAGTGGGCGGCCGCCCCTGTTTTCCGCTCGGGCCCTCCACCATAGCTGATGTCATGGATCAGCAGAGGTCTGAGCTGGGGTCCAGCCAAGGATGTGCCTATACTGCAAAGCCGCATTCGAGATCTCTTCAATGGAGATTTTAGTTTGGTTGCGGTAATACAAGTTATGCTGGTTCGTCAAGTCCAGCCTTGCAAACGCCGACCCCTTCACTTGTGGGAGTTCAATCCCGAGGGACCGCGTGTCATTCAAAATTTCCTCGGCCTGACGCACGAGGAGACGTACAAGTCATTCTTCAGACCTCAGGTAGAGTGTCCGGAAATCACCGAGGACGTGGGCCTGAGCAGTAACCGCGCTGCCGAACAGGTAAGGAATCTTCCGGCCGAACATACTATCTCTCATTTGTTACGAAGTTATTTCTGAGAGTTCGCTTTTTGACCAGGACTGGCTAACAAAGGCAAAGTTGATTCGGTGTTCGGCCCCCCTCCCTGAGGGTTTGGACAATCCGGTATTGGAAAAGATGCTCAAGGTCGCACCTTGCCCATAGCCCTTGAAGGAAGATACTGGGGAGGATAATACGGGCGGACACGGGCCCCCAACACTGCCCATTCTAACCGAGGGAGCGAGCGTCTCCATGAAGGAAGACGACCGGAGGAGGAAAAGGACTGCGCCCGGGGATTCGGAAGCCGAAGCTTCCAAACGGGAGAAGAAGTCTCCCATAGAGGGTCCTACCTTGGGGGGTGCTTTTGCCGCACAAAGTCCGCGGGGGGGATCAATTCTCCAGCGAGTCGTAAGTGACCCGAAATACTTTAATAGTATAGGTATGCCATCTTTTTCTTCTGAGAAAATAACCACCGCATATATCTTTGCAGTTCGGGACTTAACCCCTCTCAAATGAGCTCGTCTTCGGGGGAACTTCTTCCAGAGACAATGGAGAGCGAAATGCCTCCTCCGGACTCCTCCGCTCCGAAAGCGGGTGACCCCGAAGTGTCGTCGTGAAGGGCCTCTTCGGGTCCGGTGAGGCCAGAAGATAATTCCATTGACCCCCAAAGCTCCCAGTGTCCGGCTCCTGAAGAGAGCGGACAAAAGAGTCCGGCACCGTTTGGTGTGCGATTGGATGTTCTGAGGGAGTTGGTGGGGCGAGCGGCCATCTCGGATGAACACCGTGTGCTGATGAATACGGTGATGGAGAGAATCTCGTCCGCCAAAAGCGGATTGCATGAAGCTTTTATGAGTCTACTGGCAGGCTTTGAGGTACGTAAAATAATGTATGATAGTCCTGCACATGCTAGGTGTTACCTGTGTAGATAATAGCCCCTGAGACCCTGGTGGTCGTCGGAAACAACGACGAACAGAGGATCATATTCCTAGGTAATAACCATACTGCCTCTATGTGCAGGTGATGGAAGCTCTGGTGGCTAGCCGGACTAGCGAGTTTGCCCATTTAAAACGACAGTTGGATGCGGCAGACGCCGACATCGAGCTTGTTAACAAAAGGCTTGACGAGGCACAGGGTAAGTGTCATTATCTGGTAAACGCCACATAGTAAGAGCAGCATGATGTCAGTATCTTTAATATGTTGTGACTATAGATGGAGCTGCCACTGTTGAAGCCTTGCGGGCAAAACTTGCCCGAGCCAAGGAACAAGCGCGGTTTGGTAATGCGGCTGCTTTGAAGGCGGCCGAAGAGTTGAAAGCCGAGAAGGCCGCGCATGGCGAGAGCCGAGATAAGATGGCCAAGATGGCCATAGAATTAAAAGCCGCCACCGACCGTTGACGGGTTCTTGAAAAGGAAAACCTAGCGAAGGCATCGGACCTTGAGAAGGCTGCTGCGACGAGAAAAGACATCCGCTCTTCTATGAGGGCGAAGAAGGAGGAGCTGCGAGAAGCCGGGGATATTGTAGCTGGGAAATCCTTTATGTTACGGAGGAAGTTTGGAGATCCACGGTATGCCTCTCTGGATCGGCTGTGGAGTTCGGAGAATGTGTATATGGATTTGGCGGCAAGCGCTGCCGATGCGGCCAAGTACTTCCAGGGTCAGACAGACCATGAAGTGGACCAGCTGTTTTGGACACAATTCCATTCTCCCGAGAGTCCGCTTTCATTGACTGACCAATTAGCCAAATGGGCCGAACTGAATAGGTTGTCCGGACTCGCCATGAGGTCTGTTGTGGATCAGCTATGGCCGGAAAGGCCAAAACTGAACAGCTATTTCATCTTGGTGTAGCAGTTCTTTGACGCGGTGCCGCGCATTAATGTGATGAAGAGGTCGGCGTGCATAGAGGGCTCACGGATGGCCTTTGCCTGTGTTAAAGCATACTGGGCGGAGATGGATGCTACCACTGTTGCAGCGCGGGATTCGGCCATAGGTCGAATGGCTGCTGAGCACTACTTTGAAGAAGTTCTTGAGGGTGCTCGTTTGATAGAGACCCAGTGCTCAAAAAATATTATGTTTGAGTGACATGTAATCTCATTGTAAGCGAAATGCTTTTATAAATTTTTATAAGGCTATTTTTATACTTTTGCCTGAAAGTAATATGATGCCTCCTGGGCGGCCGTTTATGTATACATGTGTATAACCTAAAAGATTGCAGCCGTCGGCTTTGACCCCCACGCATATAATGCAGAGGTGCTCGCAAAAAACACGCGTTCACACTTAACCCAACGTCTTGGTCCTATTAAGGAGGTGATAGCGGAGCGAGTGAGGCAACCGGACTATAATGCTTTAACACTTTCACTTAGCCATAGGAGTTTGACAGTGGGGCTACTAGATAGCCCCTGGTGGCTCCGCACTCTCCTGATCCTGGGGTGCGTACATGCCTGGCTGGAAAACAGCCCTTCCTTAAGGCGGAGGAATTCTAACATTCCAACAGGTCATCGAGTGGTTGACCAGTCTCACGCTATATCATGACAGTCAGTTTTCGGCTTTCTCTATTGAGGTGCTCGTCCGGATGAACCAGGGCACAATCGCAGTAGTTCTCCTGGTGCTACCTTAGCCGGTAAAGCGGAACGTAAGGCTCCAAAACACAGGAGTCGGGCAAACCCAACATTTGACCAAAGACAATGATTCGGAGCTGATGCATATAGGCCCAAACTCGCGACGCCGAACACTCCCTAAGGTATTCGATCTTTGTGGTATAAACCGGGCCTAAATAATGGCCTTTGTAAGAAGCCCCTTGTGTCCAGGTACGTGCATTGTTCTGGTGTGGACACATGCCAAGACGTCAGCATCCTTCTCAACGGTGGATATGTATCAACAAGAGATAGTAAAAAATGTTTATGCAGGGTCTTAATCTAAAAAGAATCCTTGGAGCGGGTCCCTGCTGCACGTCTGCGCCTGTGTCTCCGTTGTGCCGTATCCTGGACGGGTGTAGCACGATGATCGTCTGTAAAAGAGAGGAATTTAGGTGAAAAAGTTGTCGTGCAAAAAGATAGTTTTTAAAGAAACCATGTATAATTCAAGATGAGAAAAAATTGCCACTTGTCTGCACGCGTTGAGCCCCTTGTATTAACAAATAGGGGTGTGACCATTTGTTCGGTATAAATAGCGGCGCCGGACTTGATTAGTTGTGTCTGAGGTCTTGACGACCTATTGGATGCTTTCGCTGGTCCGGGCGCCTTTAGTGTGCGGCTGCCAAGGCTGTCGCACTCTCTTCGGCGCGCAAAGATCGCCTGATATTTCCGTTCACTGAAATGATGCCACATGGACCGGGCATCTTGTGTGTGAGGGAGGCGTAGTGTGGTATTGCATTAAAGCGAGCGAAAACTTCGCGTCCGAGCAGTGCTTGATAGACACTTTGGAACGGAGCGATGTGGAAGGTTAGATGCTCGCGACAGAAGTTATCGGGGGAGCCGAATATAACTTGTAGTAGGAGGGAGCCCGTACAACGAGCCCTGGGCTTGGCGTTACTCCTTTAAAGGTAGTATTGCTATGGCGAATTTTTGTTGGGTCTAACCCCATACCGCGGATTGTATCCTGATATATTAGGTTTAGA
The DNA here is from genome assembly GCF_018294505.1 of Triticum aestivum. NCBI lineage: Eukaryota > Viridiplantae > Streptophyta > Magnoliopsida > Poales > Poaceae > Triticum > Triticum aestivum. Next base: position 284,799,820 of record NC_057812.1, on the reverse strand, counting down.
TTGAGGCCACCGTCCATCAAGACTCGTGTGAAGTGATATCCGCCAATTACTGGGTCTAACACCAGGGCAGCCCATCCCGCGCTTCGGATACTTGCTGAGTAATCGCGATGGTCGAAAGTGATCGGTTGAGACGACCAGTGGCAGGACTTCGCGGTGACAGGCACTTGGGTATATTTTCCTGGGAGTGCCGCGTTGTTTTTTTCCTTGATCACGTGTAACACGTTTACTGTTTTGAATTCTGGTGGAAATTTCTTTTGTTCCCCAGTGTCTTGCTTGGGAGGCTCGTCCTCGTCTTCACTTGGTGTATCCTCCCCCTTGTGTACGGCGTTGAGCTTGCCGGACTGCTTGAAGACCCAACATTCTCTGTGGGTATGATTAGCAGGTTTACTAGGGGTACTATGGATCTGACATACTTGGTCCAGAATTTTGTTGAGGCTGGACAGTTCATCCCTGGTGCCTTTAGAGGGCAGCTTTTGAACTGGCCGAGAGCTTTTGAATCCGGCGTTTACTGCCGTGCCCTTTGTGCTGTCTTATTTATTCCGGTGTTTGTTATTGCTGTTGCGCCGTGATTTCCCGTTTCCATCTCTAACTTCAGATGTACTAGGGTCGCTGGTGCTGCATCTGGCTAGCCAGCTGTCCTCACCCGCGCAAAAGCGGGTCATGAGGCTTGTTAATGCGGCCATCGTTCTCGGCTTATTTTGGCTGAGGTGTCTAGCGAGCCATTCGTCACGGACGCTATGCTTAAAAGCTGCCAAGGCTTCGGCGTCCGGACAGTCAACAATCTGGTTCTTTTTAGTAAGAAACCTGTTCCAAAGCTTTCGGGCTGACTCTCCGGGCTGTTGAGTTATATGACTCAAATCGTCCGCATCCGGAGGTCGGACATAAGTCCCTTGAAAATTTGCCCGAAAGGCGTCTTCGAGCTCTTCCCAACTTCCAATGGAGCTTTCGGGGAGGCCTTTAAGCCAATGACGAGCTGGCCCTTTGAGCTTGAGGGGTAAGTACTTGATGGCGCGGAGATCATCTCCTCGAGCCATATGGATATGAAGGATGTAGTCCTCAATCCAGACCCCAGGGTCTGTTGTTCTGTCATATGTCTCTATGTTTACGGGTTTGAATCCCTCTGGAAATTCGTGGTCCAGCACCTCATCGGTGAAACATAGGGGGTGTGCGGCACCCCTGTAGCTGGGTGTACCGCGTTGTTCGGATGTTTGTTGTGTTGCATTGTATGCTGGGGCGCTCTTGCGTGGTCCATAGATGGATCTTGTTGCGCCGTCCTTTGGGTGCGAGCCCTCGCATGGGTCGCGTGTTGTATTGTGAGTGGCGTTGTATGCCGCTCTGTGTTGGTAGAGGGGTCGTCTATCCGGCCAGGTGGCTGCTTTGATATTTGGTTGTGGGGGGTCTGAGGCCTCCTGATCGAATTCAGGTAGCAGCTTCCGCTTAGGGTAGCTCTTGGAGGGGCGATTGTCACTGTACCTCGCTGTTTTGTTGAGTATTTTACTCCATCTGATTTGTAGTGTGTCTTGCGGAGCCTTGAGCCCTTGCTTCTGCTTTTTAAGACTCCTCGCGGTGGCAACAAGCCTTTTACGGGCATTCTACTGCTCCGGGTGCCTGTCCGGCGTTATGTTGTCCGGACCATTATCCTTGATAGAATTTGTTTGTTCAGTTTGATTATCCGGATTGCCGTTGTCCGGCAGCGGTTCACTCTGCTCCAGTGCTGGGTCTGTGTGATCGTTATTTCTGTCGAGGCGGGATTTGGGGCGGCACTTGCGTCACCGCTTTGACTGCTTCTCGAGGGAACAAGCCTTCGGTGCGTCCTTCCGCTCCCCGTCGTCATCTTTTGGTGCGTCCACCATGTATACGTCATATGACGAGGTGGCTTTCGAGGGCCCAATAGGTGCTGGTTCTTCATCGTCTCTTTCATCGGTGTCCATACCGTCGATGTCTTCGGAGTCGAAGTCGAGCATGTCGGTTAAATCGTCGACAGTGGATGCAAAGTGGGTGGTGGGTGGGCTTTGAATTTCTTATCGTCTGTATCCCAACCTTGCTAACCGTAGTCCGTCCAGGGCTCTCCTGATAAAGAGAGAGACTTTAGTGTCTTCAAAATATCGCCGAAAGGCGAGTGCTGAAAGATGCCCGCGGTAGTAAACTCCATGATCGGCGCCCAATCGGATTCGATCGGCAGGGGCGCGGAGGGTTTGGAGTCCGGAGAGGAGTCCGGCTCCTTGGAGTCATGAGTCTCGCGGAGTGCGGGGCTGGTGTTCGGCTCGATCGCCGTTGGGATCGCAGACCCCGAGGCAGCGTCCAACCACACATCCTCGATCGGCGCAGTTGGCTCCGAATTAAGGGTCGAAGCCGATGCGGGTGCGGCCTCCAGGGCACTGTTCGGCGGCAGAACTAGATCATGCTCGTCGTGACAGTGCGGCGCGCTCGGCAGTGGCTCGAATCCGTCGAAGATCAAGTCCCCGCGGATGTCAGCCGTGTAGTTTAAACTTCCAAATCTGACCTAACGGCCAGGGGCATAGCTTTCGATCTGCTCTAGATGGCCAAGTGAATTGTCCCGCAGTGCGAAGCCGCCGAAGACGAAGATCTGTCCAGGGAGGAAGGTGTCTCCCTGGACTGCATCACTATAGATGATCGTAGGATCCCTCAAGCCTAACGGCGACGACACAGAGGAACTCTCAATGAAAGCACCAATGTCGGTGTCAAAACCGGCGGATCTCGGGTAGGGGTTCCCAAACTGTGCGTCTAGGCCGAATGGTAACAGGAGGCAAGGGACACGAAGTTTTACCCAGGTTCGGGCCCTCTTGATGGAGGTAAAACCCTACGTCATTCTTGATTAATATTGATGATATGGGTAGTACAAGAGTAGATCTACCACGAGATCGGAGAGGCTAAACCCTAGAAGGTAGCCTATGGTATGATTGTTGTTCTGTATGTTGTCCTACGGACTAAAACCCTCCGATTTATATAGACACCAGAGAGGGTTAGGGTTACACAAAGTCGGTTACAATGGTAGGAGATCTACATATCCGTATCGCCAAGGTTGCCTTCCATGCCAAGGAAAGTCCCTTCCGGACACGGGACGAAGTCTTCAATCTTGTATCTTCATAGTCCAGGAGTCCGGCTGAAGGTATAGTCCAGGAGTCCGGTTGAAGGTATAGTCCGGCCATCCGGACACCCCCTAATCCAGGACTCCCTCAACTACGAAAACTATGACGGAGGATAAACTAGAGGGGACGGGTTGCCGGCACATGGCTTGGTGTTTCTTGATCTGTCTTGGGTGCTAGCCCTACCCCTCTATTTATATCTTGAGCCTTGCGGTCGAAAATTGGAGTAAAATCCTCCACAAAGTCGGTTTCACCCGAAAGGCAAGAGTCCTTCTCGGACTCCAGGGCCAGACGCCAGGGTTCCCGGCATCTGGACCCAGACGCCAGGGACCCTAGCGTCTGGCCCCTGGACTGCGCAAAACTTCCTTTTGCGCATTCCAAAAACCTTGTGGGCTTTCCCCTTTGGCCCAAATAAAGTGTTCTCGTACCCAAACATTTCCGGAAACATCTGGAACCCCTTCCGGTGAATTCCGGAACCCTTCCGGAGTCCAAACACTATTATCCCACATATCAATCTTTATCTCCAGACCATTCCGGAGTTCCTCGTCATGTCCGTGATCTTATCCGGAACTCCGAACAACATTCAGTCACCAACATACATAACTCATAGTACTATATCGTCAACAAACATTAAGCGTGCGGACCCTATGGGTTCGAGAACTATGTAGACATGACCGAGATACCTCGTCAATACCCAATAGTGGGACCTGGATGCCCATATTGGCTCCTACATATTCTACGAAGATCTTTATCCGTCAGAACGCATAACAACATACATTGTTCCCTTTGTCATCGGTATGTTACTTGCCCGAGATTTGATCGTCGATATCTTAATACCTAGTTCAATCTCGTTACCGACAAGTCTCTTTACTTGTTCCGTAATACATCATCCCGCAACTAACTCATTAGTTGCAATGCCTGCAAGCCTTAAGTGATGTGCATTGCCGAGAGGGCCCAGAGATACCTCTCCGACAATCGGAGTGACAAATCCTAATCTCGAAATATGCCAACCCAACAAGTACCTTTGGAGACACCTGTAGAGCACCTTTATAATCACCCAGTTACGTTGTGACGTTTGGTAGCGCACAAAGTGTTCCTCTGGTAAACGGGAGTTGCATAATCTCATAGTCATAGGAACATGTATAAGTCATGGAGAAAGCAATAGCAACAAACTAAACGATCAAGTGCTATGCTAAAGGAATGGGTCAAGTCAATCACATCATTCTCTAATGATGTGACCCCGTTAATCAAATGACAGCTCATGTCTATGGCTAGGAAACTTAACCATCTTTGATTCAACGAGCTAGTCAAGTAGAGGCATGATACGTCTCCAAGGTATCTATAATTTTTTATTTCTCCATGCTATATTATCTACTGTTCTGGATGTTTATGGGCTTTATTATACACTTTTATATTATTTTTGGGACTAGCCTATTAACCCAGAGCCCAGTGCCAGTTTCAGTTTTTACCTTGTTTTTGAATATCGCAGAAAAGAAAACCAAACAGAGTCCAATTGACCTGAAACTTCACAAAACTTATTTTTTGGATCTAAAGAAGCCCATAAGACTCACATTGCACATAAGGGGATCTACGAGGAGGCCACGAGGCAGGGGGCGCGTCCACCCCCCTGGGCGCGCCCTCCACCCTCGTGCCCCCCCTGACGTATTTCTTCCGCCTATATATATCCATATACCCTAAAAACATCCGATAGCATAATAGATCGGGAGTTTCTCCGCCAGAAGCCTCCGTAGCCACCGAAAACCAATCTAGACACGTTCCAGCACCCTGCCGGAGGGGGTAATACCTCTCCGGTGGCCATCTTCATCATCCCGGTGCTCTCCATGACGAGGAGGGAGTAGTTCTCCCTCGGGGCTGAGGGTATGTACCAGTAGCTATGTGTTTGATCTCTCTCTCTCTCTCTCGTGTTCTTGAGATGATATGATCTTGATGTATCGCGAGCTTTGCTATTATATTTGGATCCTATGATGTTTCTCCCCCTCTACTCTCTTGTAATGGATTGAGTTTTCCCTTTGAAGTTATCTTATCAGATTGAGTCTTTAAGGATTTGAGAACACTTGATGTATGTCTTGCGTGGGATACCCGTGGTAACAATGGGGTATTCTATTGATCCACTTGATGTATGTTTTGGTGATCAACTTGCGGGTTCCGCCCATGAACCTATGCATAGGGGTTGGCACACGTTTTCGTCTTGAATCTCCGGTAGAAACTTTGGGGAACTCTTTGAGGTCCTATGTGTTGGTTGAATAGATGAATCTAAGATAGTGTGATGCATATCGTATAATCATACCCATGGATACTTGAGGTGACATTGGAGTATCTAGGTGACATTAGGGTTTTGGTTGATTTGTTTCTTAAGGTGACATTAGGGCACTCTTTGAGGGTTGTTTGTGACACTTATAGGAATAGCCCAACGGATTGATTGGAAAGAATAACTTTGAGGTGGTTTCGTACCCTACCATAATCTCTTCGTTCGTTCTCCGCTATTAGTGACTTTGGAGTGACTCTTTGTTGCATTTTGAGGGATAGTTATGTGATCCAATTATGTTAGTATTGTTGAGGGAACTTTCACTAGCGAAAGTATGAACCCTAGGCCTTGTTTCAACGCATTGCAATACCGTTTACGCTCACTTTTATCATTGGTTACCTTGCTGTTTTTGTATTTTCAGATTACAAATAGCCATATCTACTATCCATATACCACTTGTATCACCATCTCTTCGCCGAACTAGTGCACCTATACAATTTACCATTGTATTGGGTGTGTTGGGGACACAAGAGACTCTTTGTTATTTGGTTGCAGGGTTGCTTGAGAGAGACCATCTTCATCCTACGCCTCCTACGAATTGATAAACCTTAGGTCATCCACTTTAGGGAAATTTGCTATTGTCCTACAAACCTCTGCACTTGCAGGCCCAACAATGTCTACAAGAAGAAGGTTGTGTAGTAGAAATCAAGCTCTTTTCTGGCGCCGTTGCCGGGGAGGTGAGTGGAATGGAATCTTTTTGTTTCTTTTTTTAGCACTAGTTTAGTTTATAAAAGAAAACTACAAAAATATGGAATTGAGTTTGCCTCATACGCTTCATCTTTTTAATATCTTTCGTGAGTATGATTGAAAGGAAAATTGTGCCAAAGTGTTAGAAGAAGAATGCATTAAAATGTTTCGCACTAAATATTTGAATGCTGAGCATGATTGCAATGTTGTTAGTATGAACTCCTTGAATATCCATAGTACTAATGATGATTGCACTAGTTATGATGAAAATGTCTCCTATAAACATGTCAATTTTTGTGGAGTGCATTGGGTTTGCAAGTACACACCAAATAGGGAAGATAGATATTGCAAGAGGCATAAGTATTTAAAACTAAATTGTTGCAAGAAAGGCTAGACGTTTGTGCTGAAAGATTCAATATTTATCGCCATCCTTGTGAACTTTGCAATGAACATGGTCATTTAAAGCTCCAATGTTATTTGTTTTATGATCAAGTCGTGTCCAAAAATTCTGATAACTTGATTACCCTTGAGCATCATAAAGAGCTTAGTCTTCTTTTCGGTTATGAAGAAATGAAACATATAACTGAGGGTATTCCAAAATTTAATCTCGATAAATTTCTTGATTTTAATCTAGAGGAAATTTATATATATTGTGCGGTGAATTGCATTGAAAACCCTTATATTGCCAATTACATAAAGAAAAGAAAACAAATAGAGGATGAAGAGAATACTAATGAAAGGGAAGAGACTTCCCAATATCCTCCTATTATTTCTTATGATGAATCAGGTAATGAGGAGGAGCCTTCTATTCAACCAATCTCATTAGTAAGGAGCTCCAAAAAGAAGATTAAACCCACACATGATGTGAAGAAGAAAAAGAAAAGATGAATAAGCAAAGGTAGAAAGGTATCTCTCCCAAGTAATGTTGCTCCTATTACTCATTGTGATGATGATAATTGCTATACTATCGGTGCTATCCATACTATTGATGATGAGAGTGATTATGCTTATGATATGAAAAGGCCAAAGTTTGGGGATGCTATGTTTGATGAAGATGATGTTTTTGAGAATATATTTGCTCCAATTAATGTTTGTCCCAAGCTTGGGGATGCTACATTTAATGAATATGATATTTTTAGTCTCCCAAGTTTTGATATGCAAATTTATAATGATGATAGCATGCCTCCTACTTATCATGATTATATTGTTGAAAGTGGATTTGGAGAGGTCATGACTTTATTTAGTAATGATTCCACAATCCTGGAAGAGGTTTCAATTGATTATGATGAGAACAAAGTTGCTACTTATGATGACTATTGTGATGACACTTATGCTATAAAAAGTAGTGATGATTATATTTATAAAACTTGTCATGATTATGATTACCCTTTTTCTGAACATTACTCTTTTAATGTGGAAACAATTTATAGTATTCGAGTCAATTATGATACTCCCACTATTCCGAATGAGAAGAATTTTGCTTCTGTGGAGAGTAATAAAATTTCTATGCTGGTAGATCATGAAACGAATGCTCTATGTGATGGTTATATTGTTGAATTCATTCATGATGGTACTGAAAATTATTATGAGGGAGGAATATATGCTTGTAGGAATTGCAATGATATCAAGTTTTCTCTCTATGTGGTTAAAATTTTGAAGTTTTGCTTGCTTTACCTTCCTATGCAAATTGATTTTTATTCCCACAAGTTGTTTGCTCACGAAATCCCTATGCATAGGAAGTGGGTTAGACTTAAATGTTCTAGTAATATTCTTCATGATGTTCTCTTTATGTTTCAATTCTTATCTTTTATGTGAGCATCATTGAAATCATCATGCCTAGCTAGGGGCATTAAACAATAGCGCTTGTTGGGAGGCAACCCAATTTTGTTTTTGTTTCTTGATTTTTGCTCCTGTTTAGTAATAAACAATTTATCTAGCCTCTGTTATGATTGAGTTTTTATGTTTTAATTAGTGTTGTGCCAAGTAGAACCGTTGTGAATACTTGGGGAAAGTCTTGTTGATCTTGCTGTAAAAAACAGAAACTTTAGCGCCCACGAGAATGCTGCCATTTTTATTTGGAAAATGCTATTTAGTTAATTATTTTTGAAGATGATTAATATATAAATTCCTCACGTCCATAAATTTATTTGAGAATTTTATGAGTTCCAGAAATATACGTTTGATCCAGATTACTACAGACTGTTCTGTTTTTTGACAGATTCTGTTTTCAATGTGTTGTTTACTTATTTTGATGAATCTATGAGTAGTATCGGAGGGAATGAACCATAGATAAATTGGAATACAGTAGTTTTAACACCAATATAAATTAAGAATGAGTTCATTACAGTACCTAAGTGGTGATTTATTTTCTTATACTAATGGAGCTTACGAGTTTTCTGTTAAGTTTTGTGTTGTGAAGTTTTCAAGTTTTGGGTAAGGATTCGATGGACTATGGAATAAGGAGTGGCAAGAGCCTAAGCTTGGGGATTCCCAAGGCACCCCAAGGAAATATTCAAGGACAACCAATATCCTAAGCTTGGGGATGATCCGGAAGGCATCCCTTCTTTCGTCTTCGTTCATCGGTAACTTTACTTGGAGCTATATTTTTATTCGCCACATGATATGTGTTTCGCTTGGAGCGTAATTTTATTTTATTTAGTTTTGCTTGATGTTTGAATAAAATACCAATATATGAAATTATTAAATGTTATAGAGTCTTCACACAGTTGCATAATTGTTCGACTACTCATTGAGCTTCACTTATATCTTTCGGAGTAGTTTGTCATTTGCTCTAGTGCTTCACTTATATCCTTTTATAGCACTATGGTGGATTTGTTTTATAGAAACTATTGATCTCTCATGCTTCACTTAGATTATTTTGAGAGCCTAAATAGCATGGTAATTTTCTTAAAATCCTAATATGCTAGGTATTCAAGATTAGTAAAATTTTCTTATAAGTGCATTGAATACTAAGAGAAGTTTGATACTTCATTATTGTTTTGAGATATGGAGGTAATAATATCAAAGTCGTGCTAGTTGAGTAGTTGAGAAATTCAGAAATGCTTGTGTTGAAGTTTCCAAGTCCCTTAGCATGCACGTATGGTAAACATTATGTAACAAATTGGAAACATGAGGTGTTATTTGATTGTCTTCCTTATGAGTGGCGGTCGGGGACGAGAGATGGTCTTTTACTACCAATCTATCCCCCTAGGAGCATGCGCGTAGTGCCGAGGTTTTTGATGACTTGTAGATTTTTGTAATAAGTATGTGAGTTCTTTATGACTAATGTTGAGTCCATGGATTATACGCACTCTCACCCTTCCATCCTTGCTAGCCTCTTCGGTACCGTGCATTGCCCTTTCTCACATTGAGAATTGGTGCAAACTTAGCAGGTGCATCCAAACCCCGTGATATGATACGCTCTATCAGACATAAACCTCCTTATATCTTCCTCAAAACAGCCACCATACCTACCTATTATGGCATTTCCATAGCCATTCCGAGATATATTGCCATGCAACTTTCCACCGTCCCATTTATTATGACACGCATCATCATTGTCATATTGCTTAGCATGATCATGTAGTTGACATAGTAGTTGTGGCAAAGCCACCGTTCATAATTCTTTCATACATGTCACTCATGCATCATTGTAATCCCAGTACACCGTCGGAGGCATTCATATACAGTCATATCTCGTTCTAGTATCGAGTTGTAATCATTGAGTTGTAAATAAATAGAAGTGTGATGATAATCATTTTCTAGAGCATTGTCCCAAATGAGGAAAAAAAAAGAAAAAAAAAGAGAAAGTCCATAAAAAAGAGAAGGCCCCAAAAAAGGAGAAATGCCATAAAAAAAGAGAAGGCCCAAACATATGAAAAAAGTGAAAATGAGAGAAAAAGAGAGAAGGGACAATGCTATTATCCTTTGCCACACTTGTGCTTCAAAGTAGCACCATGATCTTCATGATAGAGAGTCTCTTGTTTTGTCACTTTCATATACTAGCGGGAATTTTTCATTATAGAACTTGGCTTGTATATTCCAACAATGGGCCTCCTCAAGTGCCCTAGGTCTTCGTGAGCAAGCAAGTTGGATGCACACCCACTTAGTTTCTTTTGTTGAGCTTTCATACATTAATAGCTCTAGTGCATCCATTGCATGGCAATCCCTACTCCTTGCATTAACATCAATCGATGGGCATGTCCATAGCCCATTGATTAGCCTCATTGATGTGAGACTTTCTCCTTTTTGTCTTCTCCACATAACCCCTATCATCATATTCTATTCCACCCATAGTGCTATGTCCATGGCTCGCGTGTTGGAAATATTCCCTAGAGGCAATAATAAATTAGTTATTGTTATATTATATTATATTTCATTGTTCATAATAATATTTATTATCCATGCTAGAATTGTATTGATAGGAAACTCAGATACATGTGTGGATACATAGACAACACCATGTCCCTGGTAAGCCTCTAGTTGACTAGCTCGTTGATCAATAGATGGTTACAGTTTCCTGACCAAGGACATTGGATGTCGTTGATAACGGGATCACATCATTAGGAGAATGATGTGATGGACAAGACCCAATCGTAAGCCTAGCACAAAGATCGTGGAGTTCGTATGCTAAAGCTTTTCTAATGTCAAGTATCATTTCCTTCGACCATGAGATTGTGCAACTCCCGGATACCGTAGGAGTGATTTGGGTGTGCCAAACGTCACAACGTAACTGGGTGGCTATAAAGGTGCACTACGGGTATCTCTGAAAGTGTCTGTTGGGTTGGCACGAATCGAGACTGGGATTTGTCACTCCGTGTAAATGGAGAGGTATCTCTGGGCCCACTCGGTAGGACATCATCATAATGTGCACAATGTGACCAAGGAGTTGATCACGGGATGATGTGTTACGGAACGAGTAAAGAGACTTGCCGGTAATGAGATTGAACAAGGTATCGGGATACCGACGATCGAATCTCGGGCAAGTATCATACCGATAGACAAAGGGAATTGTATACGGGATTGATTGAATCCTTGACATCGTGGTTCATCCGATGAGATCATCGTGGAGCATGTGGGAGCCAACATGGGTATCCAGATCCCGCTATTGGTTATTGACCAGAGAGTTGTCTCGGCCATGTCTGCATGACTCCCAAACCCGTAGGGTCTACACACTTAAGGTTCGATGACGGTAGGGTTATAGGGAAAGTATGTACGCGATTACCTAATGTTGTTCGGAGTCTCGGATGAGATCCCAGACGTCACGAGGAGTTCCGAAATGGTCCAGAGGTAAAGATTGATATATAGGAAGTATGGTTTTGGCCACCGGAAGTGTTCCAGGCATCACCGGTGGTGTACCGGGACCATCGGAGGGGTCCGGGGGTCCACCGGGAGGGGCCACGGGCCCGGAGGTGTCACATCCCTAGCTGCTGGTAGTGCTCTAGGCTAGCTTCATGTGTGCATCATGTCTATATTTTCGAAACTTGAACTGAGGAATTTTGGAAGCCTCAAAAACTTAAATAAAAGAGGGGCAAAAACCCTAGAAATCTCATTCATTGCTCCAAAATGCTCTTCTTAAATGTTTGATAATTTTTGGTAAGGGTTCTGGTCCCAACCAAAATATTGAACATTTTTAAGGAATTATTTTTGGGACTTTGGATTTAATTCATTAACTATTTGAATTTGAATTATATTCATATAATTAGAATATAATTTCAAATACCCCTGAAATATTTTATAAGCTTTTGGAAAAGTCCATCTAGCAATATAAAATATTCAGAGGAGTTTTTGGCATTGTTTGAATTATTTTAAATTCAAAACAGTGGCAAAATAAATTAAATAAAACAAAACAGAAGAAAAAAATAAAAAGAGCAGAAGCCTACCTAACTCACCTGCAGCCCACCTGGCGCCCACCAACCGGCCCAGCCGGCCCAGCCCACCTCCTCCCCCTTGTCATCTTCCTCCTCTGCCAGGAGGACGAACAGAGGCGAGGCGTGGCGCGCGCCCGAGAGGCCTCGGCCACCTCCTGCTTCCCCCTGGCCACCTCCTGCTTCCTCTCGTCGCCCTGGACCTCGTCCGCGACGCCACGCACCCTCCCAGGCCTCGCACTCTCCCCGTGCCTTCTCCCCCCTTTCTCTGGCTCCCTCTCTCCTCCACCGAGCGGAGCCCCGTCGCCACCGACGCCGTTCGCCGTGCCCACCGCCGATGCCTTGCCTCCCCGATCAGTCCAGCACCTCCGCCACCTTGCACCACGCCTCTCCATTGAGGAAAGCCAACGCAGAGGCCCTATGGAGCCGCCATCGTCGCCATCTTCCTCGTCCCTGTCCGATGATCGCCGTCGTCGATTTGCCGCACCCCGGACGTCCCCGAGCCTGCTGACTGCCCCCTCGAACTCGCTGTGAGCTCCTGCGCCTTCCCCCTTGCTCACCCCCTCCGTTCTCGTCCGTTAGCCGCCGCCCCATGAAACCGAGCTCCGCCCATCGCCATGGCCAGTGAGCCCCGTGCTCCCGAGCTCCTCCGCTCGCCCTAGTAGCACCCGCCTGCTAACCGTGCTCTCAGGAGCCGAACGCACACACCTGCTCCTTCCCCCGTGCACCGCAGCGCCGTCCTCACTGACGCCGAACTCCGGCCGCCGCTAAAGCTCGTCGCCGACCACTCTCCGGCCACTCCCCGGCCGCGCCACCACCCTGGTTAGATGCGGACGAGCGTCCGCATCCCGTAGTCGTGCTCCGCGCGCCAAACGGCGCTCTGTAGGCCATTTCCGCAGCGCACCACCGCGTCGGGACTCGCCGGCGGCTAAACGCCGGCGACCGTTGACCCTTGACCGGCGTGGGTTGACCCACTGCCCGGTTTGACCCTCCCCTCTCTCTCACTGACGTGTGGGCCCCAGGCCATTAACTAAACCTAATTAGCCACTAACACTGACCAGTGGGCCCCGACCCCCCTAATCCTTTAATTAAGCAGATAACCCCCTGTTAACTAACTATGACGCTGACATATGGGTCCCACAGGTCAGTTTGACCTGGGGCGCCCAGTTGACCCTGCTGACGTCACTGTGACGTGGTGCTGACGCCATAATTCATTTCAGGATTTATTATTATTCAGGAAATTCCAGAAAATGTCTAAAACTTCTAAAATTCATAGAAATTCAACCGTAGCTCCAAATTAAATAATTTATATATGAAAAATTATCAGAAAAATTCAAGGAATCCATCTGTACCATTTTCATGCATGTTAGAATAACTTATAGCTGTTGTTTAGCACAAATCAATTAAATGGCATTTGAATAATCACATATGGAGTTTGAATTTGAATCTTGTATTCAAACCAACTTCATTTAATCTGTTGCTAGTTGCATTAGCCCAAAACACATTCATTTTGCCATGTCATGATCATGCATCATATTGTGCATTACATTGATTGTGTTCCCTTCTGTGTTGCCGGTATTTGTCCCCTCTCGATAGACGTGATACCGATGATGTGATCGTTGACACTGATGAAGACTCAATGTTATCTTCAGAAGTGCCAGGCAAGCAAAACCCCCTTGTTCATTCTGATACAATCCTACTCTCTCGCTCCTGCTCTCTTTTACTGCATTAGGACAACACCGATTCATCTGTTACTTGCTGCGGTAGCTGAACCCCTTTATCCTTTGCATGACCTATCATTGCCACAGTAAATAGATGAAACCCACTAGCATGAGTAGGAGTTGTTTGAGCCCTGATGTGCCTACTCATTCATGCTTGTTTGTCATGCCTGCTACTGCTTAGAGTTGAGTCAGGTCTGATTCATCAAGGATGAATCAGAGGCGTGTGAACATGTCCTAATGTGTGTGAGCTAAGTGTGTGAACACGATTTGGTAAAGGTAGCGGTGAGAGGCCATGTAGGAGTACATGGTGGGTTGTCTCATTGCAGCCGTCCTCGGGAACTGAGTTCTGTGTTTGTGATCCATGATTCAGCTACTACCATACATTGGGCCCTGAAATATGACCCCGCTCGACTTCTTAATCACCCTAGTCCTCTGTCCAGGAGTTGCAAGTAGTTTCTGGTGTTTGTAGTATGCTGGAGGCCGTGGACAGCGCTGACCGTAGGGGTGGGCTGTGATGCGGTAGGCACGTGGCCGGGTATACCGGGCGCCCGTTTGGTGTCACGGAACCCTGTTCACATCGTTTGGGGCTGTGAGCGAAACTCCGGACGGATCTCCTCATGGATGGAACCCGAATAGGCGATAAACCTGGACTAGAGACTTGAGTGTTTAGGTAGGTCGTGGTCTACACCCACGTCGGCTTTCGCTTGAAGTCTGCCAAGCACATGTCGTGTGCAGACGCTAAGTGGTGGAAACATGTATGAAGAAGTACACCCCTGCAGGGTTAACATCAACTATTCGAATAGCCGTGTCCGCGGAAAAGGACTTCTGGGTTGCTTATATCAGTTCATAGACAAGTGAAAGTGGATACTTTAAAATGCACAAGATAAGCGTGAGTGCTATGGATGGCGTTCTCGTAGGGAGACGGGAGCGGATCCATAGTGGTGTATTGATATGGTGAATATGTGGACTCGTGTGCGCCACCTCAAAAGAGTCGCTTGCAGTCGTAGTTTAGGATAGCCACCGAGTCAAAGCTGGCTTGCTGCAGTTAAACCCCACCATCCCCTTGATGATAATGATGCATATGTAGTCAGTTCTGATGTAAGTCTTGCTGGGTACATTTGTACTCACGTTTGCCTATTTTATGTTTTTGCAGAGAGACTTCGGTCTCACTAGTAGTTCCACGTGGACTTCGACGTTTAGCTTGTTACCTCAGCTACGTTGTGCCCTCGGCAGGATCTGGTAGATAGTCGGGCTTCTCAGCCTTTTTCATTTATAGATGTTTGTACGCAGACATGTTAAGCTTCCGCATGTGCTTTGACTTGTATGCTCTGATTGTTGGGTCATAAGACCCATGTTTGTAATATCTCGCTCCTCGGAGCCTAATGAATAAATTACTTGAGTCGTAGAGTCATGTTGTGATGCCATGTTGTATTTGCACTTATCGAGCATATTGTGTGTATGTTATTGAAATGCTTGGTATGTGTGGGATCTGACCTTCTAGTTGTTTATCTTTAGTAGCCTCTCTTACCGGGAAATGTCTCCTAGTGTTTCCACCGAGCCATGGTAGCTTGCTACTACTCCGGAACACTTAGGCTGGCCGGCATGTGTCCTTCTTCGTTCCTGTGTCTGTCCCTTCGGGGAAATGTCACGCGATGAATACCGGAGTCCTATTAGCCCGCTAGAGCCTGGTTCACCGGAGTCCTGCTAGCCCAGTGCTACAGCCTGGATTCACTCGCTGATGACCGACACGTTCGATGCTGGGTCATGGATGCCTGTCCCTGTAGGTCTGTGCCACTTTGGGTTTACGACTAGCCATGTCAGCCCGGGTCCTTTGTCATATGGATGCTAGCGACACTATCATATACGTGAGCCAAAAGGCGCAAACGGTCCCGGGCAAAGGTAAGGTGGCACCCGTGGGAATACCGTGCGTGAGGCTGCAAAGTGATATGATGTGTTACATGCTAGATCGGTGTGACTTAGGATCGGGGTCCTGACAGGAGGCCTACATGGGCCAATAGTGGGAAGGGACCAGCCCCTAGGTGGGCTGGGGCGCCTCTCACCAAGGCCCAAGGCGCCTCCTAGAGGGGAGGGGGGCAAACCCTAGGGCAGATGGACCCTAAGGCCCACCCCAGGTGCGCCTCCCCCTCTCCCTCTTGTGGCCGCCACCCTAGATGGGATCTAGGGCTGCCGCACCCCTTGGGGTGGGAACCCTAGGTGGGGGCGCAGCCCTCCCTCTCCCCCTATATATAGTGGAGGCAAAGGGGCAGCCCAACACACGAAGTTCTTCCCCTGCTGGCGCAGCCCTACCCCTCTCCCTCCTCGTCTCTCGTAGTGCTTGGCGAAGCCCTGCTGGAGTCCCGCACTCCTCCACCACCACCACGCCGTCGTGCTGCTGCTGGATGGAGTCTTCCCCAACCTCTCCTTTTCCCCTTGCTGGATCAAGGCGTAGGAGACGTCACCGGGTTGCACGTGTGTTGAACGCGGAGGCGCCGTTGTTTGGCGCTTAGATCGGAATCAACCGCGATCTGAATCGCTACGAGTACGACTCCTTCATCCGCGTTCTTGCAACGCTTCCGCTTAGCGATCTACAAGGGTATGTAGATGCACTCTCCTTCCCCTCGTTGCTAGGTTACTCCATAGATTGATCTTGGTGATGCGTAGAAAATTTTAAATTTCTGCTACGATCCCCAATAGTGGCATCATGAGCTAGGTCTATGCGTAGTTTCTATGCACGAGTAGAACACAAAGCAGTTGTGGGCGTCGATATTATCAATTTACTTGCCGTTACTAGTCTTATCTTGATTCGGCGGCATCTTGGGATGAAGCAGCCCGGACCGACCTTACACGTACGCTTACGTGAGACTGGTTCCACCGACTGACATGCACTAGTTGCATAAGGTGGCTAGCGGGTGTCTGTCTCTCCCACTTTAGTCGGATGGATTCGATGAAATGGCTCCTTATGAAGGGTAAATAGAAATTGGCATATCACGTTGTGGTTGTGGCGTAGGTAAGAAACGTTCTTGCTAGAAACCTATAGCAGCCACGTAAAAACTTGCAACAACAATTAGAGGACGTCTAACTTGTTTATGCAGCATGTGCCATGTGATGTGATATGGCCAAAAGGATGTGATGAATGATATATGTGATGTATGAGATTGATCATGTTCTTGTAATAGGAATCACGACTTGCATGTCGATGAGTATGACAACCGGCAGGAGCCATAGGAGTTGTCTTAATTTGTTTATGACATGTGTGTCAACTTAAACGTCATGTAATTACTTTACTTTATTACTAAAGCGTTAGCCATAATAGTAGAAGTAATAGATGACGAGACAAATTCGAGAAGACATGATGATGGAGATCATGGTGTCATGCCGGTGACAACGATGATCATGGAGCCCCAAAGATGGCGATCAAAAGGAGCAAATGATATTGGCCATATCATGTCACTATTTGATTGCATGTGATGTTTATCATGTTTTACATCTTATTTGCTTAGAACGGTGGTAGCTTAAATAAGATGATCCCTCGCAATAATTTCAAGCATTGTGTTCCCCCTAACTGTGCACCATTGCGAAGGTTCGTTGTTTCGAAGCACCACGTGATGATCGGGTGTGATAGATTCTAACGTTCGAATACAACGGGTGTAAGCCAGATTTACACACGCAATACACTTAGGTTGACTTGACGAGCCTAGCATGTACAGACATGGCCTCGGAACACGGAAGACCGAAAGGTCGAGCATGAGTCGTATAGAAGATACGATCAACATGGAGATGTTCACCGATGTTGACTAGTCCGTCTCACATGATGATCGGACACGGCCTAGTTGACTTAGATCATGTTTCACTTAGATGACTAGAGGGATGTCTATCTGAGTGGGAGTTCATTAAATAATTTGATTACATGAACTTAATTATCATGAACATAGTCTAAATTGTCTTTGCAAAAATGTTGTAGATAAATAGCTCACGTTGTAGCTCCCTGTTTCAATACGTTCCTAGAGAAAGACCAAGTTGAAAGATATTGTAAGAAATGATGCGGACTGGGTCCGTAGTCCGAGGAGTGTCCTCACTGCTACACAGAAGGCTTACGTCTTTGATGCACCGCTCGATGTGCAAACCCCTACAACATCGTCTGTGGATGTTGTGAACACCTGACAGACACATCCTGATGACTACTTGATAGTTTAGTGCACCATACTTTACGGCTTAGAATCGGGATTCCAATGACGTTTTAAACGCCATAAGACATATGAGATGTTCCAAGAGCTGAAATTGGGATTTCAGGCTCATGCCCGTATTGAGAGGTATGAGACATCCGACAAGTTCTTTTGCCAAAAAGATGGAGGAGAATAGCTCAACTAGTGAGCATGTGCTCAAAATGTCTGGGTGCTACAATCACTTAAATCAAGTGGGAGTTAAAACTTCCAGATAAGATAGTGATTGATAGAGTTCTCTAGCCACTATCACTAAGCTACAAGATCTTCGTGATGAACTATGACATGCAAGGGATGGAGTTGATCCCGGAGCTGTTCGTGGTGCTTAAGACCGCAAAAGGTAGAAATCAAGAAGGAGCATCAAGTGTTGATGGTTTAACAAGACCACTGGTTTCAAGAAGTGCAAGGGCTAGAAGGGAAATTTCATGGATGGCAAACCAGTTGCCGCTCCAGTGAAGGAACCCAAGGTTGAACCCAAACCCGAGACTAAGTGCTTCTATTGCAAGGGGAACGGTCACTGGTAGCGGAACTACCCCAAATGCATGGTAGATAGGAAGGCTGGCAACTTCAATAAAGTATATAAGTGTTATTAATGTGTACCTTACTAGTACTCCTGGTAGCACCTGGGTATTGGATACCGGTTCAGTTGCTTTTATTGGTGACTTGAAGCAAAAGCTACGGACTAAACGGAGACTGGCTAAGGGCGAGGTGACGATGTGTGTTGGAAGTGTTTCCAAAGTTGATGAGATCACCAACGCCCGCTCCATCTGCCCTCGGGATTAGTATTGAACCTAGATAAATGTTATCAGGTTTCTACATTGAGCATGAATATGATTAGATCATGTTCATTGCAACACGGTTATTCATTTAAGTTAGAGAATAATGGTTATTCTGTTTACATGAATAATACCTTTCATGGTCATGCACCCTATGTGAATGGTTCATTGAATCTCGGTCGTCGTAATACGCATGTTCACGCCAAAAGATTTAGAGTTAATAATGATAGTACCACTTTCTTGTGGCACTGCCGCTTAGGTCATATTGGCGTAAGATGCATGAAGAAACTCCATGTCGATGGATATTTGGAGTCACTTGATTTTGAATCGCTTGACACATGCGAGCCATGCCTCATGGGCAGGATGACTAAGACCCCGTTTTCAGGTACAATGAAACGGGCAAGTGACATGTTGGAAATCATACATTCTGATGCGTGTGATCCAATGAAAATTGAAGTGTGCGGTGGATATAGCTATTTTCTCATCTTCACTGATGATTTGAGTAGATATAGGTATATTTACTTAATGAAGCACAAGTCTGAAACGTTTGAAAAGTTCAAGCGATTTCAGAGTGAAGTTAAGAACCATCATAACAAGAAGATCAAATTCCTACGGTCTGATCGATGAGAATTTCTGAGTTATGAGTTTGGCAATCACTTAAGACACTGTGGAATTGTTTCACAATTGAAGCCACCTGGAACACCAGAGGGTAATGGTGTGTCCGGACGTCGTAATCGAACCTTATGAGATATGGTGCAATCTATGATGTCTCTTACCGATCTACCGTTTTCATTTTGAGGATATGCGTTAGAGACACTGCATTCACTTTAGATAGGACACCATTTAAGTCCGTTGAAACGACGTCGTGTGAACATTGGTTTGGCAAGAAACCAAAATTGTCATTTCTTAATGTTTTGGGCTGTGATGCTTAAGGCTTCAGCCGGAGAAGCTCGAACCCAAAAGCGGACAAACACATCTTCATAGGATACCCAAAGGTGACAGTTGGGTATACCTTCTATCTCAGATCCGAGGGCAAATTGTTTGTCGCTAAGAACGGGTCCTTTCTTGAGAAGGAGTTTCTCTCGAAAGAATTGAGTGGGAGGAAGATAGAACTTGATGAGGTTGTCCAACCTTTACTTCAACCAGAAAGTGATGCAACACAGAAAGATGTTTTCTGTGGCGCCTACATCTGTTGAATAGGAAGTTAATGATAGTGATCATGAAGCTTCGGATCAAGTTGCTATCAAACCTCGTAGGTCGACAAGGATATGTACTACTCCTAAGTGGTACGGTAATCCTGTCTTAAATATCATGTTGTTGGACAACAATGAACCTACGAACTATGGAGAAGCGATGGTGGGCCCGTATTCCGACAAATGGTTAGAAGCCATGAAATCCGAGACAGGATCCATGTATCAGAACAAAGCATGGAGTTTGGTGGACTTGCCTGTTGATCAGCAAGCCATTGAGATAAATGGATCTTTAAGAAGAAGACGGACGTGGGCGGTAATGTTACTATCTATGAAGCTCGACTTGTGGCAAAGAGTCTTTTCACAAGTTCAAGGAGTTGACTACGATGAGAATTTCTCACTCGTAGCGATGCTTAAGTCCATCGGAATCATGTTAGCATTAGCTGTATTTTTCGATTATGAAATCTGGCAGATGGATGTCAAAAACAAGTTTTCTTACCAGTTTTCATAAGAAAGAGTTGTATGGGATACAATCAAAGTTTTATCGATCCTAAGGATGCTAAAAGGTATGCTGGCTCCAGTGATCCTTCTATGGACTAGAGCAAGCATCTCGGAGTCGGAATATATGCTTTGATGGAGTGATCAAAGCTTTTAGGTTTATACAATGTTTGCTAGAAACTTGTATTTACAAGAAAGTGAGTGGGAGTACTACAACATTTCTGATAAGTATATGTGGATGACATATTGTTGATTCGAAATAATGTAGAATTTTTGGAAAGCATAAACGGTTGTTTGAAGAGTGATTTTCAAAGGAAGACCTAGATAAAGCTGCTTACATATTGGGCATCAAGATCTATAGAAATAGATCAAGACGCCTGATGATACTTTCAAAGAACGCACACCTTGACATGTTTTTGAAGGAGTTCAAAATAGATCAGTCAAAGAAGGGGTTCTTACCTGAGTTGTAAGGTGTGAAGTTGAGTAAGACTCAAAGATTGACCACGGCAGAAGAAAGAGGAAGGACGAAGGTCGTCCCCTATGCTTTTGTCATAGGCTCTATACGGTATGCCCTGCTGAGTACCGCACCAGATGTGTGCCTTGCCACATGTCTGGCAAGAGGGTACAAAGGTGATCTAGGAGTAGATCACCAGATAGCGGTCAAAATTATCCTTAGAGGAATAAGGAAATGTTTCTCGGATATGGATGTGATGAAGAGTTCGACGTAAAGAGTTATGTCGATGTAAGCTTAACACCTATCCGGATAGCTCTGAGTAGAGATACCGGATACGTATAATGGAGAAACAATTTGGAATAGCTCCAAGTGGAACGTGGTAGCAGCATCTACGATATGACATAAACTTTTGCGAAATACATAGGGATCTGAATATGGCAGACCCGTTGACTACAACCTCTCTCACAAGCATAACATGATCAAACTCAGAACACATTGAGTGTTAATCACATAGTGATGTGAACTAGATTAGTGACTCTAGTAAACTCTTTGGATGTTGGTCACATGGCGATGTGACCTATGAGTGTTAATCACATGGCGATGTGAACTAGATTATTGACTCTAGTGCAAGTGGGAGACTGTTGGAAATATGCCCTAGAGGCAATAATAAATTAGTTATTATTTTATTATATTTCATTGTTCATAATAATCGTTTATTATCCATGCTAGAATTGTATTGATAGGAAACTCAGATACATGTGTGGATACATAAACAACACCATGTCCCTGGTAAGCCTCTAGTTGACTAGCTCGTTGATCAATAGATGGTTACGGTTTCCTGACCATGGACATTGGATGTCGTTGATAACGGGATCACATCATTAGGAGAATGATGTGATAGACAAGACCCAATCCTAAGCCTAGCACAAAACTCGTGTAGTTTGTATGCTAAAGCTTTTCTAATGTCAAGTATCAATTCCTTAGACCATGAGATTGTGCAACTCCTAGATACCGTAGGAGTGCTTGCGGTGTGCCAAACGTCACAACATAACTGGGTGGCTATAAAGGTGCACTACGGGTATCTCTGAAAGTGTCTGTTGGGTTGGCACGAATCGAGACTGGGATTTGTCACTCCGTGTAAACGGAGAGGTATCTCTGGGCCCACTCGGTAGGACATCATCATAATGTGCACAATGTGACCAAGGAGTTGATCACGGGATGATGTGTTATGGAACGAGTAAAGAGACTTGCCGGTAACCAGATTGAACAAGGTATCGGGATACCGACGATCGAATCTCGGGCAAGTATCGTACTGATAGACAAAGGGAATTGTATATGGGATTGATTGAATCCTTGACATCGTGGTTCATCCGATGAGATCATCGTGGAGCATGTGGGAGCCAACATGTTGATCCAGATCCCGCTGTTGGTTATTGACCAGAGAGTTGTCTCGGCCATGTCTGCATGACTCCCGAGCCCGTAGGGTCTACACACTTAAGGTTCGATGACGCTAGGGTTATAGGGAAAGTATGTACGCGGTTACCGAATGTTGTTCGGAGTCTCGGATGAGATCCCGGACATCAAGATGAGTTCCGGAATGGTCCAGAGGTAAAGATTGATATATAGGAAGTATGGTTTTGGCCACCGGAAGTGTTCCGGGCATCACCGGTAGTGTACCGGGACCACCGGAGGGGTCCGGGGGTCCATCGAGAGGGGCCACGGGCGCCGGAGGCCTACATGGGCCAATAGTGGGAAGGGACCAGCCCCTAGGTGGGCTGGGGCGCCTCCCACCAAGGCCCAAGGCGCCTCCTAGAGGGGAGGGGGGCAAACCCTATGGCAGATGGGCCCTAAGGCCCACCCCAGGGGCGCCTCCCCCTCTCCCCCTTGTGGCCGCCACCCTAGATAGGATCTAGGGCTGCCGCACCCCTTGGGGTGGGAACCATAGGTGGGGGCGCAGCCCTCCCTCTCCCCCTATATATAGTGGTGGCAAAGGGGAATCCCAACACACGAAGTTCTTACCCTGCTGGCGCAGCCCTACCCCTCTCCCTCCTCGTCTCTTGTAGTGCTTGGCGAAGCCCTGCTGGAGTCCCGCGCTCCTCCACCACCACCACGCCGTCGTGCTGCTGCTGGATGGAGTCTTCCCCAACCTCTCCTTCTCCCCTTGCTGGATCAAGGCGTAGGAGACGTCACCGGGCTGCACGTGTGTTGAACGCGGAGGCGCCGTTGTTCGGCGCTTAGATCGGAATCAACCGCGACTGAATCGCTACGAGTACGACTCCATCATCCGCGTTCTTGCAACGCTTATGCTTAGCGACCTACAAGGGTATGTAGATGCACTCTCCTTCCCCTCGTTGCTAGATTACTCCATAGATTGATCTTGGTGATGCGTAGAAAATTTTAAATTTCTGCTAGGATCCCCAACATCGCGCTCATATATTGCATGAAAGTTTATAGGTTTGAGATTACTAAAGTATGAAACAATTGCTTGGCTTGTCATCGGGTTGTGCATGAGGAGAGCATTCTTGTGTGACGAAAATGAAACATGACTAAACTATATGATTTTGTAGGGATGAACTTTCTTTGGCCATGTTATTTTGAGAAGACATAATTGCTTAGTTAGTATGCTTGAAGTATTATTATTTTTATGTCAATATGAACTTTTATCTTGAATCTTTCGAATCTGAATATTCATGCCACAATTAAGAAGAATTACATTAAAATTATGCCAAGTAGCACTCCGCATCAAAAATTCTGTTTTTATCATTTACCTACTCGAGGACGAGCATGAATTAAGCTTGGGGATGCTGATACGTCTCCAACGTATCTATAATTTTTGATTGCTCCATGCTATATTATCTACTGTTTTGGATGTTTATGGGCTTTATTATACACTTTTATATCATTTTTGGGACTAACTTATTAACCCAGAGCCCAGTGCCAGTTTCTGTTTTTACCTTGTTTTAGAATATCGCAGAAAAGGAAAACCAAACGGAGTCCTCGTGCCCCCCCTGACGTATTTCTTCCGCCTATATATCTCCATATACCCTAAAAACATCCGAGAGCACAATAGATCAGGGGTTCCGCCAGAAGCCTCCGTAGCCACCGAAAACCAATCTAGACCCGTTCCGGCACCCTGCCGGAGGGGGCAATCCCTCTCAGGTGGCCATCTTCATCATCCCGGTGCTCTCCATGATGAGGAGGGAGTAGTTCTCCCTTGGGGCTGAGGGTATGTACCAGTAGCTATGTGTTTGATCTCTCTCTCTCGTGTTCTTGAGATGATATAATCTTCATGTATCGTGAGCTTTGCTATTATATTTGGATCCTATGATGTTTCTCCCCCTCTACTCTCTTGTAATGGATTGAGTTTTCCGTTTGAAGTTATCTTATTGGATTGAGTCATTAAGGATTTGATAACACTTGATGTATGTCTTGTGTGGGATACCCGTGGTGACAATGGGGTATTCTATTGATCCACTTGATGTATGTTTTGGTGATCAACTTGCGGGTTCCGCCCATGAACCTATGCATAGGGGTTGGCACATGTTTTCGTCTTGACTCTCCGGTAGAAACATTGGGGCACTCTTTGAGGTCCTATGTGTTGGTTGAATAGATGAATTTGAGATTGTGTGATGCATATCGTATAATCATAACCACGGATACTTGAGGTGACATTGGATTATCTAGGTGACATTAGGGTTTTGGTTGATTTGTGTCTTAAGGTGTTATTCTAGTACGAACTCTAGGGCTGTTTGTGACACTTATAGGAATAGCCCAACGGATTGATTGGATAGAATAACTTTGAGGTGGTTTCGTACCCTACCATAATCTCTTCGTTCGTTCTCCGCTATTAGTGACTTTGGAGTGACTCTTTGTTGCATGTTAAGGGATAGTTATGTGATCCAATTATGTTAGTATTGTTGAGGGAACTTGCACTAGCAATAGTATGAACCCTAGGCCTTGTTTCAACGCATTGCAATACCTTTTTACGCTCACTTTTATCATTAGTTACCGTGCTGTTTTTATATTTTCATATTACAAATACCCATATCTACTATCCATATACCACTTGTATCACCATCTCTTCGCCGAACTAGTGCACTTATACAATTTACCATTGTATTGGGTGTGTTGGGGACACAAGAGACTCTTTGTTATTTGGTTGCAGGGTTGCTTGAGAGAGACCATCTTCATCCTACGCCTCTACGGATTGATAAACCTTAGGTCATCCACTTGAGGCAAATTTGCTACTGTCTACAAAACTCTGCACTTGGAGGCCCAACAACGTCTACAAGAAAAAGGTTGTGTAGTAGACATCAAGGCATACTAGTGACACTCTGTTTTTCTACGTATTCACACATGTAATATGTTTCCGGTTAATACAATTCTAGCATGAATAATAAACATTTATCATGAAATAAGGAAATAAATAATAACTTTATTATTGCCTCTAGGGCATATTTCCTTCAGTCTCCCACTTGCACTAGAGTCAATAATCTATTTCACATTGCCATGTGATGTAACATCAATAGTTCACATCACCATGTGATTAACACCCACAGTTCACATCGTCATGTGACCAACACGCAAAGGGTTTACTAGAGTCAATAATCTAGTTCACATCGCTATGTGATTAATACCCAAAGAGTACTAAGATGTGATCATGTTTTGCTTGTGAGGTAAGTTTAGTCAATGGGTCTGCCACATTCAGATCCGTATGTATTTTGCAAATTTATATGTCAACAATGATCTGCACGGAGCTACTCTAGCTAATTGCTCCCACTTTCAATATGTATCCAGATTGAGACTTTGAGTCATCTGGATCAGTGTCAAAACTTGCATCGACGTAACCCTTTACGACGAAGCTTTTGTCACCTCCATAATCGAGAAACATATCCTTACTCCACTAAGGATAATTTTGACCAATGTCCCGTGATCTACTCCTAGATCACTATTGTACTCCCTTGCCAAACTCAGGGCAGGGTATACAATAGGTCTGGTACACAGCATGGCATACTTTATAGAACCTATGGTTGAGGCATAGGGAATGACTTGCATTCTCTCTCTATCTTCTGCCGTGGTCGGGTTTTGAGTCTTACTCAACTTCACACCTTGTAAGACAGGCAATAACTCCTTCTTTGACTGTTCCATTTTGAAGTACTTCAAAATCTTGTCAAGGTTTGTACTCATTGAAAAACTCATCAAGCATCTTGATCTATTTCTATAGATCTTGATGCTCAATATGTAAGAAGCTTTACCGAGGTCTTTCTTTGAAAAACTCCTTTCAAACATTCCTTTATGCTTTGCAGAAAAATTCTACATTATCTCCGATCAACAATATGTCATTCAAATATACTTATCAGAAATGTTGTAGTGCTCCCACTCACTTTCTTGTAAATACAGGCTTCACCGCAAGTCTGTATAAAACTATATGCTTTGATCAACTTATCAAAGCGTTTATTCCAACTCCGAGATGCTTGCACCAGTCCATAGATGGATCGCTGGAGCTTGCATATTTTGTTAGTACCTTTAGGATTGACAAAACCTTCTGGTTGCATCATATACAACTCTTCATTAATTAATCCATTAGGGAATGCAGTTTTGTTTATCCATTTGCCAGATTTCATAAGATGTGCCAATTGCTAACATGATTCGGACAGACTTAAGCATAGATACGAGTGAGAAACTCTCATCGTAGTCAACACCTTGAACTTGTCAAAAACCTTTTTGCGACAATTCTAGCTTTGTAGATAGTAACACTACTCTCAGCGTCCATCTTCCTTTGGAAGATCCATTTAATCTCAATGGCTCGCCGATCATTGGGTAAGTCAATCTAAGTCCATACTTTGTACTCATACATGGATATCATCTCAGATTTCATGGCCTCAAGCCATTTCGCGGAATCTGGGCTCATCATCGCTTCCTCATAGTTCATAGGTTCGTCATGGTCAAGTAACATGACCTCCAGAACCGGATTACTGTAACACTCTGGTGCGGATCTCACTCTAGTTTACCTACGAGATTTGGTAGTAACTTGATCTGAAGCTACATGATCAACATCATTAGCTTCCTCACTAATTGGTGTAGTAGTCATAGGAACAGATTTCCGTGATGAACTACTTTCCAATAAGGGAGCAGGTACAGTTACCTCATCAAGTTCTACTTTCCTCCCACTCACTTCTTTCGAGAGAAACTCCTTCTCTAGAAAGGATCCATTCTCAGCAATGAATATCTTGCCTTCATATCTGAGATAGAAGGTGTACCCAACATTTTCTTTTGGGTATCCTATGAAGACGCACTCCTCCGATTTGGGTTTGAGCTTATCAGGTTGGAACTTTTACACATAAGCATTGCAACCTCGAACTTTAAGAAACGACAGCTTAGGTTTCTTGCCAAACCATAGTTCATACGGTGTCGTCTCAACGGATTTAGATGGTGCCCTATTTAACGTGAATGTTGCTGTCTCTAATGCATAACCCCCAAAATGATAGTGGTAAATCAGTAAGAGACATCATAGATCGCACTATATCTAATAAAGTACGGTTACGACGTTCGGACACACCATTACACTGTGGTGTTCCTGGTGGCGTGAGTAGTGAAACTATTTCACATTGTTTTAACTGAAGGCCAAACTCGTAACTCAAATATTTTACTTTTGCAATCATATCGTAGAAACTTTTATTTTTGTTACAATGATTCTGTACTTCACTCTGAAATTCTTTGAACTTTTCCAATGTTTCAGACTTGTGTTTCATCAAGTAGATATAGACATATCTGCTCAAATCATCTATGAAGATCAGAAAATAATGATACCTGCCGCGAGCCTCAATATTCATCGGACCACCTACATCAGTATGTATGATTTCCAACAAATTTGTTGCTCGCTCCATTGTTCCGGAGAACGGAGTCTTAGTCATCTTGCCCATGAGGCATGGTTCGCAAGCATAAACTGATTCATAATCAAGTGATTCCAAAAGCCCATCAACATGGATTTTCTTCATGCGCTTTACACCAATATGACCTAAACGGCAGTGCCACAAATAAGTTGCACTATCATTATTAACTTTGCATCTTTTGGCTTCAATATTATGAAATGTGTATCACCACGATCGAGATCCAACAAACCATTTTCATTGGGTGTATGACCATAGAAGGTCTTATTCATGTAAACAGAACAACAATTATTCTCTAACTTACATGAATAACCGTATTGCAATAAACATGATCCAATCATATTCATGCACAACGCAAACACTAAATAACATTTATTTAGGTTTAACACTAATCCCGAAAGTATAGGGAGTGTGCGATGATGATCATATCAATCTTGACACCAGTTCCAATACACGTCGTCACTTCACCCTTAACTAGTCTCTGTTCATTCTGCAACTCCCGTTTCGAGTTACTATTCTTAGCAACTGAACCAGTATCAAATACGGAGGGGTTGCTATAAACACTAGTAAAGTACACATTAATAACATGTATATCAAATATAGCTTGTTCACTTTGCCATCCTTCTTATCCGCCCAATACTTGGGGCAGTTCCGTTTCCAGTGACCAGTCCTTTGCAGTAGAAGCACTTAGTCTGAGGCTTAGGTCCAGACTTGGGCTTCTTCACTTGAGCAGCAACTTGCTTGTCGTTCTTCTTGAAGTTCCCCTTCTTCCCTTTGTTGTTTCTATTGAAACTAGTGGTCTTGTCAACCACCACAACTTGATGTTTTTCTTGATTTCTACCTTCGCTGATTTAGCATCGCGAAGAGCTTGGGAATTGTTTACGTCATCCCTTGCATATTATAGTTTATCATGAAGTTCTACTAACTTGGTGATGGTGACTAGAGAATTCTGTCAATCACTATTTTATCTGGAAGATTAACTCCCACTTGATTCAAGCGATTGTAGTACCCAGACAATCTGAGCACATGCTCACTGCTTGAGCTATTCTTCTCCATCTCTTAGCTATAGAACTTGTTGGAGACTTCATATCTCTCAACTCGGGTATTTGCTTGAAATATTAACTTCAACTCCTAGAACATCTCATATGGTCCATGACATTCAAAACGTCTTTGAAGTCCCGATTCTGAGCCGTTAATCATGGTGCACCAAACTATCAAGTAGTCATCATACCGAGCTTTGCCAAACGTTCATGACATCTGCATATGCTCCTGCAATAGGTCCGTCACCTAGCGGTGCATCAAGGACATAATTCTTCTATGCAGCAACGAGGATAATCCTCAGATCACGGATCCAATCCGCATCATTGCTACTAACATCTTTCAACTTAGTTTTCTCTAGGAACATATCAAAAAAAACAGGGGAGCTTAACGCGAGCTATTGATCTACAACATAGATATGCTAATACTACCAGGACTAAGTTCATGATAAATTAAAGTTCAATTTAATCATATTACTTAAGAACTCCCACTTAGATAGACATCCCTCTAATCATCTAAGTGATCACGTGATCCAAATCAACTAAACCATAACCGATCATCACGTGAAATGGAGTAGTTTTCAATGGTGAACAACACTATGTTGATCATATCTACTATATGATTCACGCTCGACCTTTCGGTCTCAGTGTTGAGCGGCCATATCTGCATATGCTAGGCTCATCAAGTTAACCTGAGTATTCTGCGTGTGCAAAACTAGCTTGCACCCGTTGTAGATGGACGTAGAGCCTATCACACCCGATCATCATGTGGTGTCTAGGCACGACGAACTTTGGCAACGGTGCATACTCAGGGAGAACACTTTATCATCAAATTTAGTGAGAGATCATCTTATAATGCTACCATCAATCAAAGCAAAAGAAGATGCATAAAAGATAAACATCACATGCAATCAATATAAGTGATATGATATGGCCATCATCATCTTGTGCTTGTGATCTCCATCTCCGAAGCACCATCATGATCACCATCGTCACCGGCGCGACACCTTGATCTCCATCGTAGCATCGTTGTCGTCTCCCCAATCTTATGCTTGTACGACTATCGCTACTGCTTAGTGATAAAGTAAAGCATTACATGGCGATTGCATTGCATACAATAAAGCGACAACCATATGGCTCTTGCCAATTGCCGATAACTCGGTTACAAAACATGATCATCGCATACAATAAAATTTAGCATCATTTCTTGACCATATCACATCTCAACATGCCCTGCAAAAACATGTTAGACGTCCTCTACTTTGTTGTTGCAAGTTTTACGTGGCTGCTACTGGGCTTAGCAAGAACCGTTCTTACCTACGCATCAAAACCACAATGATAGTTCGTCAAGTTGGTGTTGTTTTAACCTTCGCAAGGACCGGGCATAGCCACACTCGGTTGAACTAAAGTTGGAGAAACTGACACCCGCCAGCCACCTGTGTGCAAAGCACATCAGTAGAACCAGTCTCGCGTAAGCGTACGCGTAATGTCGGTCCAGGCCGCTTCATCCAACAATACCGCCAAACCAAAGTATGACATGCTGGTAAGCAGTATGACTTATATCGCCCACAACTCACTTGTGTTCTACTCGTCAATATGACATCTACGCATAAAACCTGGCTCGGATGCCACTGTTGGGGAACGTAGTAATTTCAAAAAAATTCCTACGCACACGCAGGATCATGGTGATGCATAGCAACGAGAGGGGAGAGTGTTGTCTACAAATCGTCGTAGACCATTCGCGGAAGCGTTATATCAACGCAGTTGATGTAGTCATACGTCTTCACAATCCGACCGATCCAAGTACCGAAAGCACGGCACCTCCTAGTTCTGCACACGTTCGGCTCGGTGACGTCCTCGCCTTCATGATCCAGCAAGAGGGGCGAAGTAGTAGATGAGTTCCGGCAGCACGATGGCATGGTGACAGTGTTGGTGAAGAACAATCTCCGCAGGGCTTCGCCTAAGCACTACGAAAACTATGACGGAGGATAAACTAGAGGAGACGGGGTTGCCGGCACACGGCTTGGTGTTTCTTGATCTGTCTTGGGTGCTAGCCCTACCCCTCTATTTATATGTTGAGCCTTGGGGTCGAAACTTGGAGTAAAAGCCTCCACAAAGTCGGTTTCACCCGAAAGGCAAGAGTCCTTCTCGGACTCCAGGGCCAGACGCCAGGGTTCCCGGCCTCTGGACCCAGACGCCAGGGACCCTGGCGTCTGGCCCTGGACTCCGCAAAACTTCCATTTGCGCTTTCCAAAAACCTTGTGGGCTTTCCCCTTTGGCCCAAATAAAGTGTTCTCGTACCCAAACATTTCGGAAAACATCCGGAACCCATTCCGGTGAATTCTGGAACCCTTCTGGAGTCCAAACACTATTATCCCATACATCAATCTTTATCTCCGAACCATTCCGGAGTTCCTCGTCATGTCTGTGATCTTATCCGGAACTCCGAACAACATTCGGTCACCAACATACATAATTCATAGTACTATATTGTCAATGAACGTTAAGCGTGCGGACCCTATAGGTTCGAGAACTATGTAGACATGACCGAGACACCTCTCTGGTCAATAACCAATAGCGGGACCTGGATGCCCAAATTGGCTCCTACATATTCTATGAAGATCTTTATCGGTCAGACCACATAACAACATACGTTGTTCCCTTTGTCATCGGTATGTTACTTGCCTGAGATTTCATCGTCGGTATCTCAATACCTAGTTCAATCTTGTTACCGTCAAGTCTCATAACTCATTCCATAATACATCATCCTGCAACTAACTCATTAGTTGCAATGCTTGCAAGGCTTAAGTGATGTGCATTACCGAGAGGGCCCAGAGATACCTCTCCAACAATTTGAGTGACAAATCCTAATCTCGAAATACGCCAACCCAACAAGTACCTTTGGAGACACCTGTAGA
This sequence comes from Triticum aestivum, assembly GCF_018294505.1. Taxonomy (NCBI): domain Eukaryota; kingdom Viridiplantae; phylum Streptophyta; class Magnoliopsida; order Poales; family Poaceae; genus Triticum; species Triticum aestivum. Next base: position 284,768,129 of record NC_057812.1, on the reverse strand, counting down.
GCACCTTTATAATCACCCAGTTACGTTGTGACATTTGGTAGCACACAAAGTGTTCCTCCAGTAAACGGGAGTTGCATAATCTCATAGTCATAGGAACATGTATAAGTCATGAAGAAAGCAATAGCAACAAACTAAACGATCAAGTGCTATGCTAATAGAATGGGTCTAGTCAATCACATCATTCTCTAATGATGTGACCCCGTCAATCAAATCACAACTCATGTCTATGGCTAGGAAACTTAACCATCTTTGATTCAACGAGCTAGTCAAGTAGAGGCATACTAGTGACACTCTGTTTGTCTATGTATTCACACATGTATTATGTTTCCGGTTAATACAATTCTAGCATGAATAATAAACATTTATCATGAAATAAGGAAATAAATAATAACTTTATTATTGCCTCTAGGGAATATTTCCTTCAGAAACTTGGGAGGAGGTTTCTTCAGTTTGTCGTACGAAGGATGAACCATGGCTCCTGCTAGGGTCAGCATTGAAGGCTGATCACGGGAGGGCACCAAGCTATTCTTCTAGAGGTCGAAGGGCTCACCTACAGTGAGGCCTATCCGACCTAGGACTATTCTGTTGGTCGTAAAGTCTACAACAACGAATTTGACTAGGCCGCCCGCGAGGAACTTCTTAAATTCCTCGCACTCAATGTCGGCATGGCATATGTAGTAGACCAAGCACAAGTTATGCACGCAAACCTGGATCACGGCGGGCTTCATCTTCTCTTCCTCCTTTAGATTCTTCTCTTTGTCCAGGGTTGTGGTGTACTCAACATCTAGCCCAGCGACCCACTCATCATTTTAGTTTTCGAACATGCGTCTGAAGCGAGCAAGGCATCCTTTCACCGTCGCGGAAGAATGGGTGTAGATGACATTGATCTCATCGCCAGTGATGGTTCTAAACTTGTACTCAGCGCAGATCATGGAGATTTGGGACGCCACGGATTTGGGAGGAGGGTTAGGATTAGCGGAACTGATGTAATGTGAAAGGATGGGACGACTAGGAACGAACTACCGTAATGTTAAAGGGCATCTAGGGCCGAGTAGGAGCGAACTGCTAGCGGTTTTTTGATTGGAAAAATGCTGAGTGGGGTGTGCGAATGGCAGGATAGTGGCTTGCCTGGTGGATAAATGGATTCATGCATAGTACTATGGGGGCCCAATTAGATGTCATGTCTATTCGACGCCCAATTAAATGGCTTCATGCATCTGCGCATTCGCACATCAAACGTCGAGAAAATTACAGGTGATACGAAGCTTTCCATTCTCCCATGATACGGGCTTTCGAGAACCCTTGGATCTGAGATCGAACAATTGCATGGCGTGATTCTAGACATATGGGTGAATATCCTATCCTGGAGTGTTATTCTACAAATTTTCAGCAACTTAGCATGCGACCGTTCGATCTCAGATCCAAGGGCTGCCAGCAGCCCGTATCATGGTCGCGCCTACCACGACCGTTGCCTCGCTCGCACGGTCGCGCCCTTGGAGCTTTAACACGGTGCATTAGGTATCTGATGTCGGCATGTCATACATAGTCATCACTTACTTACTAATACAACAAGGTTAGCTATAAGGTTGGCTATAAGACTACTTTTTTACTTCTCTCTATCCCTCTCTTCGTAGTATTTATTGCATTTGCCAAGGAGTGACCTCTTCCAATGAAATGGTGCTTAGATGAGCTGCTAAGGGCATTAAATAGCTTAGAAACTCAAGTCCCCAATGCATAGGTGCTTAGTTTTTTGTTGCTAAGCTTCCTTCATTTAATTAGCTATAGACTCAAAATTGTCTTTTCACCTAGGTACACGCGCTTAGCACCGTTTCTTCCTAGGGTCACCAAACTAGTCTATCTCTTCTTAATTAACTTGCCACATCAGACTTTATGCCTGTGTGACAGGCTTAGAACCTGTACTAGCAAGTCCAATAGTGGGCTATTAGCCCGCTTACATGGCATTTTTGCATATGTGGAGGAGAGAGGCAAGGAAAAAGTGGAGGAGTGGGCTCTCATGCAAGAGCCAGCCTCTACATGGTGGAGCATTGGGAGAGGCACATGTATACCATGGAGGTGGTCAGGAATCGGGAGACTTAAGCCGGTCGTAACGCCGCAATTAAAATGATAATGGAAAGTCAAATCATGGGGCCCCACCTCTCCAGCAGTAACTCGCTGCCAAATCACACAACTCCACGTTTGCAGCAGCCTACTCCCTCATCTTCTCACGTCTCTGTCGAACCGACAAGGCGGAACTGCCCCGCCTACCGCGCGGGAAAAGCCCCGCCCTCGACTTTTAAATAGTACAATATAATTTTGTATCCATGGATTGTGCCATGGAGCAAAGCCTCAAGAAAACGGCAGTGCACATGTACGAAGTATACATCACGCCCGTCGCGTTCGCGTTGCACCCCAGACGATCGGTCGGTCTAGCACGTCGCTCTCTAAATGGAACACGCATCATATTTCATTTGCACACATATGTGGGACCGCAATTGAGAACCGACCATAGGCACACTCCCCGGCCCGCAAGTCGGGTGAGTTAATAGATGAGAGAGATGAGCAATAGTACTGGAGCAGTGTTGTACACCCGCCGGTGCCTGGACGATCCCTGCATGACACGGAAGATCAATTCATCCACACATGAGACCAGACTCCAGCAGACACGGCTGGATTGGCCATCGTCTACATATCGTGTAGGATGTGTTGTACAGGGTTGTAGTTCTGATGAGAAATCTAAAAAGTTTTCTTGTCATCTCACAATATTAGGTGTCATGTGCTTCGGATCACTGCAAGGGTTAAACAGTGACAACTGAGTTCCTCCAAGGCGCTAGTCATTGGGACACATGCATGAAGACTACTCGGCTGCCATCTAGGTCAAGCCGGCTATGTTAATTAGGACATCTATCGATGGACCCCTTTTCTACGAGTTTATCTTTAATTTGAGCTTTGATCCTCATCTAGTTTATCCGTTGGGATTCATGTTGTCTCCTTGGGGCAGTGAGGTTATGGTTTCTTGTCATGTGGCATTTTTTCGTGTTATATGTTATAATCCGGTGCTTCAGATCAAAATGACGACAACTGCGTCTCCGGGGCACGTGCACGAAGACTTCTCGACAATCATTGACGAGGTCAAGCAGGCTCCGGTAGACAAAAGAAAACTACTCCACTATATAGGCAGGAGCCTCCGTGCTTGCTTGCTAGTGTTGCTCTCTTCACATTGTCTCATCCTCTCCAGATCTAAACACGATAGCAGTGGCCACACTCTCTCTGCTCACCGATGGTCACAGATCCAGCCGGATCCTCTCCTCCAAGGAAGGTGAGAAGGTACAACATTCATACGGTCGTCCTTGGCGATCGGCTGTTCGAAAGCCACCTAAATTTTTACTGTTAAGAGGTAAAACTAGTTCATGCACTCGAATCTAGTACTACTTGGTTCAAACAAGGAAGAAAGGGGGTTGGGGTGGGGGAAGATTTGTTACCTGAATGTAGGACTTGGTCGAAAGAGGAAATAATGGGGGCAAAAAGTAGCAGAGACTGGCTATCCAACTGGTCTCTTGGCCTAATAGGGAAATAAAGGGAAACGTAGTACAAACTCAATACAAACCCGATCTATTGGTTGAAAAAGTAAAGAAAGTGGGGACTGGGGGACAAGTGAACAAAGTATGTCCATCACTAGATTTGCTAGCCTCACACAGTATAAGGTGGCTATACCGAACAAAAATGGGACCAACCCAGATATCCTATTATGATGTTTGTTGCCCGAGCCACTCTTATGTAATGCCACTAGTAAAATGTAGCAGTCACACTGTTAAAAGTAAGGACATGTGAAACCAATGTTGTTTTCAATGTAATGCCTCCAGTAACTAAATTTCCCATTAAGATAAGTTGCTTATTTTCGTTAGAAATGCAACTGTCCTGGTCCGCCTACTCTCCTGTGCCCAAATACCAACTCTGTAGTAGCTATTAATGTAATGTTGCTGGTAAAATGAAGCAATGGCACCATTAAAGTAATGTCGTATTTAACGGTTGTCATAGTTAATCATAATGACCACACTAATATCTAGCAATGTTGCTACTTTAGAAATTGCTACTGTCCTTGTAGGATCACCATTCATATAAGGAACATGCTTCTTTTCATTTGATGTATGTTTCATCACTTGTTGGTCACCCTCCTTTCCACTTTTTTGTGCAAACAGAGATATACATTCCACGCTTGTTCTTAGTTGAACTGCACAAATGATATCCAAATTATAGTTGAACATTCCACTAGCTTCACAACCAACCTTGATGTTGCTCAATTTTGTTTTAACTAATGAAGAAGAAGCTCTGTGGGTCTTGTTTTCTGATGGAAATGGAACATGCCTTTTTTTAAAAAAATGAAGAAGAAGCTACTAGCTCATGGGACATTGCATCATTTTAGGTGAATTGCACCAAAAGGTCCCATGAATTGAATCATCCATGTTGGTGACTGTTGTCATCCCTTCGATGATGGCGTTGACAATAGATATGGTTCCCATCACAAGGTATGTTCCTTTTTGGTTTGACTATTTGCCAAAGATCCCGCATCACTACAAAAATAATACACTTCCGTGATGATACGTGTTTGTCATAGTAGGTCACGTTTTCTCTCATGCATGTACATCCATGACAATTTTATGATAGAATCAAGATAGTCATACCTGTGCTGTCGTAGAAGTGTTCCATGACATTACAAAAATTATCATCATAGAAGTATCCACTTCCATGACGACAAATCGCGCATCATAGAAGTGCTTTCATCAAGGGTAACCGACACGTGGCATCCATCGTAGCTGGTCGTTGTTAAGCTATCAGGTTCCGGTTTGAATCCGATAACCTAACAGCGCTGACCAATGGGGATTTTCCACATGTATAATTCGCATTCGCCGGCAGATCCACGTGCCAGCCTGGCATTCGGACAGTTGTCATCCAGCGAATGGACGGAACGGGCCTATGATACGTCGACATGTGTCTCAGCCCAACAGTGGCCCAATTAGATTAAAAGGCCGGGCCTGTCAAAATAAGCGGGCCAACCCATTAGTGGCCTACTTGAGTCAGGCACATTCACAAGCACGGCCCATACAAGTTACACAGAATCGGCCCATCAAAGGCCCATTCTAGATTTGACAATTTCCATCCCATTGTCAATTTCAGCCCATTAACGGCTCGCTACGTCTTTGGGCCCAATTACGGCCCGAGCTTCTTTCGGCCTGTTAGCAGCCCATCATCTGTTCCAGCCCGTTAACGACCCGGAACGTCTTTCGGCCTTTTCTTGGCCCATTTTGCAGTTGGGCCAATTCTAGCCCATTGTGACTTTAGGCCTGTCCTCGGCCCATTCGGTAAATGGGCCAATTTCTAGACAATTTTGTCTTTTGGCCTATTAACAGCATGCACAACAGTTGGGCCTTTGACATTGGGTCCATTAGGGGCCCACATTCCGCAGGGCAAAATTCAGCCCGACGTGACTTTCGGCCTGTTAAAAGCCTAGTTTGCAAATTAGGCCTCCTCTGGCCCATAACACTTTCGTCCTCTTACTGACCTGTAAAGTAAAAGGTCCGAGAAAAAATTAACATTTATTTCGGCCTGCTAGAGGCCCGCTGGCCATTTCCATTTATACGGCCCTATAGAGCTTTTGGCATGTTCACGGCCTCCTAAGAGCCATTGTTACGGTGGGCCACATCATTTGGGAACCACTATATATTATTTTGACCATCCTAATTAAGGCCCGCTTTGACTACACATGTTTGTTTGTTTGTATGGCGTTGAGGAAATGTTGGGGCGTGTTGGCCCCCGTTTCAACGATATAGCATATTCGAGAATTATCCTACTATATCCTATCGCCTCTAAAAGACATACACTATACAATAAAAAGACTAAGGTACAGAAACGTAGAATAATCCTACACTATACAATAAAGAAATTACAGCCGAATATACCCACTTGGCATTATAGTTCGGCACCAGTGATAATAAAGCGTACACAAACAGCAAATTATATACACTGGACAAATAAAGCTCATACATCATGGACACACATCAACAAAACTTACAATTTGAACTATAATCTCTTCAAAAAATAGGATTGGTTCAGATAGCACAAATTTCAGTCTGCAAAATCTCCAATTCCTTCATGGTTACCTCAGTGTCTCGTTTCATTTTTTTAACGCCTGCATCTAATACCTGCAAGTCCAGTCTCAACTTGTTGATTGTACATTGAGAATCATGTACATGTTGTCTTACCACCTCTAGTTGATGCTTGAGAACATCATCACATTCCAATTCCAATCCATAATCATTTGTAATGGCCATGCTGCACTGCTCGCAGATCTTTGTGTTGATGTCACTTCATCTTGAAATGTTTCTGTAAGTACACATGATTAGGGCAAAATTATATTTCCAACAGTGAAGCGAGTAAGACAAACTATTTTTACATGGAAAACATGACTAACAATAATGTTACACGTCATGAACCATAAGCAGGTGATATTTTAAAATTACAAAAATGGTAGTTTGTGCATCCCGCCTACAGAAATCTCTCTTAGCTCACTAGAGGAGTATGATGTTGGGGCCAAATCCAAAAACAGACAAGTTACAAATTTAGACAACACATTGCGTATAAGTAAGCAAGTAGCTGGCCATTCTATAGCTCAATTAAAGTCTTAGGGAGCATAATGAACAGCAGAGGGATTCATAAAAACCCACTACAGCAAGCAAAACTATGCAATCATTAGCCTAGTATAAACTAGATTGTAAGCCTCATGCAGTAATAGTTGGTTAATAGACTTCAAAGCTTCAGGCACACTTCGCCAGAGTAATTAAATGGTAAGGCCTTTAATTATGTGAACAAATAGTTATACAAGTACCCAACATCAGGCATCATTGTTTGAGCATCTCATTAACTATGTGTGCAGTTTGTAAAAACTAGGCATACCTTCGAACTGGATCTCCAGGTACTCTTGGAGAGCCTACTTTAGTGTATAGCCAAACCTTTATGTCACCTATGAGTTAGACAAGCCCCTACTACAGCAGCCCTTAGTGTCTAAATCGTTGACAAGCTATGTTAGAATGTTAAGTCAATAACAGCAAGTAATCAAAGCAAACAATCGTAGTAACGTTGGCTGATACAAACAAGCAATTGAACAGATGTGTGAGCAAATCTTACATATCAAGAAAAGAAGCAAAGAAGGAGGCTTAAAGACCATCACTTGACTGACTAGATTTAAGGGGCCTTTAAACATCATGTGCAACGTATGAACTAACATAAACATTGCATATTCCAGATTGTCCAATGGAATGCACATGTATTAGGTTCTGTCATGTATGATGATGCATAAATGTACACTATAGCAGGCAAGAGTGATTCATCATTGCACGCACAATTGAATGGCAGGTTAAGGGCCAGTTCTATTCCGCCTTTTCGGAGCTTATTGTCAAAATAAGCCATAAAAGATGTAAAGAAGTCATTTTTGAGTTATGGGATTGGGCTTAACTTATTTCTCTTTGGATGGGGTGTTTCGAGTAGAAGCTCACTAAAAATTGAAGTGCAGGGGAATAGTGAAATGACTCTGTTGTCTGCCTATACTACACTCAAAATGCCACTGCTCATGCCCGCGTCACAGCTGACCCTCAAGTAAAAACAAACATGTAAGCGTTCATTGCCCTATCCACTTGCATCTCCTCTCCCCTTTCCCTCTACCTCGATCCCTTGCCTGCAGCGCTAGGGTTCCTCCAGCGAGCCGTCACCACTGGTCCCATCTGGCCTGGTCCTCAATGATGCTTTGTCCAGCTAGGCTACATGGCCGTTGGGTAGGGCCAAATCTCCCCGGCTCCTCCTCCCTCTGGCGCCGCCCCTCATTCTCATGGTCTCCAGCAGCAGCTCTAGTGTGGTCCGTCCAACGCACTACTCCGGCAGGCGCCGCAAAACTATGGCTGATGCCACACTGCGGCAGAAGGCACCTCATTCCCCCACCCCTCCTCCCAAGCCATGGCCTTGAGGTGTTGTTGAAGGATGAGCTCATCCAACAAGTTGAGGATCTCCTCTCATTTTTTGCCAAATTTTCATTTTGATCTGCTATACAATGAATTGCTATGAGCTGCTTCTGCTGCTGCTATATGATGCATTGCTATGAGCTGCTCCTGCTACTACTATATGATAAATTGCTATGAGCTGCTCCTACTGCTGCTATATGATGAATTGCTATGAGCTGATGCTGCTATATGATGAATTGCTATGAGTTCCTGCTGCTGCTATATGATGTGTTGATATAAGCTGCTCCTGCTGCTGCTATATGATGAATTGCTATGAGCTGCTCCTGCTGCTGCTATATGATGAATTCTTATGAGCTTCTCTTGCTATTGCTATATGATGAATTGATATGAGCTGCTGCTGGTATATCATGAATTGCACACTACCGCTGCTGTATGATGAGTTGATATGAGCTGCTCCTGCTGATATATGATAATAACCAGCCACATGGACCATCGAATTTCGATAAATAATTATTCTTCATTTAAATTTAGGTCATGCGTTCTTCGTTTAAATTAGGCAATGGGATATCTATGAAAGACATTGACCAAAGTAGATTGTGCCAAGTAGATGGTATCTTTGTATTTGCATTTTGAACAAATATTGATGGTCTGTTTTCCTTTCATATTAATTACTGCACTGGGCTCAATTTGTCATGTTTGCAAGTCAAACATATGGGCAGCAAAATGACAAAATATAATGCAATCTAGACTTTTAACTTATCATACCAAAGATAAGTTGAAAAGGAAGGCAATGTAAAGAACTGGTTGGCTTATTACCTGGAGCTTATATTCACAGGTGCTTATTTTCTTAGGATAACTCGTAATAACCGTCCATAAGAAACTTGGCCAATAGAACTGACATACAAATAACATGTCATGATGATTGCAATGAAGGCCCGGTTCTTTTGCCAGATTGTCCCAGAATCTGACCCCTACCCAGATTCTCCCAGAATCTTCGAGCCCCAATTGTTTTACAATCCTATCTAGTTAGGGTCTAATTAGGTAGGATTATAAAACAAAATGGGTTCAAAGATTCTAGGAGAAGCTAGAGAGGCGCAGATTCTAGGAGAATCCTACAAAAGAACTGGGCCGGAGTAACCTACCATTGCACACTGTATAGGCTCACTGATGCCTCTCCTTTTTTTGCGATGTTCCATGAAATTGCCACATTCCTACAAACCAAAGAGCTCTATATGATTTTTTCTTATAAAAATCCTACCCTATGAAATTCCTACAAAATTCCTCCAAACCAAAGGAGGCCTAACTCGGAATGATGCACCGATAACTTGGATGTTCACATGGGCGCGAACAATCGTACGGGTGTGGAGGCGTGTTCACAAAAAAATGGATCAAATGCTCAGCCTATGTATTTCTCGAGTAAATAGATAATTTAGTGCCATAGGTTATTTACTTTAAACATAATGCATTGACGGGTTATTATACAGGCGCATAAAAATAAATGTATATTGTAGTCCCACAAAAGAAATGGATATTGTAGAGGCACACAAAAAGAAATGGATGTTGAATTCATATACGATAATATGTATATTACTTCATAATAGAACCTTAAATCATCCAAGACTAATGGATTTGACTCCAAGACTAACAATGCTGCATGTACATGGTAGCTACATTTTTTATTTGAAGAAACATCACTATAAATTTGACATGCACAATTGAAAAGGATTATCTAGAAAACAATGTGATATGCGAGTGTCTAATCTTTATAGCATTAAATCGATAGTGTATCTTTGGCCACAACACGAAGTATATATTGATTTATGTTCAAGCGATGCACGTCCACGATCGCTAGATAGTGATACGTGAATGAATTGTGCAATCTCTCTCACACGCATACATATCTCATTTCTCCGTGGGCATCGGAATAACACATGCGCACTTCATGTATTTCTCTCCCTCCGTCAAGGTCAGAATTTGTCTTTCTACCCCGTCCTACAAGTCTCTCACACAGAAACACACACGCTCGCTCTGTCGAACATGCCAACCCCTTTAATTCCGCCCACCCACCGCCACTAATGTCTCAAAGTATAATTATGTCTCTCACACATATGCCTAAGGTTAACTCAAGTTTCGGAACCATATGAATAAATACAATGGGATTCTAGCAGAGCACCTTTTGTTTTGAGATTTTGCTCTCTCTCTCTCTCACACACACGCGCGCGTGTAGACATTGTTTCTCTCTTCATTTTTTCTGACACTTGCATGCTCACCATTTGTTGGGGATATTACTACTGGGCGTAAACCGGCCTATCCGGGCCGGGTTAACGTCATCAGTAGTTCAAAGGTGTTAAAGCCCAAGGAGGAAGATAGGGGCCCAAGGCCTGTAGTCAGTTCAAGACCTGTAGCCGTAAACCGGCTTGGTATGTAAACTTGTATTGTAAGTTAGGAATAAGGAGGGACCAACCCGGATATGAGTATGAACCGGAGTTGGGACTCTGTGGACCAACGGGCGTCACCCGTGTATATATGGGGACAACCCGGCAGCGGTTCAAGGACAGACGACCAAAACTTGAGACTTAGGCGAAGCTTGTTTGCTCCCAAGTCATCGAGACCCCATCAATTCCATCACAACTAGACGTAGGTTTTTACCTTCCTTGAAGGGGCCGAACTAGTATAAACTCTCTTGCGTCTTTGTGTCTGCTTTAACCCCTTCAAGCTAACCAGTCACGATGGCTCCACGACTAAGTCCTTTCTCTAGGACATCTGCCGTGTCAAAACCACGACAGCTGGCGCCCACCGTGGGGCTATCGCACGATGGTTTCCGGTTCTTGGAGGGCCGCTTTGAAGGACTCGAGGGCTACGCTGGAGGCCGGATGACTAAGAGTCGTCACGGCAGGCTCTACATCGACGACGCAGGCTGGGGCCCCGAGGCCGGCTCAATTGAGTACGGGTACCGAGTCCCCTTTGGTGGCATTCACGTTTTCATTGGCAAGATCGGTGAACCGGGCCCTGAGCCGGACATCTGCACCGACCTCGTCGAGACGCCTCAGCGTTTGCAATCCGCCCGGGTTAGACCGGCCATGAAGCGTGCCTTCGTGGGAGTCATCCATGGAGGAAGTTATGAGGATGGATCGGGATTTCGCGGGGCGACTGCCGTTTGTTCCGGTGACGAATCTTCAACCGAAGAAATCGAATCTCTTTATCAGCTACAAGATGGCCGGATTGGGAGTTGTTCCGATGGCGACAGTATTCCGGACCCCTCTGATCTGCCCAACTAGGTTGGAATATTCATGGCCGGAACACAAGCAGCGTTTCATTCTTCGACAGCTGCGGCAACGATTTCCGGTTCACCAGCAGAGACGGCCGCCGGGGCAGGAGGCCCTGTGCGTCCGCCGGCTCAGGTCCTATCAGAGCTATTTGAGGCGTTGGTTGTGCTTATGGTGGAAGTTAATCCGCCAGACCAGGACGTTCACAATACGGAGATTGAAAGGGTAAAGGAACAGATCAGCCATGCCAAAGCGGATCAGGCGGCTGAGGACACCAGGATGGCCGCAGAGCGGGCTGCTTTAGACGCACAGGCCTACAGGCTTATGTTAGACCAGAGCACATCGCATGAAGTCATGAGGAGGAAGCATCGATCCCGCTTACCTCCGGTTTATGAGGCCAGAGACCTTTTCAACACTCCAGGGCCAAGAGCCGGCGATCCGCTGGAGGGGAACCGGGTAGTAGCCCCTGGGACCAGTGCACCGGTGCAGCCTCATCAGATCGACCTGCCTCGTCAAAACACCGTTGTACATCAGGCTGCTTTAACGCCCCCGGGTCACTACTCCAACCCAATGGACAATCTTGTTGCCGCTGCTGCACGGCTGGAGGCCATTCCAATTGAAGGTGAATCACCGCAAGCAGTAGAAACACGGCGGGTCAAGGAACTTCTGAGGACCGCTTTGGCCCAGTAGGAAGCATACTCATACAGCCGCGACCGGATCCACTCGACCCCTCATCCAAGCTGGAGCTATAGCAGACATATGGATGAACCGGCAGTGTCGAGTAATGAACGACGTGGGGCACCCCGGGACAACAACCCGGCGGGTGGTGCTGATGACGCTCAGGGAGTGGTGGACCGGGCCCGCGCGCGCAGGGAGGCCGAGTTAGCCGCACAACATCAGGCTCGGCAGCTCACATCGGTTCATCCAACCACCTTGACTGAACCTGGTGTTACTTCCAGTTCATTGGGTGTGCCTTGCCTTATCCCCGCTTTACGCAACGTGCACCTGCCCAAGGATTTCAAAGGCCCGCGCAAGGTACCAAATTACACGGCGGATCAACCTCCAGAGACATGGGTGGAGAGCTATGAGATGGCCATGGAGATGCTTGATGTGGATGACGCGGCGTGTGCAAAATACTTCACCATGATGCTCGAAGGAACGACCCGTACCTGGTTAAAAAGCTTGCCGGCTAATTCTATCAGTTCATGGGCCCAATTACGGGCCTGGTTTATCAGCAATTTCAAAGATACCTGTAAACAGCCTATGTCGATAGTGGACTTAGCTGCATGCGTCCAGGAGGAAGGAGAATCAACGACTCATTGGGTGCGTCGGGTTTCACAAGTATTGCACTCCTCAGACCGCATCAACGCAGACACCGCAGTATTAACCCTAGAGGGCAACTGCCGGTTTGGACCCCTGAAGCTGAAGTTGGGATGGATGAAACGTCATTGCACCGACATGGGGGCTCTCATGGCCGCTTTGGTGAAATATGCTGATTCTGATAGTACCAAGGATCCCGAACCTGATGATGATAAGACAGGGAAAGGAAAGAAGAACAGCAGCATCACTGGGTAGGCAATGGCGGAGGAGGCAAGTGTAAAGCGGATGGTAACATGGACTTTGTGACTAATACCAACGCACAAAACAATGGCCAGCGACGCAAGGGTAGACCAAGAAATCGTAGTGGGGCACCCAACCCTAACCCAAACCGCCTAAACTATCTGTTAAGCCAGCCCTGTCCAAGACATGGGACGAAGGAGGAACCAGCAAACCACCTTTGGAAGTATTGCTTTATTATGCAGGAGTTCAAGAATTCTAATAATTTCCGGTATGATCACGAATTTGGCAATGGCTCAGGTTCCGGGCCGGGTTACGGTGGAGGAAGTTCCGGTTCAGGATTTAATGGTAATCCGGGCGGAAATAATGGTCAAAATAATCGAAACAACCAGGGTGGTTACAACCAGCAGCAGCAGCAGTCAGGCTATCAGAGCAACCCAAAGTAGTTGAGTGGTGGAAAGTACCATGTCTTTACCACTAGCTTGGACAAGTGAGACTGGAAGGTTCAGAGGCGGGCGGTCAACTCTGTTGAACCGGCCATACCCCGTTATCTACGTTGGTCTGAACAGCCGATCATATGGAGCAGAGAGGATCACCCGCCCCAGGTCGATAATCCGGGTCAGTTGGCGCTGGAGGTGGCGCCTCAGGTGGGAGGATATAAGTTCACCAAGGTGCTCATGGATGGAGGGAGCAGTATTAACATCCTGTACTATGAGACCTTCCGTCGTATGGGATTAACAGATAAGAATCTCAAACCATCTAATACAGTATTCCACGGTGTAGTGCCTGGCAGATCAGCATATCCCGTTGGTAAGATAGCTCTGGAAGTGGCCTTTGGGGATGATCATGATTCCAGGTCAGAGACATTGACGTTTGAGGTGGTGAAAATCCAAAGTCCATATCATGCCCTGTTTGGGCGACCTGCATACGCCAAATTTATGGCCCGACCCTGTTATGTGTATTTGCAGCTCAAGATGCCGGGTCATAAGGGGACAATAACGGTTCACGGAAGCCGCAAAATCGCTTTGGAATGCGAGGAAGGAGATGCAGCTTATGCAGAGTCGGTTTGTGCCACCGAAGAGTTGAAATACTATAAAGACAATGTTGATCCGGCAGACATGACTCTGTTGAAGAAGCCAACTACGGAGCATGATCCGGCCCTGAAGTTCAAATCGGCAGCAGAGACTAAGCTTGTTGACTTCGTACCTGGCTATTCGTCCAAGCAGTTCAGCATCAGTGCCAACTAGGATCCGAAATAGGAAAGCACGCTCATCGAGTTCATCTGTGAGAATCGGGACATCTTCGCATGGAAACCCTTCGACATGCCAGGTGTACCGAGGCAACTCGCTGAGCACACACTTAATGTGGATCCTAAATATAAACCGGTGAAACAGTTCCTCCGCCGGTTTAACGAACAAAGGCGCAAGGCGATTGGAGAAGAGGTGGCCAGGCTCTTAGCAGCTGGTTTTATTATTGAAGTTTTTCACCCTGAGTGGCTTGCCAATCCGGTGCTGGTTCTCAAGAAAAACAGCACCTGGCGCATGTGTGTGGATTACACGGATCTTAATAAAGCTTGTCCAGCAGATCCTTTTGCCCTCCCCCGTATTGATCAAATTATTGATGCTACGGCGGGTTGTGAGCATTTAAGTTTTCTGGATGCGTATTCTGGCTATCATCATATCAAAATGGCAGTTAAGGACCAGGAGAAGACAGTATTTATAACTCCCTTTGGAGGCTTCTGCTATGTGTCTATGCCCTTCGGGCTCAAGAGCGCCCAGGCAACTTACCAACGGTGTGTACAAAATTGTCTTCATAAGAAGATTGGCCGTAATGTGCATGCTTACGTGGATGATATCGTGGTTAAATCTAGGGAGAAGGAGACTCTGATTGATGATGAAAGAAACCTTTGATAATCTGAGAACATACAAGATGATGCTTAATCCGGACAAATGTGTCTTTGGTGTACCGGCGGGCAAGCTATTGGGTTTTCTAGTGTCCAACAGGGGAATTGAGGCTAATCCGGAGAAGATCACGGCTATCAGCTCCCTGGCTAAACCGAAGTGTATCAACGATGTTCAACGCTTGGCAGGCAGGATTGCTGCGCTAAGCCGGTTTATCAGTCGCTTGGGTGAGAAGGCAATCCCTTTGTATCAGATCTTGAAAAAGACGGATCAGCTTGCCTGCAGTTCTGCTGCTGATGAAGCATTTGAGGACTTAAAGTGGCAATTGGCCAATCCGCTTGTGCTCGCCGCTCCCGTTGACAAGGAGCCATTACTGCTATATGTAGCTGCTAATGTTCGGGTGGTCAATGTAGCAATTGTATTAGAGCAAAAGGAGGTAGGTAAGGAGCATCCGGTTCAACGTCCGGTCTATTACATCAGGGAGGTGCTCATTGAGTCCAAGCAAAGGTATCCGCATTGGCAGAAGCTGGTGTATGGAGTTTTTATGGCAAGCCGGAAGCTTAAACAATATTTCCAAGGGCACTCAATTACGGTAGTCAGTTCTGCTCCTTTGGGAGATATCATCCAGAACCGGGAAGCAACTGGCCGGCTTGCAAAGTGGGCCATAGAGTTGGGGCCGTACGGTTTGAAGTATGTGCCTCGGACAGCGGTTAAGTCTCAAGCACTTGTTGATTTCATCAATGATTGGACGGAAATGCAAGCACCTGAAGAAAAACCGGATCATACATATTGGACCATCCATTTTGACGGGTCCAGGCAGTTGGAAGGCTCGGGGGCTGGGGTCGTATTAACTTCCCCACGAGGTGATAAGTTTTGTTATGTTCTCCGTTTAATGTTCCCTTGTACTAACAATGCAGCCGAGTATGAAGCCTTGCTCCATGGTCTCCGGATGGCTAAGGAGATGAATCTAAGTCGAGTTAAGTGCTTCGGTGACTCGGACCTTGTGGCTCAGCAAGTGTCTGGCACTTGGGACTCCAAGGACCCACTCATGGCAGCATATCGTCGTGAGGTGGATATTGTCGCAGGTTATTTCAAGGGTTATCAGGTGGACCACGTGGACCGACGGAAAAATGAAGCGGCAAACGCTTTAAGCCAGTTGGGCTCTCAGCGCAAACCGGTCCCACCCAATGTTTTTTGGATGTGCTGCACAACCCGTCGGTCAAGATCCCTGGTGAAGAGGATTTGGCTATTCCTGATCCAGAGGCTCGATTGGTGGCGGCTCTTCATGTTATTCTGGATTGGACGCTTCCTTACCTGACGTACAAGAACCGGAGTGAGTTGCCAGAGGATGAAATTCTAGCAAGGCAGATAATCCGGCGATCCAAGTCCATGGCTATCATCAACGGCGAGTTGCATCATTGCAGTATATCAGGGGCTTTTCAACGATATGTGTCTCCTGAAGAAGGCCATGAAATCTTGCGTGAGATCCACGAAGGAGATTGTGGTCACCATGCCGGTTCAAAGTCTCTGGTGGCTAAAGAGTTTCACCATGGTTTCTATTGGTTAACTGCTCATGCTGATGCAGAGGATCTGGTCAGACGGTGTGATGGTTGCCAAAGGTTTTCAAGGTGTGCTCATGTACCGGCTCAAGAATTGAGAATGATTCCGATTACTTGGCCGTTTGCGACTTGGGGGCTGGATATGGTTGGGCCTTTCAAAAGGTCCAAAGATAAGAAGACCCACCTCCTGGTGGCGGTTGACAAGTTTACAAAGTGGGTGGAGGCAGAACCGGTTAGCAAGTGTGATGCGGCCACGGCGGTTCAGTTCATCAAAAAGGTGATTTTCCGGTTTGGCTTTCCACACAGTATTATCACAGATAATGGTACCAATTTATCCAAAGGTACTATGAAGGAGTTCTGCGAACGGGAGCATATCCGGCTCGACATTTCATCAGTGGCACATCCACAGTCCAATGGTCAAGCAGAAAGAGCTAATCAAGAGATCTTGAGAGGTATCAAGCCCCGGCTCATGGTTCCTTTGCAGAGAACGCCGGGTTGTTGGGTAGAAGAGTTACCATCTATGCTATGGAGCATCAATACAACACCCAACAGATCAACAGGATACACACCGTTCTTCATGGTTTATGGAGCAGAGACGGTTCTCCCAAGTGATATCCGCCATGATTCACCTTGTGTCACGGCTTATGTTGAAGCGGACAACGAGACAGCACGGCAAGATGCTTTGGACCGGTTGGATGAAGAGCATGACATCGCAGCCGCCCGATCGGCGATTTACCAGCAGGATCTTCATCGTTACCACAATCGCCGGGTAAAAAACCTGAACCTTTCAGGAAGGAGAATTGGTGCTTCGGCCCATCCAAGATCAGACTAATATGCATAAGCTATCCCCACCTTGGGAGGGGCCTTTCGTGGTCAGCAAGAATCTGCACAACGGGTCGTACTATCTGATCGATATTCGAGAGCATAAGGACTCACGTACATCAGAGGAGGAAACTAACAGGCCGTGGAATATAGCTCATCTTCGGCCTTACTACACCTGAGCCATTGGCTATACTTATGTACATATTACGACAATGTATATATTATGATTAAATATAATAAACTAGAACCTCAGCTAAAGCGGGGTGTCTGTTCTTTTACATCATGTGAGGTTACACGGAGTTGCTCTAAAGCGGCCTCCGGTTTACCCCTTGAGTTCGCTTTGCTAAAAGCATCGTGTTATATCACTTGGAGGATTGGTCGTGTCCGAACCAATACCATGCCTCTTGATAGGCGAAAGCCACCAGATCACTTGGGGACTTGGTCATGTCTGAACCAGTCATGCCTCTTGGTCGGCCTAAGGCCACAAAATCACTTGGGGGCTTGGTCGAACCCGAGCCATGACCACGCCATTTGGTCGGCATAAATGCCACGATTTCATCTGGGGACCTGGCTGACTAGAACCATAGTTACACCTAACGGGAACTTGGTCGTGTTTAGCCATGGTAACGCCATTTGAATAGCTTAAATAAAACTTTTCTTTTGCTTCACACTTTTCTTTGAAGGGTTTTTTTGCATTTCATTGTGTTTCTTAAACCGACAAAAAAAATTCAATTGACGGAACACAGTTCACGTCAATCCAGAGGCTATTTGACCGGTTTGATCCGTGTTGTTAACATCCTCTTATGGAGTAACATGGTGTTTATAATAACAAGGCACGGTTTACATGGTAAACCAGCGTCATATATATATACAGGAGCTGTTATCTCCTCCAACAGTATGGGTTTGCAAAACTCAGCTTCAAGATTGGCCAAACCAACTTCACGCTCAATGACGGCAGAAAGTGTTTTGGAAAGATCATTGCCACAGGAAGAACAAACGATGCACGAAGGCATATCAACATCAAAGGTGTTAGCTAGCCTATTACAAGGCAACATGGTGCCCATAATAATATAATTGTTTTTCGTGAAGAAGAGGCAGTTTTAAACCGGCGTCCGGTTCAAGCTTGGTCATTAGCCTGGCCTGATGGTTGTGGGTCGTCCTGCGCCGCTTCAGCCTCCGTATCCCTACCCAGCGGCTGGAAATCCACAGTTGTCCAGTCAATTCCCATTAATGCTTGAAAAACAGCTTCATCGTGGATCAGCAAGGACGGGTCAATGTCAGGAGCGTAAGTATGCTTACAGAAATGAGGAATCAGATTTTCTGATTCATGGATTGGCGCAGCTATTCGCTTGTTCTGACTGTCATACTGCGCTTGATAACGAGACAAGTCTGCTTCCTCAGCCAACTGACAAGCTAGTGGACGCACCTCCCGGTTTATCGCTCGCAGATCCGCTTCACCGAATTCTGATATGTCTTCCTTCAAGCTGGGATAGCCCTGAGCCGCTTCAACAGGATCAGAATCCGGCACCCAGGCTTTTGCCCGGATTAAAGCATTGATTGCGCTGGTTCGAGCAGCAGATTTCTTTAGCTCTTCAATCCGGGCAGGAAGCACCGATAGTTTCATCAGAGTATCTTGAATCAAAGTAGGTGCCGGTTTGTTATGAGAGGCGGTACAGATGATCCGCTGGGCACCAGTATACAATTTTTCAACCAATGTATAGGCAGCTTTTAGCTTCTTCCGTACATCTGACCCCAAGTGACCAATGCGTATCCCTGAAATACCATAAAGGGTTAATAAACTGGCGACTTTTGTTAGAAGGCAGAACCAATTTAGTAGGAAAACTGGCTTACCAAAGATAGCGGCAGTCATGGCATGCACGTGCCGCTTTATGCTGGTCAGTTCATCTGCCACTGGTTTTAGTGTAGCCTCAGCATCCTCTGCTCGTTTGATCAAAGCGGATTTCTCAGTGGCCCAGTCCGCCCGTTTCTTCTTGAAGTTCTCCTTAAGTTGTTCCATGGCACTGGCCAATTCCTCTTTTGCTTTCGAGGTTTCAGCTTGTTGGGTTTTCAGGGCTTCTTGAAGATCGATGACTTGGTTCTCTTTCGTCTTCAGCTCCGCCTGCATGCATACAGATATATGCTTCAACCAATGGGTAGAAGGATTCAAGTACCAACCACATAACAAGTTATGCGCTTAGTACTTGGGGGCTAATGCATATTTGATCTAAAGCGGCCTCCGGTTTACCCCTTTCATCTTTCGATTGTTTACAAAGTCCAAGATCAATACAAGTATTCAACTTGGCACTTGGGGACTAATGGCTACTTGATCATATATATTCTGAAACGGCAGTTTCAATTACTTAAAGTACCGGTTTAACTACGCTAAAGTTGAACCGGCCCTTGGGGGATACATCAGCAAATTTCAAAGCAACAAGATTTATATTATTTAAGTCCCAGTTTCAAAGAATATTCCAAACCAGACCTTGGGGGCTAGGAGAGTCAGGAATAGAAGCATACAAGCAGGAAGGAGCATATGGAAATTACCTCATATTTGTCTTTCATCATGTTGACCAGACCGGCTTCATAGTCACGGCTGGTATACAGCCGGTTCAGATAGCCGGAATGGATATCTTGGGCGTTCAGAGCAGCGTAAGTCGTCAGATCAGCGTTCCACTTCCCTTTACCAAAGGCAGCAAGTTCTTCCTTGGCAGAATGTTTGGATAAAGCGACAGGATTGCTCGGCTCAGTATGGCCAGTGCCAGTAATGACAACCTCATCATCCTGGGTACCACCGGTTTGCACTGGGGCTGTTGGCTTGACAGTCGGTTCTGCTGGACCGGTGGAACTTTCAATCCGGATGGAACCTGTGGGCTGATTGACAGGACCTGAGGCGTCAGTAGGTCTCTCTTCAGCAATAAGGTCATCGTCCTGCTGCGGTGGATCGTTGGGTATATCCTCAGGAATAGCCGTTGCAAGATTGGGTGTCTTGCCTGGTTCAAGAATGACATCTTCTTCGACCGCTTTGTCCAGGCGGGCTTTCTTGCTTGGCCTAGGTTTGGCCCTGAGAAGAATAGCAAAATCAAATACAGCATATGTTCTAAGGCAATGTACTGCAAACATCACAATAAGTATAGCCTACCCAAGCACCGTTTTGAGCGGTGGGGGCTGAGTAGCCGATGACTCGCCAGAAGATGAGTGGGAAGTGACCTGGTAATCGGAGTCAGACGGATTAAGAGGTTGACGAAAGCAGTCCGCTTTAGGACAAGCACTGACAAGCAAATTAGAGACCTCTAAATGGCGTTTCCGAACCGGACTGTTCGGTAAACCGGCGGAGGTAACTACCTGGCCGCTGTGCCGGGTGGTGCGACGAGCTTCATGTTGTTGGATCTTCATAAGAAGTTTAGGATCCAAATAAGCAAGAGGATGAGAAAATTTAACTTTCTGGTTTGCCTGACGGATTTTTTGTGAAGGCAAAGTTTCTGAATCAGAAGAGAGAATAATTACCTCTGCAACATCCGCGTGGCTGGCTTCGGCATCATCCTGACAAATATCATCATCAATAAGACGCGTGAAAAATAAACCAAGTGAGTCAAGATCTACCTCAAAGTCTGGATTATCCACCTCATCATCAGGGGCAGGATTAGAAGATGCAGTGGTTCTTTTCCTGTGGGCAGTCTTCTTCACAGCCTTAGTCTTTTGCCGGGTTGCTCTTTCCGGTTTTTCTGGTTTCTCCTGCGACAGTTTTTTGCTCCAAAACGGATCATCGCCCCGATTATGCAGACACTAATATTAAAAAACAATGACCAGACATATCAATAACAGATTCAGCAAAGCAAAAAATCAAAGTCTTACAGCTGGCGGTTTGTTGGTGGCACAGAAGGGAAGCAGGCCGGTTCTAGCACAGACATGCTCCGGTTCATTCAGTATCTTACACACAGCCTCTGTGATTTCGTCACCAGAAAGCTGGAGTTTTGAATGTCGCAGTGGGTCATCAATACGATCAGTGTACTCGCACATCAAACCGGAGCGCTGGCTAAGAGGCAGTATGCTCCATGATATCCAACAGCGAGCAAGGTCAACCCCTGTTAAACCGTTGGCCATGAAAGCTCTGAGCTTTGATAGCTGAGGAGCATATTGACTTCTCTCCTGTGCAGTTAATCTCTGTGGAAGAGGGTGTGTGTTGCTGAGCCGCTCCGGTCGAAAGCCAGGCAAAGGATTCTCACCAGCAGGGGAGGTGTCTTTGCAGTAGAACCATGTCTGATTCCATTCTTTGGGGTGGCTATGCAGTTTAGCGTGAGGGTACGTGGCTTCTTTCCTTTTCTGAATCGCCACGCCACCCAACTCCGTGTTGGAACCGTCAGTAAATTCAGTACGACGGTTTAGATGGAATAGGTCTCTGAACAGTTCCACCGTGCGCTCCTCTTGAAAGAATGCTTCACAGAGCACTTGGAAGTGACACATATTGGTAACATAGTTGGGGCCAGTATCTTGTGGATGGAGCTGGAAATCGGCTAAAACATCCCGGTAAAATTTAGAACCGGGCGGTTTAAAGCCCCGGGCTAAGTGATCTATGAAAACAACAACCTCTCCTTCCTGAGGTGTGGGAGGGCATTCTTTGCCATGAGCCCTCCAATGGATTGTATCCTTACTGCCTAAAGCACCAATCAGGACTAAATCGTCTAGTTCAGCCTCTGTGACGCGAGAAGGAACCCAATTGCACTCATACACTTGCTTGGCCATGATGGAATCTACAAGGTAAAAGATCCCAGTTCAAAAATGCATTGATTAAAATGCACTGGTACATACAATGTTAAACCGGAAACAGCCCTATCTAAACCGGAGTTTCATGAAGCAACCAACATCTGGCGGTTCAACAAGGGGACTAATGGCTTATACCGGTTTGGAAAATTTTCTATAAGGTTAAACCGCCAGATCTAAACATTGAAGCAATCGAGATTGCGGATGGTTAAGTATGCAGAAACAGGTTTCACAAGGTGTGGTTACGGCGTTGGATCTGAAGCAAATTCAGAAAATAAGTAAAATAGTCGAAGATCAAAACAGAACAGTATTGAATCAATGGGCAGGAGTATACGTGAGATCTATGGTTTTGGGCAGGAAACTAGCGGTGGATACTAAAAAATACTGCTACACAAAGCAAAGGGTTCACATGTGCATCCAGGAGCTAGTACATGAGTATGAACAAGTGATGAACACCGCAAGAACACGAAGCCGTAGATCAGATCTAGGTTAAGAAGAACAGAAGGCTTACCAGAATCGAGGAGGATGCAGAAAGCTACCGCAGTGCTCTGGTGCGTTCAGGTTGATGCAGCGGCCCAAGACGGTGCAGAGATCAACGGCGGCGGCGGAGCTCCGAGGCTGGCAACGCGAGGAAGACAAAGAGAAAGGGGACGAAGGGGAGAAAATAAATGACCCTTCGGTCCTATTTATAAGGCAAGAGACATGTGTCAGGCGCGTGAATCAAGGAACCACAAATCTTGGAGGCGGAGCTGTCGCCTCGGTTATTGCGGATCTATTTAACAAAGAAGATATCATGAATGTTTTCTTTATGATGACGTCATGCCGGTTTACAGCAACCAGAGAAGGTGACATCATGGCGGTTCAAATACAAGAAGATGATGAAAACGAAGATTTTCTGCTAAGGATTGACATGAACCAGTTCAAATCAATCTGGGGCCTAATGTTGGGGATATTACTACTGGGCGTAAACCGGCCTATCCGGGCCGGGTTAACGTCATCAGTAGTTCAAAGGTGTTAAAGCCCAAGGAGGAAGATAGGGGCCCAAGGCCTGTAGTCAGTTCAAGACCTGTAGCCGTAAACCGGCTTGGTATGTAAACTTGTATTGTAAGTTAGGAATAAGGAGAGACCAACCGGGATATGAGTATGAACCGGAGTTGGGACTCTGTGGACCGACGGGCGTCACCCGTGTATATAAGGGGACAACCCGGCGGCAGTTCAAGGACAGACGACCACAACTTGAGACTTAGGTGAAGCTTGTTTGCTCCCAAGTCATCGAGACCCCATCAATTCCATCACAACTAGACGTAGGCTTTTACCTTCTTTGAAGGGGCCGAACTAGTATAAACTCTCTTGCGTCCTTGTGTCCGCTTTAACCCCTTCAAGCTAACCAGTCGCGATGGCTCCACGACTAAGTCCTTTCTCTAGGACATCTGCCGTGTCAAAACCACGACACCATTTGTTTATCTCCGTTATGCTTTAAGTATGCCTCACACACATGCTATCTACCTATCCCTTAATATAGATACGTGTCACACAAACTCCTTGTCCTTATATATAAGTGTCACTGCCCCCCCCCCCCAACACACACACACTTCCCGACACCAAAGGAGCAGGGTGACACCTCGATCTTGATACTAATCTATCTACGGGCTTCTCTCTCAAACACACACACATGAAAACTACCCGACACCGAAGGAGTAGGGTGGCACCTCAATCTTGATAGTACTCTGTCTACTGGCTTCTCTCTCAAACACAAACGGATATACACACACACTCGCTAGTTGTGCCTATGTGCCTACCGCGCGCACACTCTCGATACGTCTTTCTCTCCCTCCCCCTAGCCCCCCCCCCCCCCCAACAATGACATCAGAAGGGTGACAACTCGATCTTGATCTTTATCTATCAAGTGGTTTCTCTCTCTCACACACACACATGCTAGTTGTTTCTCTGTGCCTCGCTCAAACACACTCGATATGTCTTTCTCTCCGTAGCCCCCCTCGATATGTAGACTTCTCGCGCACGCACAGCTGTAGTCACGATGATGCTGAACCCAGTGTGCCATGTTTTTACCGGCCTCATCTGATAGTTTCCATCCTTCTTTCTATTAATTAACAAGGCAACCTTTTCTTTGTTACTACTAGTGAATCTGAAATCATTCGGGGCAGACATAAAATATATCACTTCAACCCAATTATCGCAGTAACTATTTTAAAAGAAACTAGCTAGATGCCCATGCGTTGCACAGAACATCAAGATGCATTTGTATGAGTAGTTTATCTTGTGAGAAAAAAGGATGAACGAGGGAATGCCTTATTTGCAAATGTGGAGAGGGGTGTGGGTATATTTTTGCAAAATTGCCATAGTTTCCTTCCTATCCGCTAGATATAAATCCGACGGCCTATATTGCAGGATGGCACGCACACCATCATCACCAATTCTGTTTTCTACTCCCTCCGTTCCTAAATATTTGTCTTTTTAAATATTTCAACAAGTGACTACATACGGAGCAAAATGAGTGAGTCTAGAATCTAAAATATGTCTACATACACATTCGTATGTGGTAGTGCATTTCAAATTTGAAAAAGATAAATATTTAGGAATGGTGGGAGTATAAGAGTAGACATAGATATATATCTCTAGCATGGTCCACAACGAAAATGTGATGGACTGGTTAGCGTCGAATGCTCGCAACACAATGACCTGAGTTCGAATTCTGTCTTTAACTTCATATTTTTATATTATATATTATTTATATTTAATATATACTTCTTTCGCTATTGTACTAACAATGGAACCCACAGAGTACTTACAATACAAGATTAAGGATGGGTTTGTTTCTTTTTTACTTTCTGTACGAAGTTGTAGCCACCCTGCAAGTCACGTGTACACTGTTCATGCAATTAACTTTTTACAGAGGGAGAATCGTACACGCAATTAAATCAAATGGATTGGATGTGACTCTCTTATTTCCGACATAAGAGCATCTCCAATGGCAGCCGGCAAATTTTCTCCCGCTTCCTTCCGCGGAGGACGACATCAAATGCCAGCGGCATACATTTTCACAACTCTAACCAACTGGAAGAAATTCGTGCAAACACTGACTGATTTCATATAAGCATGAAGGATTTCGTATAAAAAGGTGGATCTTCATCTAAACATGATGGATTTCATTACATTTACATGAACTAAGCGATGCAAATCTGGCCCTTGTGGTATAATTAATACTCCCACCATCTGTAAATACTTGTCCTACAAATGGATGTATCTAGACTTATTTTAGTATAGATACATCCAATTTATCCATTTTGAGAACAAATATTTCCGGACGGAGGGGATACCTAATCTAAATGGCCTCCCGCGGATCCCTTTGTCTTCCTCATGTCCGGCAGACACTTGTGGGGTCGACGAAGGTCCTCGGAAGAGAGGAAGCAGCACAGAAACCACCTGAATACGCTGTCGTCGCCTCGGCGGTGGCCTCCATCAGAGCAAAGTGATGGCAGCCTCCCATGTTCTACTTCTCCTAGATGATGGCGGCGGACACAGAGAAGCTGGCCACCGATTCGTCGCTCTCCATGTACCCGACTTCTGTCTCTACCTGTATGGAGCTGCTACAGTCACGGAAGGCGTGGCCACTACAGACACTGGTGACGCGGAACGACGTGGTAGCGACGATGCCCGTGCCGCCGTGCTCGCCGACGTGTCGGCGTGGGGCAACTCACCACTCCTTATCGAGATGAATTGGAGCGGCGAATTGCTGAACCACGCGACGGCTTGGGGCGGCAACTGGCTCCGTCAGGCCAAGCAAGGTTGGTGAAACACCGAGCAGCCTCGCTCGTATTCGGAGGGCTCGACGGGCCACCCAGTCGGGTAGGATGCTGGAGAATGGCTCCTCGGAAGCCATCGAAAGATTGGAGAAAATGATAAATGAGGAGATGAGGCAACGGCGGAGGGGTGCGATTCTTACTTGCTGTCTGTTTGGCCTCGTTTAAATAGAGGGCGGACGGTAGGACCTTGGCCGGTGTGTGGCCTCGTTTAAACTGAGGGCGGGCGGGAGGAGCTCGTCCAGCATTGTGTTTAATTCAGGCCCGCTCATGAACGGACGTGTGGCCGGAGTTGGTTTCTCGGTTTGCATGCGGGTTTAACGGAGGCGTTTGATAGAGGCGAGGAGGCGTGTTCAGCCAGGCGTGCAGCAGGCGACGCAGTACTATTTGATTTGACAGTGGGAGGTGCAGTTCCCGATACAGCTTTAATGCAGACGAGGGAGAGGGTAGCGGTACATGAAATGTTAAACAGCCAACAATGCATCATCCTTCAATTAGCAATGTGAATGCATGAGGGAAGTAATGGGAGGAGGACCGGGAAAAGAGGCAGCATGATGTGAATGCAACACCGTTTGCAGTCATATAAAGGCGCCCCTCCATTCCAATGCATCTACCACATCTTATGCACCTAAGCATTTGCCTAAGCACCTACACTAAGTGCATAAGTGCTCACTCCAGACCAATGGCGGTGATGCGCGCGAGTGGCCAGCGGTTGTGCCAGATGGTCCACGACGCTGGCCTACGGCATGGCGCCGAGGATCATCTCCAGGCGGTGTTGGCGACCGGTTGGTGGATGGCCGCTGTCGACACCAGCTACGACTCTCTGTTAGACCAGATTATCGTTGCCACCACCAACAAGTTCACCGTTGTCAAGAAGCTCGCGGACGACATGGACGTACTCCTCCAGCCCGCGTGCTCGGGCTCCTCATTACCTGCCACCCTAATCGGCCTCAATGACCGGAAACTCTTTCAACCACTTGTGGCCCTGCAACTGCCCGCCGACGCCATGAAGAATGTCCACCTGGAGGTCGTGCTCGCCGCGAGGCGCCTCGCCCTGCAAGAATTCGTCGACCTACACATCCACATGTATGAGAAAATTGTGTACATAGGTATCTACGAGGCCAGTGAGGAGGCTACGATGTTGGCCTTCCTCAACCGGCTGGAATCCTTGGATGCCTTTACTGAGAAGCACCTTGACCTCGCCACAAAAGCCGTCGCTCCTTAGCCGTTGGTCGGTGCCCCCGCGCACTTAGTTGACGATGAGGAGGTCCTACATTGATGGATGCATCTTCCTTCTTGCCTCCTGTAACCACCACTATGATCGCATCATCATGGACTTAATTATTATTGTGCTACTGCATTCTCGTTCTAGTATATGCATCATTGTAACTAGTACTCCATCCATCAATTTATAAGTTGTGCTTACCTTTTCCATCAACTTCGTGCAACACACGGGCATCTTGCTAGAAACACTAGAACATGTCGGACCGCATGTGACCAAATCGACGATGTGCCTACCTAGCTACTACCCTGCTTACCTAGCATTTCGAATCATTGTTTCTATCTACCGATCGTGCCAAGGAGCAGAACCAAATGTTACAATTTATACTAGTTTCTCTACCCCTACTCTAAAAGACTCAGTTGGTGATGGTGGTGTGTCTGCCATCCTTCGTTTCTGACCATTAGATCTGCATCCAATGGCTGTGACGTAAGTTGTGGCATTTTTGCAACAATAACCCACTTCTCTGCTCCAATTTGTAGAAAAACCCTTATTATCTTGAAAGCAACCACATCCCTCCCTCACCTCATCAAAACAGCCTGAGAAATATATTTTGAGTGAAAAGTAATATATCTTTAGTGGTATATATGTATATCAAAATAAGAGTGTTTTCTTTCAAGTTTGTGAACAAGTACTAGTACTATTCTACTAGTACATTGGATCTGTCGCAACGCACGGGCACATTGCTAGTAAAAGAAAAGGCATGCCGCGTTCGCGTCGCACCCTGATACGTCTCCAACGTATCTATAATTTTTGATAGCTCCATGCTATATTATCTACTATTTTGGACTATATTGGGCTTTATTTTCCACTTTTATATTATTTTTGGGACTAACCTATTAACCGGAGGCCCAGCCCAGAATT
Source organism: Triticum aestivum (assembly GCF_018294505.1). Classification (NCBI taxonomy): domain Eukaryota; kingdom Viridiplantae; phylum Streptophyta; class Magnoliopsida; order Poales; family Poaceae; genus Triticum; species Triticum aestivum. The sequence goes on along the minus strand of NC_057812.1, from coordinate 284,740,296 downwards.
GTTGTTTTTTGCCTATTTCAGTGTTTCGGATAAACGAAATATCAAACGGAGTCCAAACGGAATAAAATCTTCGGAAACGTGATTTCTCACCGAACATGATCTAGGAGACTTGGATCCTACTGCAAGGGATCAAAGAGGTGGTCACGAGGGTGCGGGGCGCCCCCCCCCCCCAGGGCGCGCCCCCTGCCTCGTGGGCCCCTCGGTGCTCCACCGACGTACTCCTTCCTCCTATATATACACACGTACCCCCAAACGATCAGAACAGGAGCCAAAAACCTAATTCCACCGCCGCAACTTTCTGTATCCACGAGATCCCATCTTGGGGCCTGTTTGGAGCTCCGCCGGAAGAGGGCCGTCATCATGGAGGGCTTCTACATCATCCTAGCCCCTCCGATGAAGTGTGAGTAGTTTACCTTAGACCTTCGGGTCCATAGTTAGTAGCTAGATGGCATCTTCTCTCTCTTTGAATCTCAATACAAAGTTCTCCCCCTCTCTCGTCGAGATCTATTCGATGTAATCTTCTTTTTGCGGTATGTTTATTGAGACCGATGAATTGTGGGTTTATGATCAAGTCTATCTATGAATAATATTTGAATATTCTCTGTATTCTTTTATGCATGATTGGTTATCTTTGCAAGTCTCTTCGAATTATCCGTTTGGTTTGGCCAACTAGATTGGTAGTTCTTGCCATGGGAGAAGTTCTTAGCTTTGGGTTCGATCTTGCGATGTCCTTACCCAGTGACAGAAGGGGCAGCAAGGCACGTATGGTATCGTTGCCATCGAGGATAACAAGATTGGGTTTATTTCATATTGCATGAATTTATCTCTCTACATCATGTCATCTTGCTTAAGGCGTTACTCTGTTTTTAACTTAATACTCTAGATGCATGCTGGATAGCGGTCGATGAGTGGAGTAATAGTAGTAGATGTAGAATCGTTTCGATCTACTTGTCACGGACGTGATGCCTATATACATGATCATGCCTAGATATTCTCATAATTATGCTCAATTCTATCAATTGCTCAACAGTAATTTGTTCACCCACCGTAGAATACTTATGCTCTTGAGAGAAGCCACTAGTGAAACCTATGGCCCCCGGGTCTATTCTCATCGTATCAATCTCCATCACTTTTATATTGTTTTGCTATTTACTATACTTTTAATTTTTACTTTGCATCTTTATATCAAAAATACCAAAAATATTCTATCTATCAGATCTCACCCTCGTAAGTGACTGTGAAGGGCTTGACAACCCCTAATCGCGTTGGTTGTGAGTAGCTATCGCTTTGTGCAGGTACGAGGGACTTGAGCGTGGGCTCCTACTGGATTGATACATTGGTTTTCAAAAACTGAGGGAAATACTTACGCTACTCTGCTGCATCATCCCTTCCTCTTCGGGGAAAACCAACGCAAGCTCAAGACGTAGCAAGAAGGATTTCTGGCGTCGTTGTCGGGTAGTCTACGCGAAAAGTAAATATACCAAGTACCCATCACAATCCCTATCTCTCGCATTACATTATTTTCCATTTGCCTCTCGTTTTCCTCTCCCCCCCAATTCACCCTTGCCGTTTTATTCGCCCTCTCTCTCTATCCTCCCTCTCTATTTACCTTTTTTGTTTGCTTGTGTGTTAGTTTGTTTGCATGCTTGTCGTTATGTCTGAAACTGGGGAAGTTATCGCCAATTTGGGCGATAACAATATCATGGAAGATTCTGATACTCCTGCTAAAGAACCTACCATCTTTCATACAAAAAAATTCCGTGTTGGTAGTGGTAATATTATTGGAAAAGGAGTTATTCAAGATTTCTTTACTTGTGCCGGTGCTTTACCTTCTATGGGTAGTTCTATCCTTCACAGAACTAGTAGTCTTGCGGACGCTATTGCCATGCTTGTAGTTGAACTTGAAAGACAATTCATGCACATGCATCCTTCTATACAAAAGATTTTTCTGGAATTCTCTAATATTGAGCATTCTTCTGTTAAGCGTGTCGCTACTATATTTTTGGCTCATGAGTTTAGATTCATAATAAGAGAAGCCAAAAAAATCTCTGCACATTATAGGGTGGACGCTTGCCGTCCTCCCATAGACGCTATCCTCTTTGATCAAGAAGAAATAATGCGTTTTCAATCTCTAGACTATGTTGCTTTTAATGAAAATCTTAGAAGAAAGGTTCCTACCAATGTTTTAGTTGATAGAATTTCTGAACTTAATGATGATTTCGCTATTCGAAATAATGAACTAGGATATTCTCTTGAATATAGGCTCACGAAGTTCTGTCAAAAGAATGCTTATAATGATGAATTGGTTGTGCATTATAAAGGACCGAAGGAGGAACCTATACCTCCCAAGGTTGATCTTGGGGACTTTTGTCCCGTTAAATTTAGTCCTTTTGATTACTTTTGCTTTCCTCAAAGAAAACTTGCTGCCGAGCGTAGAGAATATGAAATGAGTTTCACCAACCTATCTTATTACTATGGCAATACCTAGATCTATTCTTGCTCGTTATGCCTAGCTAGGGGCGTTAAACGATAGCGCTTGCTGGGAGGCAACCCAATTTTATTTTTATTCCTTGATTTTTGCTCCTGTTTACTAATAAATAAATTATTTAGCCTCTGTTTTGGTTGTGTTTTTTGTGTTTAATTAGTTTTTGTGCCAAGTAGAATCGTTGGCAAGACTTGGGGAAAGTCTTGTTGAACTTGCTGTAAAAAACAGAAACTTTAGCGCTCACGACAACTGCTGTCATTTTTATTTGAAGAATGATATTTAGTTAATTCCTTTTGTAGATTATTAATAGATAAATTCCTCGTCCAGCATTTTATTTTAGAATTTTTGGGGTTCCAGATCTTGCGCTAGCTACAGATTACTACAGACTGTTCTGTTTTTGACAGATTCTGCTTTCCGTGTGTTGTTTGCTTATTTTGATGAATCTATGGCTAGTAAAATAGTTTATAATCCATAGAGAAGTTCGAATACAGTCGGTTTAACACCAATATAAATAAATAATGAGTTCATTACAGTACCTTGAAGTGGTCTTTTGTTTTCTTTCGCTAACGGAGCTCACGAGTTTTCTATTTTGAGTTTTGTGTTGTGAAGTTTTCAAGTTTTGGGTGAATTCTTTTGATGGATCATGGAACAAGGAGTGGCAAGAGCCTAAGCTTGGGCATGCCCATGGCACCCCCAAGATAATCCAAGGACACCAAAAATTCAAAGCTTGGGGATGCCCCCAGAAGGCATCCCATCTTTCGTCCACTTCCATCGGTAATTTACTTGGAGCTATATTTTTATTCACCAACATGATATGTGTTTTGCTTGGAGCGTCTTGTATTATTTGTGTCTTTGCTTGTTAGTATTCCACAATCATCCTTGCTGTACACACCTTTTGAGAGAGCCATACATGAATTGAAATTTGATAGAATACTCTATGTGCTTCACTTATATCTATTGAGCTAAGTAGTTTTGATCTATGTGCTTCACTTATATCCTTTGAGCTAGATAATTTTACTCTATGTGCTTCACTTATATCTTTTGAGAGTTATATTTTTGCTCTATGTGCTTCACTTAGATCTTTTAGAGCACGGTGGTGGATATGTTTTAAAGAAACTATTGATCTCTCAAGCTTCACTTAAATTAATTTGAGAGTCTCTTAATAGCATGGTAATTTGCCTAATAATAATATGCTTGGTATTCAAGATTTGTGAAACTCTCTTTTGAGTGTGTTGAATACTAAGAAAAGATTGAAGCATGATAATTGTTTTGAGTTATGGAGGTGATAATATTAATGTCATGCTAGTTGAGTAGTTGTGAATTTAAAAAATACTTGTGTTGAAGTTTGTGACTCCCGTAGCATGCACGTATGGTGAACCGTTATGTGATGAAGTCGGAGCATGATTTATTTATTGATTGTCTTCCTTATGAGTGGCAGTCGGGGACGAGCGATGGTCTTTTCCTACCAATCTATCCCCCAAGGAGCATGCACGTAATACTTTGCTTTGATAACTTCTAGATTTTTGCAATAAGTATATGAGTTATTTATGACTAATGTTGAGTCCATGGATTATACGCACTCTCACCCTTCCACCTTTTCTAGTCTTCCTAATACCGCACAACTTTCGCCGGTATCATACACCTACCATATACCTTCCTCAAAACAGCCACCATACCTACCTATTATGGCATTTCCATAGCCATTCCGACATATATTTCCATGCAACTTTCCACCATCTAGTTCATCATGACACACTTCATCATTGTCATATTGCGTATCCCGGCATACTGCCGGATGCATTCACATAGAGTCATATTTTGTTCTAAGTATCGAGTTGTAATTGTTGAGTTACAAGAAAAATAAAAGTGTGATGATCATCATTATTAGAGCATTGTCCTAGTGAGGAAAGAATGATGGAGACTATGATTCCCCCATAAGTCGGGATGAGACTCCGGACGAAAAAAAAGAGGCCATAAAAAAAGAGAAAAGGCCCCAAAAAATGATGAGAGAAAAAGAGAGAAGGGACAATGTTACTATCCGTTTACCACACTTGTGCTTCAAAGTAGCACCATGATCTTAATAGTAGAGAGTCTCTCATGTTATCACTTTCATATACTAGTGGGAATTTTTCATTATAGAACTTGGCTTGTATATTCCAATGATGGGCTTCCTCAAATTGCACTAGGTCTTCGTGAGCAAGCGAGTTTGATGCACACCCACTAGTTTCTTTTGTTGAGCTTTCATATACTTATAGCTCTAGTGCATCCGTTGCATGGCAATCCCTACTCACTCACATTGATATCTATTGATGGGCATCTCCATAGCCCGTTGATACGCCTAGTTGATGTGAGACTATCTTCTCCTTTTTTGTCTTCTCCACAACCACCATTCTATTCCACCTATAGTGCTATATCCATGGCTCACGCTCATGTATTGCGTGAAGATTGAAAAAGATTTGAAAAAGTTAGAGTATGAAACAATTGCTTAGCTTATCATCGGGGTTGTGCATGATTTAAATACTTTGTGTGGGGAAGATGGAGCATAGCCAGACTACATGATTTTGTAGGGATAACTTTCTTTGGCCATGTTATTTTGAGAAGACATAATTGCTTTGTTAGTATGCTTGAAGTATTATTATTTTCTATGTCAATATAAACTTTTATCTTGAATCTTTCTAATCTGAATATTCATACCACAATTAAGAAGATTTGCATTGAAATTATACCAAGTAGCACTCCGCATCAAAAATTCTCTTTTTATCATTTACCTACTCGAGGACGAGCAGGAATTAAGCTTGGGGATGCCTGATACGTCTCCAACGTATCTATAATTTTTTATTGCTCCATGCTATATTATCTACTGTTTTGGACTATATTGGGCTTTATTTTCCACTTTTATATTATTTTTGGGACTAACCTATTAACTTGAGGCCTAGCCCAGAATTGCTGTTTTTTTTTGCCTATTTTAGTGTCTCGGATAAACGAAATATCAAACGGAGTCCAAACGGAATAAAATCTTCGGAAACGTGATTTTCTCACCGAACGTGATCCAGGAGACTTGGACCCTAATGCAAGGGATCAAAGAGGTGGTCACGAGGGTGGGGGGCGCCCCCCCCTAGGGCGTGCCCCCTGCCTCGTGGGCCTCTCAGTGCTCCACCGACGTACTCCTTCCTCCTATATATACACACGTACCCCCAAACGATCAGAACAGGAGCCAAAAACCTAATTCCACCACCGCAACTTTCTGTATCCACGAGATCCCATCTTGGGGCCTGTTCCGGAGCTCTGCCGGAAGAGGGCCGTCATCACGGAGGGCTTCTACATCATCCTAGCCCCTCCGATGAAGTGTGAGTAGTTTACCTCAGACCTTCGGGTCCATAGTTAGTAGCTAGATGGCTTCTTCTCTCTCTTTGAATCTCAATACAAAGTTCTCCCCCTCTCTTGTGGAGAACTATTCGATGTAATCTTCTTTTTGCGGTGTGTTTGTTGAGATCAATGAATTGTGGGTTTATGATCAAGTCTATCTATGAATAATATTTGAATCTTCTCTGAATTCTTTTATGCATGATTAGTTATCTTTGCAAGTCTCTTTGAATTATCCGTTTGGTTTGGCCAACTAGATTGGTAGTTCTTGCCATGAGAGAAGTGCTTAGCTTTGGGTTCAATCTTGTGGTGTCCTTACCCAGTGACAGGAGGGGCAGCAAGGCACGTATGGTATCGTTGCCATCGAGGATAACAAGATGGGGTTTATTTCATATTTCATGAATTTATCTCTCTACATTATGTCATCTTGCTTAAGGCATTACTCTGTTTTTAACTTAATACTCTAGATGCATGCTGGATAGCGGTCGATGAGTGGAGTAATAGTAGTAGATGCAGAATCGTTTCAATCTACTTGTCATAGACGTGATGCCTATATACATGATCATGCCTAGATATTCTCATAATTATGCTCAAATCTATCAATTACTCAACAGTAATTTGTTCACCCACCGTAGAATACTTATGCTCTTGAGAGAAGCCACTAGTGAAACCTATGGCCCCCGGGTCTATTCTCATCATATCAATCTCCATCACTTTTATATTGTTTTGCTATTTACTATGCTTTTACTTTTTACTTTGCATCTTTATATCAAAAATACCAAAAATATTCTATCTATCAGATCTCACCCTCGTAAGTGACCGTGAAGGGCTTGACAACCCCTAATCGTGTTGGTTGCGAGTAGCTATCGCTTTGTGCAGGTACGAGGGACTTGAGTGTGGGCTCCTACTTGATTGATACCTTGGTTCTCAAAAACTGAGGGAAATACTTACGCTACTCTACTGCATCATCCCTTCCTCTTCGGGGAAAACCAATGCAAGCTCAATACGTAGCACACCCCCACACGCCAGGGAATCAGGTGTATTCCACAGCCCGTCCGGCACACCACCTAGCTAGGGAAGGCATGTTTCCTAGCATTTTCACTTTCATGTGGGACCGCAGTTGAGCAAACGGACTATTGGAAAACCGCACCCCGCCCGCCGCATTGGAAAACAGAAACGAGGAGGGGAGGATCTAGCTATAGCATGGAAGCCAAGAAATTTTGTGTCAGGTGGCACTCGCTGATAGAGTAGGAGCACTCAGTGCTACTACTCCTACTAGTATGAAGTTTGTACTACAACTAGTACTACCACTAAACAACTACTAGGTACGTGCACGGCATAGCATTGTAGGAACAAAAAACGGGAAGATCTTGTTTTGGGTGATTTTTTTCAGTCAATGTGGTACTCCACTAAATATGATGTGGGGGGCACCCATGAAGCTTATGTAGCTTGGTTGCATGGCTAGGAAGGGCTAGAGAAAAATAAATAGATAATGTGTTTAGAGTGCACTCCACTAAATAGATATACTTCAGATCCATTGCAATGCACGGGCCGGCACATTGGTAGTTGTAAGAAAAAAATTCTGGGTTTGGCACGAGTTCGTACTACAGGAGCACCACAAGGCCTCCCGGCTCCCGTGGGAGTTATATTTCCCTCTCGGGGCCCACGAGACCAAGCTTCAGTGACTTATTGCACCGGCCTATGAGTCAATGACATGTGGACCTTAAATGCGGCTGGTCCATATGTCATTCTCATGGTGGTGGCGTAGTCCGCGACTCACTCGTTCGACATGAACTGGCCGGTGGTGGCCCTGGCCATTGCGAGGGTGCCACAGCTGGGCGTCAAGGCGTTACAAGGCATAGATGGCCACACCAGTGGGTACTACCTATAGTACAATAGTACTCTAGCTGACGAGTGATGCCCGAGATGAAATATATCATAGCCGCTAGATGAAAATTCGATGGTGCGGTAGTGCGGATCGGAGCACGGGAGCGGAGCAGGCAAACTGCGTCCAATCGGGTGTGGCTGTGGTAGAAAATTGATGGTCACCGCAGTTCAACTGGCCCGCATGTCATGCACACAAAGGAAGAGGGGCGGTGGGGCTGAGAGGGATGAGGCGCACGTCAGGAGACGTTGTGCCGTGGGTTAGAGCGGCGTCGTGGGAATCGTGTGTGGCAGTGGTAGAAACGTGATGGTCGTCGTGGTTCAACTTCCATGTACAAGCTGTCATGTTTGCTGACACATGCATTGCATACCGCTCACTGCAAGGAGCTGTAGTAGAGAAAACTTGTTCCAAAGATAACATTTTTCCGATAAAGTTATAGAGATATCATTAGTTTTAACACACGGAATTACTCCTGCAAGGGTCAATCACAACATGTGTTTTGTAAAAAAATGCATCTTGATGTTCCCTGCAATGCACGGGCAGGTTGCTAGTTATAAAAGAAGCCCACACGGGCATCTTGCCGCAGGGTGTGCCACCGACCCAAACTCAAAAAAAAATCTGACGCTTAGGTGCACCAGGTGTCGTGCCACGCTACAAAATTAAAAAACAGCTCCAATTTTTCAAAACATGTTATCTTCAAACCAGCCACACCCGTCCCTCACCTCATCAAAATAGCCCGAGGAATATATGTTGAGTGAAGCATGATTTATTTTTACTGATATATGTATATCAAAACTAAAGTGTTTATATTTCAAACTCGTGAACAAGTATTATTCTACTACTTTGGAACCATTGCAACGCACGGGCCGGCACATTGGTAGTAGTAGTCTCTATCTCTACTCTTATAAAAACAGATTTGTCGATGATGGTGTGCCTGCCATCATGCAATATAGGTCGTCCGATTTATATCTGACAGATAGGAAGGAAACTATGGCAATTTTTCAAAAAGATACCCACATCCCTCTCCACATTTGCAAATAAGGTCTTCCCTCGTTCATCATCTTCTCCCACAAGATAAACTACTCATACAAATGCATCTTTATGTTCCATGCAACGCACGGGCATCTTGCTAGTATACTACTCCTATAAAAACAGAGCTGGTGATGATGGTGTGCCTACCATCCTGCAATATAGGTCGTCTAATTTATATCTGAAGGATAGGAAGGAAACAATGGCAATTTTGCAAAAAGATACCCACACCCCTCTCCACATTTGCAAATAAGGCCTTCCCTCGTGCATCCATTTCTCCCACAAGATAAGCTACTCATAAAAATGCATCTTGATGTTCCTTGCAACGCACGGGCATCTTGCTAGTCTACTACTCTTATAAAAAATAGAGCTGGTGATGATGGTGTGCCTGCAATCCTGCAATATAGTCCGTCCGATTTATATCTAACGGATAGGAAGAAAACTATGGCAATTTTGTAAAAAGTTACCCACACCCCTCTCCGCATTTGCAAATAAGGCCTTCCCTCGTTCATCCTCTTCTCTCACAAGATAAACTACTCATCTCTACTTCTTTTAAAAAATAGAGTTGTTGATGATGGTGTGCCTACCATCCTGCAATATAGGTCGTCCTATTTATATCTGACAGAGGAAGGAAACTATGGCAATTTTGCAAGAAGATACCCACACCCCTCTCCACATTTGCAAATAAGGCCTTCCCTCGTTCATCCATTTCTCCCACAAGATAAGCTACTCATACAAATGCATCTTGATGTTTCGTGCAACGCACGGGCATCTTGCTAGTCTACTACTCTTATAAAACACAGAGCTGGTGATGGTGGTGTGCCTGCAATCCTGCAATATAGTCCGTCCGATTTATATCTGACGGATAGGAATAAAACTATGGCAATTTTGTAAAAAGTTACCCACACCCCTCCCCACATTTGCAAATAAGGCCTTCCCTTGTTCATCCTCTTCTCTCACAAGATAAACTACTCATCTCTACTTCATTTAAAAAATAGAGTTGTTGATGATGGTGTGCATGCCATCCTGCAATATAGGTCGTCCTATTTATATCTGACGGAGGAAGGAAACTATGGCAATTTTGCAAAAAGATACCCACACCCCTCTCCACATTTGCAAATACGGCCCTCCCTCATTCATCCTTTTCTCCCATAAGATAAACTACTCATACAAATGCATCCTGATGTTCCGTGCAACGCACGGGCATCTTGCTAGTTTACTACTCTTATAAAAAACAGAGTTGGTGATGATGGTGTGCCTACCATCCTGCAATATTGATTTATATGTGACGGGTAGGAAGAAAAATATGGCAATTTTGCAAAAATATACCCACACCCCTCTCCACATTTGCAAATAAGGCCTTCCCTCATAAATCCTTTTCTCTCATAAGATAAATTACTCATACAAATGCATCTTGATGTTACATGCAACGCACGAGGATGTTTCCTTGGGGGTCTCTCCAGTGCGGCGTGGCTGTAGTTGCAAGTTGACGCCCCTTGACATGCCGACATTGAGGGGCACACAGATTTTGTCCGATGAGTGGGTAATTGATGAGTTTGATCACGTAGTAAATGCATTCTAAAGACTACTTCTGTGTCCATTTCATAATTCTCCCGCTGCCCACTGTTTCACAGGTTAGGCTTGGTGCTAGTGGAGATTGGCTTTCATATGTACGGGAGGGTACCAACATCAATTTGCACAACATTTACAACGGTGACACCATTCCCGTAGAAACTTTGTCCAACATTGGGATCAGCCATGCAACGGGCCACCGCCTGAATTGGTACGATGGAACCACGATGAGATTGAAGAAGATAGCAATCATGGAAGCCCCGATAAGGTTGTCCGCCAACCAAAATTACACTCTCATTGTGGTGTTCGACATCGCGGTTGCTTTCACAAAACCTGCACATGGTGGTCAAAGGTGGACCAAGCTGTCTGCGGCTAATTTGTTGTCGTACGAGTACAAAAACGTTGTGTTCCTTTCTAACCGCATCTTCGCAGTGACAAACCAGGGGACTTGTTTCGTATGGGACACATCCTACGGTATACTCCCTCTCTTTAGTTTATTTATTTTTGAATTTTTTGTTTTATAAGTTTCAAATTCAAATTTAGAGCTCCCCATCGCATGTTGAGATTAGAATGTCCATTAAATCGTTGCGTGCATGTACTAGTAAGAAACAAATCTCGAGTTTGGCATGAGTTCATACAGCAGTAGCACCACAAGGCCTGGCGCAGGAGTTACATTTCCCTCTCGGGGCCCTCGGGACTAACCTTCTGCGCCTTTCTATACTTGCCTTTGAGTCAATAACATGTGGACCCGATAGGTGGCTAGTCCACATGTAAGGCTCCCGAAGGCAGATGGGCAGTGGGGCCGGGAGGGGTGAGCCGCAGGTCGGGGTGGGTGGTGTCATGGGTTCGAGCGGCATCGTGGGAATCACATGTGGTTGTGGTACAAACTTGATGCTCGCCGCATTTCCGGTGGCCCACATGTCATGCACACAAAGGCAGAGGGGCGGTGCGGGCGAGAGGGGTGAGGTGCACATCAGGAAACGTGGTGCCGTGGATTGGAGCGGCGTCGTGGGAATCGTGAGTGGCAGTGGATGAAACGTGATGGTCACCGTAGTTGAACTTCCATGGACAAGCTGTCATCTCTACGGACACATGCATTGCATATCGATCACTAGAAGGAGTAGTAGAGAAAGCTAGGCGGATAAATAGTTCCGTATAGTCAAGCGGACCTATGCTACTACTTGTTCCAAAGACATGCACACCATCGAAATAGTCCATCTATATCAATATATACACAGAGAGGAAATATTTTTTTATGAGAGGAAATAGTTCATCCATCCATAATGCCCTGCTGATGGTGCAGCTTCTTCTTCTTCTTCTTCTCCTTCTTCTTCTTCTTCTTCTTCTTCTTCTTCTTCTTCTTCTTCTTCTTCTTCTTCTTCTTCTTCTTCTTCTTGTTCTCATTTTATGTGGGAGACGGCTTTGCAACAAGCTCTATGGACCTTGTAGCTATCTCGGAACTCACACGGGCAACAAGGGCAGCATATTTTATCCGCTCGTACGTCAAGGGATAATGCTCCCATCTAGATTACCTTAATGCCAGCGTCTTGTCACCCTTGAAGATTTGTTTCGAGCATAAAATTTGCTACATCGAATAGGGATGGTGTCGGCTTATCACAATCTTCTACAGGAATTTTTATATTGGCTTGTACGTCAACGATGCTTTTCAAATCAAGGTTGTACGGCTGCAACTTATGTTTGTCCCCTGTGATGGCTACCCCACAAAAGTATATATCCTCCCAAGACAAGAAACCGTGGATCTCACCTGGTATGGAGGGCGCGTGTATGATGTGGTACACCAAAACATCATCTTTGAGGCACAACTGAAGGACGGCGGCGCGTTGGATGTTCCCAGTGGCACGCTCCGTGTACGCTGCGTCGAGACCGATGACCTTCATCTCCACCTTTTAGGGAGTTGGATACATTGTTGATCCACTTCCGAACAACCCTTGGGTGGTCGGTTACGGTGGCAACTATGCTCAACGAGCCCTTGACGAGGACATGTTGGACGCTAAAAACCTACATCTCGATCTCCTTCGCCATTTGGAACCGCAAGACCGGAGGGCTATGGTTTGGAGAATTAGGATTAGATGGCTAGTCTAACTGAAGAAGATGATTATTTAAAGGGGCTTCGGAATTACTCCAGGACTATGTGAAGAGGTTAAAACAATGTGAATGCAGTGTGGTTTGGATGCAAGTGAAGATGAAGGCGAGGTGAAGAAGCCGAGGAAAATCGGTTCCTGATGGAGAAGTAAATGGGAGAAGTGACCTGCAGGCAGTTGATTAGACGGCTAGGTAGACTAAACGAAAATGCTATGCGGGTAGACTGAGGAGTGGTACATGTATATGTACGTGCCCATCCTTCTAGCACTACATGTGCCACTGGCTAGTTGAGGTCACTCTTTCGAATCACCGTGGTGAGACATTTTATGATTCCTTTTTATTTATGCACCTCTCCTGACAGGTGGTACCTATGCAAACGGATATAAAAAATGTGTAGTGGCAGGTTCGGATGGATATTGCCGTGTGCTTGGGAGACACAACATTTTCTGGTTAAGGAATATGTGGTTATCCTCAAAAAAGAAAAAGCCTTCTTCGCGCATGACGAGAATTTGGTTCTGCTCGCAATATGGATGATACCTGAAGGATGAAGTGAACCTAGAGGCATGCTAGCACGGGAGACCTATTTCCGCTATACAGTACTACTCATGTTCCTACTACTACTATGGTACACTTGATGGTCAAAATATTATTCATCCGGTCCTCATAGTTAAGTGACAAGACCCTGCGCCCGAGGTGATGATACGTCTCCAACGTATCTATAATTTTTGATTGCTCCATGCTATATTATCTAATGTTTCGGACATTATTGGGCTTTATTATCCACTTTTGTATTATTTTTGGGACTAAACTATTAACCGGAGGCCCAACCCAGAATTGTTGTTTTTTGCCTGTTTTAGGGTTTCAAAGAAAAGGAATAGCAAACGGAGTCCAAACGGAATGAAACCTTCGGGAACGTGATTTTCTCAACGAACAAGACCCAGGAGACTTGGACCCTACGTCAAGACACACAAGAGGAGGCCATGAGGTAGGGGGCGCGCCTACCCCCCCCCCCCCAAGGCGCACCCTCCACCCTCGTGGGCCCCCTGTTGCTCCACCGACATACTCCTTCCTCCTATATATACCTGCATACCCTCAAACAATCAGATACAAAGCCAAAACCCTAATTCCACCGCCGCAACTTTCTGGATCCATGAGATCCCATCTTGGGGCCTGTTCCGGAGCTCCGCCGGAGGGGGCATCGATCACGGAGGGCTTCTACATCAACACCATAGCCCCTCCGATGAAGTGTGAGTAGTTCACCTCAGACCTACGGGTCCATAGTTAGTAGCTAGATGGCTTCTTCTCTATTTTTGGATCTCAATACAATGTTCTCCCCCTCTCTTGTGGAGAACTATTCGATGTAATCTTCTTTTTGTGGTGTGTTTGTTGAGACCGATGAATTGTGGGTTTATGATCAAGTCTATCTATGAACAATATTTGAATCTTCTCTAAATTCTTTTATGTGTGATTGGTTATCTTTGCAAGTCTCTTTGAATTATCAGTTTGATTTGGCCTACTAGATTGATCTTTATTGCAATGGGAGAAGTGCTTAGCTTTGGATTCAATTTTGCGGTGTCCTTTCCCAGTGACAGTAGGGGCAGCAAGGCACGTATTGTATTGTTGCCATCGAGGATAACAAGATGGGGTTTTCATCATATTGCATGAGTTTATCCCTCTACATCATGTCATCTTGCTTAAGGTGTTACTCTGTTTTCATTAACTTAATACTCTAGATGCATGCTGGATAGCGGTCGATGAGTGGAGTAATAGTAGTAGATGCAGGCAGGAGTCGGTCTAGTTGTCTCGGACGTGATGCCTATATACATGATCATGCCTAGATATTCTCATAATTATGCTCAATTCTGTCAATTGCTCAACAGTAATTTGTAAAGATAACCAATGGCCCCGTAGAATACTTATGCTCTCGAGAGAAGCCACTAGTGAAACCTATGGCCCCCGAGTCTATCTTCGTCATATTAATCTCCTACTACTTAGTTATTTCATTTGCTTTTTTACTTTCCTTTTATTTTACTTTGCATCTTTATCACAAAAATACCAAAAATATTATCTTATCATATCTATAAGATCTCACTCTCGTAAGTGGCCGTGTAGGGATTGACAACCCCTTATCGCATTGGTTGCAAGGATTTATTTGTTTTGTGCAGGTGCGAGGGACTCACGCGTAGCCTCCCACTGGATTGATACCTTGGTTCTCAAAAACTGAGGGAAATACTTACGCTACTTTGCTGCATCATCCCTTCCTCTTCGGGGAAAACCAACGCAGTGCTCAAGAGGTAGCAAGAAGGATTTCTGGCACCGTTGCCGGGGAGGTCTACGCAAAATTCAATATACCAAGTACCCATCACATATCCTTATCTCCCGCATTACATTATTTGCCATTTGCCTCTCGTTTTCCTCTCCCCCACTTTACCCTTGCCGTTTTATTCGCCCTCTCTCTCTCTATCCTCCCTCTCTTTCTCTATTTGCCTCTTTTTGCCTGCTTGCTTTTTGTTCGCTTTTGTGTTAGTTCGTTTGCTTGTCGTTATGGCTAGTCCCTTATCTTCAACGTTGTCCCATGAGTTCGAAATATTTCACTTCGAACAAAGGCTAGGAGAAAACTTACAAGATGCATGGTTGAGAATAATGGAGTCTTATCGTAATTGTACCTCTGAAATAAACCTGAGAATTTTGCTTCGCAATTTTTATGTTGGATTAAATATGTCTCATACACAACTCTTGGATTGGGTTGCCAAAGGCAATTTTATTGAAATCGATCCCCATATTGTGCTTGAAATTATAGAAGGTATAGTGGGAACACTACATCAACAAAAGGGACCTCATCCTACTTAGAAAGAGACGCAAGTTTTTGAAAAAAATTGTGAAGTTACTAAAATTTTACAGAAGTATCTTGAACCTCTTAAGAACATTAGTGGAAATATTCACCGCATGAATATGTTTATTACCCTTTGTAATAAGCGGT
Source organism: Triticum aestivum (assembly GCF_018294505.1). Taxonomy (NCBI): domain Eukaryota; kingdom Viridiplantae; phylum Streptophyta; class Magnoliopsida; order Poales; family Poaceae; genus Triticum; species Triticum aestivum. The sequence goes on along the minus strand of NC_057812.1, from coordinate 284,724,879 downwards.
TGTATTCATTAGATCTAAAAATTTCAGAGTATGAAGGGAAACGTAAAAAACCTCCCGGATTCGAGCTAGATTCCGCTAAAAAGTTGAAAACCAAAGATGGCAATACCTAGATCTATCATTGCTTGTTATGCCTAGGTAGGGGCGTTAAACAATAGCGCTTGTTGGGAGGCAACCCAGTTTTATTTTTATTCCTTGCTTTTTGCTCCTGTTTAGTAATAAATAATTTATATAGCCTCTATTTTGGTTGTGTTTTTTTCTGTTTAATTAGTGTTTGTGCCAAGTAGAACCGTTGGGAAGACTTGGGGAAAGTCTTGTTACACTTGCTGTAAAAAACAGAAACTTTAGCGCTTACGAGAACTGCTGCCATTTTTATTTGGAAAGTGATATTTAGTTAATTCTTTTTGCAGATGATTAATAGATAAATTCCTCACGTCCAGAAATTTATTTTAGAATTGTTGTAGTTCCAGATCTTGCGCTAGCTACAGATTACTACAGACTGTTCTGTTTTTGACAGATTCTGTTTTTCGTGTGTTGTTTGCTTATTTTGATGAATCTATGGCTAGTAAAATAGTTTATAAACCATAGAGAAGTTGGAATACAGTAGGTTTAACACCAATATAAATAAATAATGAGTTCATTACAGTACCTTGAAGTGGTATTTTGTTTTCTTTCGCTAACGGAGCTTGCGAGATTTTCTACTTTGAGTTTTGTGTTGTGAAGTTTTCAAGTTTTGGGTAAAGATTTGATGGATTATGGAACAAGAAGTGGCAAGAGCCTAAGCTTGGGGATGCCCATGGCACCCCCAAGATAATCTAAGGACACCTAAAAGCCAAAGCTTGGGGATGCCCCGGAAGGCATCCCCTCTTTTCGTCTACTTCTATCGGTAACTTTACTTGGAGCTATATTTTTATTCGCCACATGATATGTGTTTTGCTTGGAGCGTCTTGTATGATTTGAGTCTTTACTTTTTAGTTTACCACAATCATCCTTGCAGTACACACCTTTTGAGAGAGCCATACATTATTTGGAATTTGTTAGAATACTCTACGTGCTTCGCTTATATCTTTTGAGTTATATAGTTTTGCTCTAGTACTTCACTTATATCTTTTAGAGCAAGGTGGTGGATTTGTTTTATAGAAACTATTGATCTCTCATGCTTAACTTAGATTATTTTTAGAGTCTTAAATAGCATGGTAATTTTCTTAAAATCCTAATATGCTAGGTATTCAAGATTAGTAAAATTTTCTTATGAGTGTTTTGAATACTAAGAGAAGTTTGATGTTTGATGATTGTTTTGGGATATGGAGGTAATAATATCAAAGTCGTGCTAGTTGAGTAGTTGTGAAATTGAGAAATGCTTGTGTTGAAGTTTGCAAATCCCGTAGCATGCACGTATGGCAAACGTTATGTAACAAATTTGAAACATGAGGTGTTATTTGATTGTCCTCCTTATGAGTGGCGGTCGGGGATGAGCGATGGTGTTTTCCTACCAATCTATCCCCCTAGGAGCATGCGCGTAGTGCCGAGGTTTTTGATGACTTGTAGATTTTTGCAATAAGTATGTGAGTTTTTATGACTAATGTTGAGTCCATGGATTATACGCACTCTCACCCTTCCATCCTTGCTAGCCTCTTCGGTACCGTGCATTGCCCTTTGTCACATTGAGAGTTGGCGCAAACTTCGCCGGTGCATCCAAACCCCGTGATATGATACGCTCTTTCACACATAAACCTCCTTATATCTTCCTCAAAACAGCCACCATACCTACCTATTATGGCATTTCCATAGCCATTCCGAGATATATTGCCATGCAACTTTCCACCATTCCGTTTATCATGACACATTCATTATTGTCATATTGCTTAGCATGATCATCTAGTTGACATAGTATTTGTGGCAAAGCCACCATTCATAATTATTTCATACATGTCACTCTTGGTTCATTGCATATCCCGGTACACTGTCGGAGGCATTCATATAGAGTCATAGTTTGTTCTAGTATCGAGTTGTAATCATTGAGTTGTAAATAAATAGAAGTGTGATGATCATCATTTTCTAGAGCATTGTCCCAAGTAAGAAATTACAAAAAAAGAAATGCCATAAAAAAGGCCCAAAAAAGGGAATAGAAAGGCCATAAAAAAGAGAAGGCCCAAAAAAATGAGAGAAAAAGAGAGAAGGGACAATGTTACTATCCTTTGCCACACTTGTGCTTCAAAGTAGCACCATAATCTTCATTATAGAACTTGGCTTGTATATTCCAACAATGGGCCTCCTCAGGTGCCCTAGGTCTTCGTGAGCAAGCAAATTGGATGCACACACACTTAGTTTCTTTTGTTGAGCTTTCATACATTTATAGGTCTAGTGCATCTGTTGCATGGCAATCCCTACTCCTTGCATTAACATCAATCCGTGGGCATCTCCATAGCCCATTGATTAGCCTCGTTGATGTGAGACTTTCTCCTTTTTTGTCTTCTCCACATAACCCCCCTCATTATATTCTATTCCACCCATAGTGCTATGTCCATGGCTCGCGCTCATATATTGTGTGAAAGTTTATAGGTTTGAGATTACTAAAGTATGAAACAATTGCTTGGCTTGTCATCGGGGTTGTGCATGATGAGAGCATTCTTGTGTGACAAAAATGGAGCATGACTAAACTATATGATTTTGTAGGGATGAACTTTCTTTGGCCATGTTATTTTGAGAAGACATAATTGCTTTGTTAGTATGCTTCAAGTATTATTATTTTTATGTCAATATAAACTTTTTTCTTGAATCTTTCGGATCTGAATATTCAAACCACAATTAAGAAGAATTACATTAAAATTATGCCAAGTAGCACTCTGCATCAAAAATTCTATTTTTTATCATTTACCTACTCGAGGACGAGCAGGAATTAAGCTTGGGGATGCTTGATACGTCTCCAACGTATCTATAATTTTTGATTGCTCCATGCTATATTATCTACTATTTTGGACATTATTGGGCTGTATTATCCACTTTTATATTATTTTTGGGACTAACCTATTAATTGGAGGCCCAGCCCAGAATTGTTGTTTTTTTGCCTGTTTTAGGGTTTCAAAGAAAAGGAATATCAAACAGAGTCCAAACGAAATGAAACCTTCAGGAACGTGATTTTCTCGACGAACAAGACCCAGGAGACTTGGACCCTACGTCAAGACACAAAAGAGGAGGCCACGAGGTAGGGGGCACGCCTACCCCCTCCCCCTCCCAGGCGCGCCCTCCACCCTCATGGGCCCCCTGTTGCTCCACTGATGTACTCCTTCCTCCTATATATGCCTGCGTACCCCCAAACGATCAGATACAGAGCCAAAACCCTAAGTCCACCGCCGCAACTTTCTGTATCCATGAGATCCCATCTTGGGGCCTGTTCCGGAGCTCCGCCGGAGGGGGCATCGATCACGGAGGGCTTCTACATCAACACCATAGCCCCTCCGATGAAGTGTGAGTAGTTCACCTCAGACCTACGGGTCCATAGTTAGTAGCTAGATGGCTTCTTCTCTCTTTTTGGATCTCAATACAATGTTCTCCCCCTCTCTTGTGGAGAACTATTCGATGTAATCTTCTTTTTGCGGTGTGTTTGTTGAGACTGATGAATTGTGGGTTTATGATCAAGTCTATCTATGAACAATATTTGAATATTCTCTGAATTCTTTTATGTATGATTGGTTATCTTTGCAAGTCTCTTCGAATTATTAGTTTGGTTTGTCCTACTAGATTGATCTTTCTTGCAATGGGAGAAGTGCTTAACTTTGGGTTCAATCTTGCCGTGTCCTTTCCCAGTGACAGGAGGGGCAGCAAGGCACATATTGTATTGTTGCCATCGAGGATAAAAAGATGGGGTTTTCATAATATTGCATGAGTTTATCCCTCTACATCATGTCATCTTGCTTAAGGCGTTACTCTGTTTTCATTAACTTAATACTCTAGATGCACGCTGGATAGCGGTCGATGAGTGGAGTAATAGTAGTAGATGCAGGCAGGAGTCAGTCTACTTGTCTCAGACGTGATGCCTATATACATGATCATGCCTAGATATTCTCATAATTATGCTCAATTCTGTCAATTGCTCAACATTAATTTGTTCACCCACCGTAGAATACTTATGCTCTCGAGAGAAGTCACTAGTGAAACCTATGGCCCCCGGGTCTATCTTCATCATATTAATCTCCTACTACTTAGTTATTTCCTTTGCTTTTTACTTTACTTTTATTTTACTTTGCATCTTTATCACAAAAAAACCAAAAATATTATCTTATCATATCTATCATATCTCACTCTTGTAAGTGGCCGTGTAGGGATTGACAACCCCTTATTGCGTTGGTTGTGAGGATTTATTTGTTATGTGCAGGTGCGAGGGACTCACGCATAGCCTCCTACTGGATTGATACCTTGGTTCTCAAAAACTGAGGGAAATACTTACGCTACTTTGTTGCATCATCCCTTCCTCTTCGGGGAAAACCAACGTAGTGCTCAAGAGGTAGTAGGTGACACCAGTCCAGACGGCATGTTTGGGTTACCAAAGTCAGCCTCACCTTGTGCACGTGTAGTGACTGTCACTGCCGCTGTATAGCATGCCTCGCCTCATCTGCCTCTCCCCTAGCACCACTCCATCTCCATCTCCATCTCGCTAGAGATCATGAGGTCACTCTTCATCATCTCACTGTGCCCCCGCGTACCATCGCCTCCCTCACCTCCCCCGGTACCACTATTCCCTTGCCAGTCACTCCAGCACCGAGAGCCTTCTCCCCCGTAAATCAAGCCCCTAAAAACCCCACCTTCCAAACTCCACCATGGTCGAACGTGAACCGCGCAGCATCCATATGAGCAGTGATTGGAGCAATCTCCCCAGTGACATCCCCGACCTCTGTTGTTCGTGTATGGATATGTTCGGCGCTATGCGACTGGCTGCATGCTCGAGGGACATGCACACGACCATCATCAAAGCGAGGCCTAAGATTTTTCAAGACACCCTGCTTGCTGCTATCTGGTCTTGCGAGATTTGCTCACCATGATACGGAGGCGTACATGTGCCCCTCGACTTTAATCCGACCTCCATTAGCCGAAACTTCTTTGCAGGTATGTAGTGGGTCGCCATACATCATTTCCCTCGACTTCGATCTGATCGCCATCACCCAAAACTTCTTGGCAGGTATGTACTAGGTCAGCATGAACTCCCACTAGATGGTTGTCGTCAGAGAAGACCGGAAAAATTTGGTGCTTGTGAACTTCCACACCTCCCATGAGATTATCCTTCCTACATTGTATTATATAGGGTTTTACCATGGCGGTCCAAGTCATCTAGATTACATCGTTAGTTGGATGCACCTTTTTTGCAGAAGATTGTAATCTGCCAAGTCCCCACACAAGATGGGAATTACGCAGACTTCAAGCTAATTGCCATGTTCAACCGTGGACTCGCCTATCTTTCCGCTGGTGCCTTCTTTAGATGGAGACAACTCACCTTGCATTGGATTGTCAAAGCTGATACACACTTCTGTGATGCTATTGAACACAATGGCATCATCTACGCAATCGACAAAGCAGATGGCACCACGTATTGCTAGGATGGCGCGAGTAAGTTGTTTTCGTCTAATGTTAATGATAACGCCATGACACTGTTTGAACTTTTTGTGATGATTGGCATATCCCTGTTTGAGCAGAATTTGATGAGAACTATGGCAATGTATTAGAGATGTCGTAAATTAGCTATATTTGGAATGAGTTAATTCATGCTATTGTGACCATGTCATTACAGCCAATTTGTTCCCTTGAATAATCAAACGGTTAGGAAGATATGGATATTTTTCTTATTTTATAGTAATCTATATACTACTAAATATGAGTCTATATCAATGGCCATGTTAGTTTCCTCATTTTCATGATGTAGAAACATGCATCACACTGTTGGTTTCATCTAACCATACATTAGGGAAGTAAATGTGCATATGGAGAACTCTATATTTGGAAGTAGTGAAATCCTGTAATGCTTACCACGTGTACATACCTATATTCGCCCTTCAGCAATCAATGGCTAGAATAATATCCTCACAAAAAAATTCCCACATAACATGAGTATATAACAATGCATGGTCTGTTAGTTTCCTTGAGAATTTATTTGTTAGGACAGAACATGAGTACATAACATGCATGACATGGTAGTTTCCTGTGAAGAATTGGTTGTGAGATAACATGAGTATAACCATGCATGGCAATTTTATATTTTCGAACCCAGTATACATTTCCCTGTATTTCCCTCTCAGTTCCAACAGGGACATATCGATGTTGTTTCTTGCATTATTCTACTCATACTCTAAACAATGCTGATCTTACATTAACAATGCTTGTCCTTTTTGATATAATGTAGTGTCCTTATAGTTACTGCCCTTTCTAATCACACCACCTTTGCCAAAAACAGGGAAGCACAACTGGTTCATCACTCGACCAGACGACGGCAAAAGACTTATGATCATTCGCACACATGAGCCAGAAAAGTTATATTGCAAACAAAAACCACTGTGTACAAGGACCGTGAAATACGTGAGTATTCGGACAGTGGCTGTTACGTCTGCTAGCATGATAACAGCTTGTTGGGGCCTTCGGGATTATTGAGCTGGAGGTGGGTAAACAGCCTTGCTTCACACTCTCTGTTTCTCGGACTCAATTATCCGATAAACCAGGAGATCACCGTTGGCAAGGACCTTGATGGAAGAGAGGCTTTATTTGCTATGGAAAACTGTGTCTACATGGCGAGCCATAGGAGTTCGGGATCAAACTCTCCTGATTGTCAACGATACTGCCTGCAGCCAAAAGAAGGTGAGAATGACAAAGGCATCTGGATTAACTTTGATCCTTGGATGTGTCAAGTCCGACAAGCAGTGATGTGGTTCAAGCCTTCATGTTGATAGGTAATTGGGCTATTGTGTCGAAAGGCTGGAGTACTGGTGTCTCCGGATTACTGGTGGCCGAAGCGGGGCTACAAATTATGATGGTGTTGGATCATCCCTCTTCGTATGACTTCTTGTCTTTGCTGCTTGTTCTGGATCGATAGTTCTCTCTTTTGTTATGCATATTCCTTGTCATTTGGTCATCCTCATCTATGTCACTCTTACTATGTAATAGTTGCCTCTATTTAGAATGTCATTCTCATCTGGATCACGAGAGTCTGAGTGCTGCAGATGGGTGTGTTTTGGTGGTGTAGCAAGACTTCTTATGAACTATCGTGTCTTGTTGTTTATGTCAGTAGTAGTCACTAGTCAGTGTTTGAATGTTGTATATATAGTTGTTTCGAACTATTTATTTTCTCGAACTGCTGGTGGGCTAAATGAGGGCATCACCATTCTCCAGTGTTCAGAGTATATCTCCTTTTTTCAAGTTATAATTTGAGCTCGGTGTCTTCTCGATGATGTACACTTGTTTGGGCTAGTGAGGTGTCAATGAATATGGGTCGAGTAGTAACGCAATGCCAAACAGGTCAATTCTGACTCTCAGGCCGGGCACTCAAAACATCCTCAAAAAAATGGTCGGGCTCTCAAGAAAAGAAAGAATAAGGACTCTTAGGTCGACATGTGGGATCCACCGGAGTTTTCGTGCACTTGTGCGCCGAGAGCATATTGGCTTGTGTTCAAAATTCATGCTACCTTTTCATCCCCAATCTCTCGTCCCTCCCCCACCTACGGAATCTCCAGATCCCCCAAATCCCCCTCCTGTACTCCCTCTACTCAAGCGCACTATCATGTTGCCGGTCAATACAGATCTCCGAGCAGGAGATCCTGAGGTTCGTCCTACCTTCGGGCGTTGCGTGTTGTCGCTCAACACTGGCATGGTGGCGCTTGACGACCAGTTTGTCGGCAAAGTGCTAATGGTAACCATCAACAGCGACCGGCCTCCTGTCTCGCTAGACGACCTTGCAAGATAGGTGACTTGCTCATCGAAATAGGTGACTTGGCATTGTGCATTACATCCAAATAGGTGACTTCCTCATCGAAATTCGTCTGCCACCGGCTGATTTCTTCGTCAGGTTCCGGACAACTTTCGACTGCAGTCGTGTGTTCAAATCTTCCCGGTGTTTGTTCTGCGATGGCACACTGGTGAGCTTTGATCGGTGGCACCCAGGATGGGGCTCAGTGCCCTCTGATCTTGAGTTTTTAACAAAGCTTACCTTCCATGACATGCCTCGGCGTGCTTGGAACAGAGAGTCCATGAATGAGCTTATCAACAACCTTGGAGGTGAGATCCTAAGTATGTTTTTTCCTATAGCTGGGCTCTGACGGTTATGGCATGGATGAAGAAGCCGTCCACCATACCGAAGGTGATTAGTGTTGAGATATCGATGCAGGAACCGGGGTTGTACTATTCATCGCCACCAAGGCCGCCGCGGACCAGCTTAGGGATGTACCTCTATCGAGTGTCCATGCATGTCAAAGAAGTGGCCAATCCATCAATCGAAGTCCTGCCACTGCCGCTGGTGCCAAGGTCTGTCGACAATGTCCATTATTGGAGTCAACATCAGACTTTCCCCATGTTGCTCGGAATGATGGATGGCACATGGCCAACTCCATCGCGCGGCGGAGGCCACTGCTTCATTGGGAGAAGAGGCAGGGCTGGCTGCTTGGATGTGCTCTAACTTGAGGTAACAACTGAATCTTGTCAGATACTAGTTAAATCCGAGCTATGGGTGTGAAGCACTGATGTGCCAGTATATTTGATTATGACCTGTTCTATTTTTGTACCTGAACTTTTTTTAGAAAGGGTTGTACGTCAACTTAATGTGCTAGCAGAACTTATTGTGTTGTTTGTTTGTTTTCTTTGCACAACATTCAAGATATTTCCCTGTCATTGATAAATATGATGAACCATTATGTACGAGTTCGTTGGTTTCAACATAGCACTACCCGTAGTGATCCACTGCTTCCACCCTGATTGTGCCGCTTGCGTGAAATTTTTGTATGCAAGTTCGGTGTGCTATGATGTTCTATATGATTGTGTCAACTATATAAGTTTTTCACTACTAGGAAAAGGGTTGTAGCTAATATGGACATTAATGGCGCACCATGTATGTGGTGCGCCACTGCTATATAGCAGTGGTGCACCAGATACAGGTGCGCCATTAGTGTCCTCATTACTAATGGTGCACCAGGCACATGGTGCGCCATTACTAACAATTTTTTTATTTATTTTTCCAAAACTATTAATGGCGCACCAGGGCTCAGTGCGCCATTACTAGTTTTAACTAGTAATGGCGCACCACACACTCTGTGCGCCACTACTAACAATTTTTTTACTTTTTTTCAAAACTAGTAATGGCGCACCTGGGTACAGTGCGCCATTACTAATTCAAACTAGTAATGGCGCACGACAACCACGGTGCACCACTACTAACAATTATTATTTTTTTGCAAAACTAGTAATGGCGCACCACGTTACAGGTGCGCCATTAGTAACCAGGGTTACAAATGGCGCATTTTTAGGTGGTGCGCCATTAGTAACCTGAGACCAACTAGATATTTTGGACTGCCACCTACCTCACTCACTTTCCCCACTTCATTCTCTCCACCTCATCCTCCAAGCTTGTCCCGGCTGCCTCCTCCTCCTCACCTCATTTGCACCATAGATTCACCCAAATTAAGTGGTTAAATTACCTTTTTTTGATAGGTAAGTAAGGGGAAAGCTTTCTTTATGTTGTAGATCTACTTTTTTCTCCCTCCAACAACGTGCACATGCACTTTTTATGGCCTAGCTAGATCTACGTATGTTTGTGGTGTTGCATATGTTTGCGGTGTTGCATATATGTTTGTGTTTGCATGTACCGGTATTTGAAATGCGATAGTTGCCAATATTTTGCCAGAATGTTGATTCATTTCCGTTTCAGCGAGAATTTGGCACTATGCATTCTTTTTTGTCCTATTTTTAGGCAAAGTCATGCCAAATTTTTTCTTGGTTCTAAAATATCATTTTGCTCTACCCCGCAGGCGACCATGGTCCGCACGATGACCGAAGGCATCGTGAATAGGTTTTTGAGCTCCGCGAAGGCAGAGATGCTTCAAAAGAACGAGACGGAGATAAAATGTCTGTGTCGAAGATGCAAGCTGAAGAGCCTTATTACGGACTCGGATTCCGGATAGGTGCGGGACCACCTGCTCTTGCGTGGTTTCATGGATGGCTATCGGTGGCAAGGTGATTAATATGACTATGAAGTCATCCATGGGGGCCGGGCAAGAAATGAGGAAGGGCAGCAAGACAACCACCGCGGCAAGGGCAGGCGAGAAGACGAAGAATCTCCAGGACATGATCACGATGGTGATGCAGTACACAGTCATCATGTAGAAGATGCCAGACATGATGATGACGAAGATCAAGACGAAGGGCATGATCATGAAGATGAAGTTGTCGGGGCAGACGACGATGGACCATTGATGGGCTGGGTACAGGACCCTCATATTCAAGAGCTGCTTCTCAAGCAGACAGATAACGCAAGAGCTGCCGCCCGAGAGAAAGCCAAGCTAGATCAACTGGAGATAGACGCAGTTACTCCATTGTATGAAGGATGCAGGCCCAAGGATACCCGCCTGAAAGTAACGCTCATGGCTCTGGAGATGAAGGTAAAACACAAAATGACCGACGCATGCTTCGACGAGAACATGTCATTCTGGCACGAACGTCTTCCCAAGGGGAACAAGTGACCGACCAGTTTCGAGGTGGCAAAGAAAATCCTGTGTCCTCTGGATTTAACGCACGTGAAATACCATGTGTGCATGAACAATTGCATCATTTATCGGGACGAGCACGCGGAGTCTACCATATGGCCGGTGTGCAGCGTCACTCGATACAAGAAGAGGAAGAAAGCTCCTCAAAAAGTGGTGTGGTACTTTCCGATCACTCCTCGTCTGCAGATGACGGAAATAATCCGGAGATAAATAGAAAAGACAAGATGCTGAGTCACCGTAAGGATGCGAGCCAATGGCAAGCGTTGAACTTCGAACACCCAGAATTTGGGGACGATCCAAGGAACATCGTGCTGGGCGCGTGCACCGATGGAGTCAATCCGTTTCGCAGCCAAAGAAGCACACATAGCACCTGGCCAGTGTTTGTGTGGATGTACAACCTTCCCCCTGGTTGTACATGAAGAGGAAGTACATTCACATGAGTATGCTAATTGAAGGGCTGAAACAACCAGGGAACGACATCAATCTGTATCTGGGGCTGCTGAAAGAGGAGCTAGACATGCTGTGGAAAACGCCAGCCAATACGTGGGATGCCGAAGAGAAAGAATATTTCCCTATGAGAGCCGCACTGCTCACGACGGTGCACGACTATCTCGGTTACGGATATCTCACGGGGCAGGTGGTCCACGGATTTTCTGGATGCGTCAGGTGCATGGATGACACAACGTATCGCCAGCTAGATAGAGATCCCGGATCTTCGAAAACCGTGTTCATGGGACATCGAAGGTGGCTTCGCGAGGATGACCCATGGAGAAAATGCAAGGATCTGTTCGATGGTGAAACCGAACCCCGAAGATGTCCGCATACGAGGAGCGGCGAGGAAATAGACGAGCTGTTGAAAAATTGGAAAGAGTGCCCAGAGCCGGGAAAGAAGCGAAAGGCGCCAGAACCGTTGCTGAAGGTATGGAAAACGAGGTCTGTTTTCTGCAACTTGTCATACTGGAAGATCCACCGTGTGCCTCACAGCCTTGATGTCATGCATATCACGAAGAACGTGTGCGAGAGTCTGCTTGGTACCCTGCTCAACATGCCAGAGAGGACCAAAGATGGGCCAAAAGCAAGGGCAGACTTGAAATCAATGGGCATCAGGGAGGAGCTTCACGCTAATGATGATGATGATGAGGCGAAGCAGGACACGGAAAGTCGTCGCAAAGCCAAAAAGGCCAAGAAGACCGGAAATGACTACCCTCCCGCGTGCTTCACTCTAAGTCAGGAGGAGATCGAGCAGTTTTTCACCTGCCTCGTAGGAGTAAAACTTCCTTACGGTTACGGGGGGAAGATAAACAGATACCTAGACTCAGCGAAGCAGAAGTTCAGTGGGATGAAGTCTCATGACTGTGACGTGCTGATGACGCAGATACTTCCAGTTGCAATCCGTGGGATCATGGGCGCACACGTCCGTGAAACATTATTTGGCCTATGCAACTTTTTTGATGTCATCTCTCGGAAGTCGGTTGGCGTGAGGCAACTCAGAAGGCTACAGGAAGAGATCGTGGTGATACTATGCGAGCTTGAGATGTACTTCCCGCCCGCATTCTTCGATGTTATGGTGCATCTACTGGTCCATATCATGGAGGATATCATCCAACTCGGGCCGACGTTCCTCCACATCATGGTGCCGTTCGAAAGGATGAATGGTGTCATCAAAGGATACATTCGCAACATGTCACGTCTAGAGGGAAGCATAGCCAGGGGCTTTCTGACCGAAGAGTGCATCTCCTACTGCATGAATTATCTAGGCATCGAGAACCCCGTTGGTCTGCCCGTCAACAGGCACCTCGGTAGGCTCGCTGGATGGGGTCACCGCGATGGTCGCCGCGAAATGCATGTCGACTTCGAGGGTTGACTCGCCAACTTTGAAAGAGCAAACCTAGTCGCCCTGCAACACATAGACGTGGTCGATCCTTGGGTGGTAGAGCACAAAACCTTTATTGAGAAGACGTACAATGACGGAGGCCAACAGAGGACAGACGGAGATATAATCAAAGAGCACAACTCATGTTTCACGCGTTGGTTCAAGGAGAAGCTTCTGTTGTACCCTTTACATGAGGATTCTTCCGTGGAAGAAAAACACATATTCGCCTTGTCACAGGGCGTCGAGCACAACTTGATGACCTATGAGGCGTACGATATCTACGGCTACACATTCTACACCGAGAGAAAGGACATGAAGAGCGATGGTTATCAGAACTCCGGGGTAACGACGGAACCCTACACCGGTAATGACAAGGACAGATACTACGGAATGATCGAGGAGATCTAGGAGCCGAGCTACGCTGGAGAGAAGGTCTCGATGTTCCGTGTCAGATGGGCAAGAGCGTCATAAAAGAAGACCGGTATTTCACCACCATGGTTATAGACGAAGCCAAATCCATGACCACGGGCGCAAACATTACCGCGGAAAATGAGCCATGGGTACTGGCTTCCCAAGTGGACCAATGCTTCTTCATTACCGACCCGTCAAAGCCCAGTCATGTTGTCGTGAGGAGAGGCAAAAGGAAGATCATCGGAATGGATGGAGTCGCCAATGAGCAAGACTTCGACAAGTATGGCGACCCGAAGATGGAACATGACGGCAACGATGAAGTGCCATACACCACAAGAAGAAGCAGGACCACCATACCTAAAGGACGTCCATTCAACAGAAGAACTCCATTTGCGAAAAAGAAGGGCAAGAAGATTGTGAAAATATAGCTAGCTAAGATCGATTGTATTTAAATCATAGTCTTCATTTCTCGATCGTATTTCGACATATGGAAATGGGCCGCACTTTTTGAATTCCTGAATATTTTGAAATCTGTTGGTATTTTTTCATATTCATAAATGTTTTCTAAAAAATTATTAGATGAACTAAAAATCCAAAAAAAATCAAATAACAAATTTGATGATATTTTTCATATTCATAAATGTTTTCATATTCATATTTTTTTCATAAATGTTTTGAAATCTGATGATATTTTTCCACATTCATAAATGTTGTTTTCAAATTTGATCGTCATTTTCTAAAAAATTATTAGATGCAACTAAAAATCCAAAAAACAGTTAGTAATGGCGCACCAGGGGAGGGTGCGCCATTGCTATGAAGGTATTTATGGCGCACCCGAATGAGGTGCGCCATTGATATACAAATTTTTATTATATCTATTCTTGTACTTTATTTTTCGGTGTTCCTTTTCCTGCTTAAATTTCATGGGCACTTTTTGAATTCATGAATATTTTTTCAAATTCGATGATATTAGAACAAAATAGGAAAAGAATATAATATAGCAAATATTAGGAAAGAAGAAGGAGAAAATATAAATAGCAAAATATTAGAAAAAAACTGACATATTAGAACAAAAGAGGCAAAAAAATATGAAGTAGTCAAATATTAGGGGAAAAATACCGACATCACACCATACTTTTGCCCCCCCCCCAATAGCAAAATATTAGGAAAAAAAGGACGACACACTAGAACAAAAGAGAAAAAAATTAAAATAGCAAAATATTAGGAAAAAAGACTGACATTGAACCGTACTTGTAACCCCTCAAATATATAAATAGCAAGATATTAGAAAAAAACCAACACATTAGAACAAGAGAGGGAAAAATATTAAAATAGCAAAATATTAGAAAAAAATTACTAATGGCGCACCGCTAGGTGGTGCGCCATTGCTATCCAATTTTTTTTACTAATGGCGCACTGCTAGGTGGTGCGCCATTGCTATCCGTCCCCCCACTAAAATCCCGAATCCCCGATCCCCAATCTCACATCTCTCTCAGCCCCCCCACTGCGTATCGCTGCCCTGACCCACTGCGCCGTCGCCCCCGCACCCCCGCCGCCTCCCTCTCCCCATCTTCCCCTTCCTCCCCCTCCGACCCACCCTGACGCGTCTCCATCTCCATGCCGTCGAGCACCGAAGCAGGCCGGAGAAGTCCAGCACGAGCGTCTATGTCGTCTCTGTCGGATACGTCGACGAACCGGATCGGAGCCAAGCCGAGGAGCACCACGAACCTGCCACTGAGCCCTTCTTCCACCTCGGATTCCGCCGCCTCTCCTTCATGTCCGGCCGGCCTGCTGCTCCTAATCCACTACCGGGCCTTCGTGTGCCTCCATGGTGAGCTCCCCTCGCTTCATCTCTTCTGTTTCCCCTTGTCCCTAGCGCTGTAGACCCCTCGCGCACCCACTCGCCTTCGCGTACCGCCCGTGCTGGCCGCGTCCACCCTGCCGCTCCTGCAGCGCTCCTCACGGACCAGCCTTGTAGAGTAGGACATATTTTAGCTGAATCAAAGTACTGCGATTTTGACGGTTGGTTCGTGGAGCAGTTTTTCCTCTTCTTCCGAGGCAAAAAGTTCGAAAAACGCACGGGAAGCGTGCCCTCCCTCCCTCCCTGTGTATTCTATTTGGTGACTCTCATTGGTGCTGGTGTTTCTTTTTTTCCTTGTTGTGGGGTTTGGTCTAGTCTACCTATAATCTAGTTGAGTTTGTGGCCCCGTGGGTAGCACAGGGCCGATGCGGTACATAGAAATATGATGATGATGAGTAGGGATAGGTGAGGTCGGAATGAATCAATCAAAACTTTTTCTTTTTTGTCTATCTACTCCTATGGTTTGGAGAAAGAACTGGATGCATACATAGATGCCGAGTTTGGGTTTGCAGTTCTATATACAGGTAGAAAGAATATGCACTAAATTTCGTCTATTGATCACTTGTGTTGTTCTTCTCTTTTTTGGGCGGGAGGCAAACTATCCTTACAGGCTTGGACACTAGTGTATGTAGCTGCAAGGATTTCATCCATTAGATTGTGCATGTTCCAAGAAGTAAAACCGTTTGATCAGTAGGAGGTAGCTCTTGATCTGCACTGCACCCCCTCTGCTCTGCTGCAGATTGTGTACAACTATATATGCTGCAGATAGCACCTTCTCAAATCACTTAAACCCACAAGGAGACTACTTGCGTCTCTCGATGCTCACATCTGCATTGATTTTTCATCTACGTTCAGTTTAGTTTTGCGACTATCAAATTTCGCGACTTGCTATGGGTCAAGTGATTGCTTATTATTATTATTAGTGTAGGCAGCGCACTGAACTTGATGCTTTGTCAATTAAGTGTGTAGACAGCACTTTGTGCAACTTACACTTGCTAGAATTCGAAGTCTCTACTGGGAGCACATTTCTCTTTTTTTACGAGGCGCCCGTGCTTTATTTTTGCTGCTCATTCACTACTCGTGTTAAGAACGGGTGCCATTTCATAGTTGCAGTAGTACCAAATCAAACAAGGCCATCACTAAAAGAAGTGGCTGCTCCACATTTTTTGTGATCTCTTTGCAGCTGTGGTATACGCATGTGAGTGCCAACTGTTTGTATCTGATACAGTATTGCTTGTAGTGGTTTGTCCAAAATGTTGAATGATATTGCCTGGAGATGCATATATTGTTTCACCTCTTCACAGGCCAACGTATTTTCCATGTTGTGATGGAGGCCTTTTTTTAACACTGGGCTTTGCAACCTGTTGTTTATCTTGTAAAGAGCATTGGACAGAGATTTAAGCAAGTAGCACATTGCCTTGTCCACCTGGGATAATGATTTTGCAGGTACCCCGAGAGGCCCTTGAGTTTGCCGGAATGTCAATTAACTTCTGTTCCGACAAATTCGGGTACTCCATATGTCCTATTTTCAGCAAAGGTCATGCTAAAATTTTCCGTGAATTTTAGCATGACTTTGCTAAAAATAGGACATATGGGGTACTTGCGACTAATGCATGGCCCGGGGTATCTTAGTACTTAATCAAGTAGGATCAACGGCCCCTTTATTCTTGGTGCATTAAACACATGGGTGGCAATAGAGCCAAGGGATTAGGCCCAACTTAGAATTCTCCTTCCCTTTTCTTGATAGGGTATATTATTAGAAGATACCCATATATATCAGTCAACCTAGGGTGCCTTGGCATCGATAAACCCTAAATGATGAAAACTTAACTTAGCATTCAGGGTGCCAGAGCATCGACAAACCCTAAATGATAAAACCTTGGCTTTTAGGGTGCCTCGGTGTCGATAAAACCAAAATGATGAAAGCTTAGGCTTTTAGGGTGCCTCGGCGTCGAAAACCCTAAATGATAAAAGCATAGCTTTTAGGATTCCTCGGTGTCGACAAACCCTAAATGATGAGACCATGATCTTGTTCCTTGACAATAACCAACTTTTTGACCAAACTTTTTCCCTATTTAGATTGAAACATGGCCCACAATGATGTGGCCGGCGGTTCGGGCAAGGCATTCTGGGAGCTGTCCCAGGAGATGGAGGAAGAACCTCACCGCTATGAGGACGCCACGGAAGACACCGATCCTGACTACACAACCCCTAGTGGCGTCGGGGAAGACACCACTGATGGTGCCACCGAGGATGACACCACTGATGATGGCAGCGCACGCACAGATGGCAGCCAACCGAAGAGGCAACGGAAGGACCGGCGCCCGAACGTGCTCGGCACCGTCAAGGAGGAATTTACTAAAGTGTCCTCCGAGGGGCATCCAACAGCGCCCAAAGAAATAGTCAAGGGGTACACGGGGCATTCCTCGAAGCACCGTCTCGATCAACACCGAGAACCTAAGGCATCATGACCGAGGGAATTTGCGCAACCTCCTCTTCACGAAGCTGCACGAACGATACAAGTTCCCCAGTGACTTCGCAAACACAAGCCTCGCATGGAATAAAGTGAACAGTGCTGCCCTCACGAAGATGAGCACGGCCCTGGCTACTTGGAGAGCCGCGGTGAAGAGAATGATTGAAAATGTGATAGCTATGAGAAGATCAAGGAGAAACATCCTTCGATCAGCGAAGATGACTACCTGGAGTTCAATATCAAGTGTGAGAGCGACGCAACCGTGGAATCAAGTCAGTGGAGGAAAGAGATGCGGGACTTGAACTTAGGGGCCCACAAACTCGGTTCCGGCGGTTACAGAGTGACGGAACCTATATGGGACAAGGAGGATGCGGAGCGTGCCGACCAAGGCCTACCGCCCCTCTTCGAGAAATACCGTGACAAGCAGACCAGGAACTATGTCAGGGCCCGGTACAAGGTGGACCCGGTAACCAAGGAGCTTACCACGGATCCGAAGACCAAGGCGCTTGAGCGTGTTCTGGTAAGGAATACACCCCCGCATAATTAGCTCTGTATGGTTGCATTCTAATTAATGAAGCCAATTTTCTAAATAGTTCACATTCCTTCCGCATGACACTAAAAGCACTAGTGCGGGATCGTCTCAGAGCTCCCCTTTCGACACCCCTTTAAATAGGGCGTTTAACGTAATGAAAAACAAGGATAAGCTCAGTAAGCCGTCATCAGCTGGTCGTGTGGCCGGCAAAGGCTTGTCCACTAAATGGTCGGAGTACTATACCGCTGGGCGAAAGGAGAGAAAGACCAGCTCGGAAAGCTAGGAGCGCGAGGTTCAACAACTCAAGGCACAAGTGGCGCAGATTCCGGAGATCATCGAAGAGCAAGTGCGAGACCAACTAGGAGCGACAATCACCGCCATTATGCCTACCTTGGTTTCTGGGCTGCAGGCGTGGATTGCGGGCGGCCAACAGGGGCCGCCCCCGATTCCCAGCTTCACGGGCAGCAACTCGTGCAACGCGCTGGCAGCGCCATTGGTGTCTCCGGCGGAGGCACCATTGGTGTCTCCCGCGGCGGTGCCGGCATTGCAGATTAATGCATCGGGTGTGGGAAGAATACGCCGGCCGTCACCTCGGCAGCAAGTGGCCCCTCCGTCACTTGCGCGCCCGCCGTTGGCGGTGCCTCGACATTAGCCGAGCTCAACGCCATCATGGTAACTAATTAAGCCTCTCGGCCGATGACTTCATCTCCTTGCCTTTGACTGGGCATCCCTGACGCCCTACATGTTTTCGCAGGGCGCCGCCGACGTTCCGTGCACTCTCCTGCACTTCGTGAACGACGAGTTGGTCGATGTCGCCAAGGGAAGAATCGTTCAACCGGGCAGCCGCGTGTTCCACGGTAATCAGATGCCACCCACTGTTTATAAGGTTCAACTGGTTCGGGTGCTGCCGGGCTTCGACGACATATTACCTCCATATCGACCCCATGGGGCCGACAAAGATGATGTAATGACCCTCAGTGCCTGCATAAGCTGGCCCATGCTTTGGCCGAAGAGCCAGATTCGTCTGGGGGCGGGGGACACCACCCCACAGACAACACCGCCAGTCGTGCCGGCGCCAAGCCATGGCAAGACCCCGACAACACTACTGGACATGCCAGACATGCATATAGCACAGGATCCAGACATGCATATGGTACAGGATCCGGACGACGACGACGGTACATTTACCAGGGTCGATAAGTACTTCACGAACATGGGTACGGTGACGAATTCTTGGGGCCTCCTTCTCAAGAACCCAACCCTGCAAAAGATGATCTAGCTGGTACCGCGGAGAAACTCGGTTGCAAGAGGTGTCATCTGGCGTTCAGTTCTCAGGAGATGCCTCCAGCTGCCGCCTTCACCGAGCCTCAGATAGCTGAGGTGTGAAATATTATCAGCCCCAACACACTCAAGAAGGCTGTCTGTGAGCAGAACTCGATCCCATTACAGCAGAAGAAGAAGGGACGGAAAAGAAAGAGTAACAAGGGTGCGAGCCAGCCGGCACCGAGTACAATCCGTGCTCAGGATGGGCCACCTTCACCTAAGGATATCTTGAGGAGGGTGCATGTGGTGGGTAGGCTGATGCTACCGACTAATCCTCTCAATGCTACAATCGGTGTTATGCGGAGTCTGCATGACAGTGTTCTTTCTTTGGAGAAGCGGCGTCTCCGAGAGAATGATGTGGCATACCCGGTTTTCATGGCCAAGGTGCCAGAGGGCAAGGGCTTTGTGGATAGCGCCATCGGGGGTATGATCGTCCTGCGGTTTGATGACATCTTCGCTATGTTTACCCTTCATCTGCTGCACTACACCTTTGTTCGGCTATTTTGTTAAGTATGGAGATGTGGATCATTAGAGACAAGACCCCATACATCGTGACAGTCGACCCATTCTACATGCGTGCCAAGATCTTGGGCAGGGCTGGGGACCGACAAGTCGCGAGTTCATACCTCGAAGGCGTCATTCTGGCAAACCCAGATAAGGATAACTTCCTCGTGCCTTGCTTTCCCGAGTAAGTAATCCCCTCACCGCCCAATAACATATGATTTCTTAGATTTCGATCGTTCTTTTTTGTAACATTCTGTGCTTTGTGCACTGACATACATTGCACACTCATCCTCTTAAGCCCGAAATATTACATGGCCATGTATTTGGACTCAGACCGTCAGTCGAAGAAAGACTACACAAATATCAAGAAAGTTCCGATGATGTTCTCCCTGGCTACGCTAGATCTAGAGGCACCTTCAGCAGGCCAATTCGTAGGTACGGCAAGCACATGTTCACCCACAATACGATGTTCCCCTGCATCAAGCAGCCGCCTGGCGGTCAGAAGGATGCCTACTACTCCCTCCATCACATGCTGGCGATAGTACGGGACCATAATCACCTCCTGCTACCAAATAATCTCAAAGATTAGGCCGCAAGCTTGTCGGCAATCCAGGACGCGGACATCAGACAAGAATTCTTTCGCATCCAGTCGGAGTTTGTGGAAATCATCCATCAAGATGTCCTTCGTACCTCGGGGCAGTTCTACCTCAGATATCAACCGTCCAACAGTGAGATAGAAACAACGCTACAAATGCAGGCTGACAACGCCCGCGATTTCTTGACCATCACGACAGACGGCAACTTCATCCATGGTCCGGTCCCTGAGTCGAGTCGAAAGTAGTGATGCTATGTAGTTCTGAAATATCGATTAGCTCATGTTGTAATTAAACTTTAATGAACTTGTATGTCTCTTTGGTTTGGACAGTCGTTCAACTTATATGTAATCGATGATATTTATTAGTAGGACCATGAATCGTGCTATTAATGTGTTGCTTTTCTCTTCCGATCCTTTTGTTTCATACTTATATATTGCTTATGTATTGTCTGTGAATTGCTACTAACATTTTGTTTGGCTAGTGCATAGAGATGCAGTCATATGTCGTGTACAAGAGTAAGGTTCCCGGAGTCTACGACGACTGGGAGGAGTGTCGGAGACAGGTTCACCATTCCCGCGGTAACAGTTACAAAGGGTACACCACTAGGGCGGAGGTGGAAGCTAGATACGCGCGCTATCTAGCGGGAGAGATGAGGGAGCGGAGGAGGAACCGGATGAAGACCAGTTTCATCGCGATGATGCTCATCGTGATGACTGCAGCTCCTTCTATGTGATGGTAGTTTAGATGATCGACATCGACTTGTAATGTGAAGACAAACTCGCTACTCATGGTCTCGAGACTTGTAATGTTCTAACTTTGTTCAGTCTTTTGAATTCGGAGACTAATATGATGAATTGTATTCGAAGACTAATCTTCTATTGTATTCGATGAATCTGCTATTTATATGTTGTGTTGTCTATATTCCGTGCAGTAAAATATTTTGTAACGTGTGCAAATATCAGAAAAGAAAAATAAAAAATTCCTAATATTCATACTAGTGGCGCACCACACTGCACTTTAGTGGCGCACTGCAATAAACACACTAGTGGTGCATTATCTGGCAGTGCGCCATTAGTAACCCAGAGCACAAGGTAAATATGGCCCCTGGAAGGCATAGTAATGGCGCACTGTTTGACATACTAATGGCGCACTGCCTGGTGCGCCACTATTGTCTGGTATACTAATGGCGTACCAGGGGTGCGCCATTAGTAATTGTTACTAGTGGTGTGATTATAGTGGTACACCTCTAGTGCGCCATTAATGGCCAAAACAGGTGCGCCACTAATTAGCCTTTTCCTAGTAGTGTTTACTGAGCATTAGCAATGCATATGGCTGAAAGATGTATTTTCGAGCATCGACCGATGTGTCTCTCTCTCTCACACACACACACGCACACAAACACACACAAGTGGGGCCCGTTGAATTATTTCTTCGCTCGTGACAACTTTTAATTAGGTTCCACTGTAATCTATTTTTTTCTTAAGTTGTTAATTGAGCTCAGTGACTTCAAAAAGTTGTACAGAAGCCTTGTTTGGGGCTTTCCGGCGTCGCTGAATGTGGGCTGAGTAGCCATGTAAAGTTGTATTGTACTGCACAGGCCTTTTTTGAACATCAGCAATGCAACTAGGCCTACTGTTGGACACAATATCTGGGTTAACTTGTTATTATCCGCCCCACTGGGCTTCCAATCTTTCCTAGGAGGGATGCACTAGGCTTAACAATAAAATGGGCTTTAAGATATAATAAATGGGATGTAATTATAAACACTGTGCAGTAACTATATAAAAAGCACCAAACATGTAATTAGTTTTAAAAAATTATTATTATTGGATTTTGAAAATTTTAATTTCATTACTTGTTACGCGCGCAGTATTTCATTAGATTTTTACGTGATACAAATTTATTTTGAAATTATATTTAATCTGACTAGAAATTTTGGGATAAAAATAGTTCGGATCCCATCAAAATGTGGGAATTTTTATTGAATTATGTTTTGAGCGGTTAGTTAAAATTATTAATCATTGTCGTAACTAGAAAATGGGTTGTACTTTTAACAAACTGGAAATGGGTTGTCGCAAATTCCATTAGAATTCATCAATGGGTTGTACATTCTTACAAATAGCAAGTGGGCTATATGTTCTCTGCCACACACTTGTGGGCCTACTAAGTTGATGCGTCCCCTAAAAAAACTAAGTTGACGCGTATGCAAGGCTTTGTCAACTTATAGTCAACACACGGTTCTAGCAGCAGTGGCCGTTGGATGTCCATCCAACGGATGCATGCTTCTTCTTCAATCACGGATATTCTTCCTTCAGTCGCCCAAAAAATGATTCCTCCCCCTGACATCTGGGGCGCATCATTTCGGAGGTTGACCTATGGGCCTACTAAGTTGATGCATACCAAGGGCTTCATCAACTTAGTCAATATAAACGATTCTAGCTACAGTGATCATACGATGTCCATCCAATGGTCGTCGTGCTTATTCAACCTCTGGTCTTCTTGCTCTAGCCGCCCAAACTAGGGTCGGTTGTGCCGCCTGCTCCTGCCTCCTGTGTCCGGCTATGCTGCCACCGTTGGCCATGCAATCCCTCTATACTCACCCACATCTCCTGTTATTCTCCAGCGACGGCAGCATCACACCACAGCCGAAGCAGTCAACCCACATGCTCCCCTCTGCGTGGGCATCCACTGTCACGTCTTCCCCAGCTCCGGGCCGTTCCCTTCCTAGGCCTCGCCCTCGTCCACTTCCTTGGTGCTCTCAGCGCGGCGTGGTCAACGTGTTCAACGAAGGACAACCATTGGAAGAGGACTTTAGGCGGTGAGGCTGACAACTGGACCCACCAGCTACATGTTCGAACACAAGGAAGTGCCTCCTTATTACTCGCAAAATAAAAACGATTCCTCCCCCTGACAGCTAGGACCGACCAGCTATATCTTCGCACGCAAGGAAGTGTGTCCTTATCCTCCCTAACCGCTGTGACCCACCTGGTCAAAGCATACGTAGCGTTGTCTGTCTGGTCACGAACGTGTACGTACGTACTGGTCGATCGGCCTCTCTGCAAGTATGAACCGTGGTCGAGTAAGTAGCGGCACGTGTCGTTGTAGAGCACCCGACATAGCAGTTCATGCGCTTCTGTCTAAGTCATGTACATGTATGTACAACCATAGGACAAAAAATACGGCCACATACGTACATACGGGCGGGGTCTCAAGCGCGTACTTGTGCATATATACAGATGGCCAGGGCTTGTGTACATGGAGAGGCAACGGACGACAGCAATGACATCCTATTCATCGAGCAGCGAAATGGCTGGGTCGGAATGGAGAAACAACGTCATGTTCATCGGGGGGCAACCGACTGGGTCGGAATGTGTCGTGTTCATCAGGAGCTAACCGGCTTAGACGGAACAGTCGATCGAAACGGGGCCTGGCATAACGCAGAATGGAGGAAACGGCCTTGTGTTCGACCGGCCACGGTCGAAACGGGATCCTGTTCATCGGGAGGGGTCTGGCGTAATGCAAAACGGAGGAAACAGACTTCTCTTGGACCTCCTATGGTCAAAATGGGGTCCTATTGATCGGGAGGGGTGTGGCGTACCACAAAATGGAGGAAACGGACTTGTGTTGGGGCGCTACGGTCGAAATAGGGTCATGTTCATCAGGAGGGGTGTGGCGTACCGCAAAACAGGACTCCATGGGCTACTGTTCATCTCCACCATCGACCTCCTCCCGCCTCCACGGGCTACTGTTCATCCATCGTTGACCTCCTCCAGCCTTCACCTGTGACTGTTCATCCGCGGGCTCCTATTCATCCAGCCTCCATAGCTCCTCCACCGGCTACTATTCAACTAGCCCTCTCCACGGGGTCCTGTTCAACCACCCCTCCATGGGCTACTGTTCATCCAGCCCTCCACCGACTACTGTTCAACCAGCCCTCCATAGGGTCTTGTTCATCCAGCCCTCCACGAGGTCCTGTTCATCCATCCCCAACCATCTCGATCGGGGTCATGTTCATCCAGCGGCAACGGCCTCTACTACCACGGGTTCCTGTTCATCCAACCCCCCACCGGGAACTGTTCATCCAACCCCCCCCCCAACAATGCTCAGTGTTCATCAAGAGGCAGTAGGTTCGATCGGCTTCAGTTAGCAGCAGTAGCGAAGGAATCTCTTGATCGGGTTCAGTTAACAGCCAGATCGA
Source organism: Triticum aestivum (assembly GCF_018294505.1). Lineage (NCBI taxonomy): Eukaryota > Viridiplantae > Streptophyta > Magnoliopsida > Poales > Poaceae > Triticum > Triticum aestivum. The sequence continues at coordinate 284,700,381 of NC_057812.1, read as the reverse complement.
TCGATCGCCCGATTTCAATAACGCGTAGCCTGCAGTGCAATTGCTCGGGTTCAGTAGGTGAATGCCTCGCTTGGGTTTAGTTAGAGCGCAACATCTCACACACACGTGTGTACGTGCACGAGAGAAACGCGCAAACCTCTGTGCATCGCTCGGCCCCGACCACCCACCGTAACCGGGAACTCACCGATATGTTCCTCGCCCTTGCTTCTACCACAGTGTTTTCCTTCATGGACGGCCCAAAGAATGTCATGCAGCTATTTCTCTGGCCCGCCTAGGACGAAAAGCCCATTTTCTGTCATGATTTTTTGTCATAGAAGTAGGAGCCCACCACATCTATGATGATACCGAGTTTTATCACAATTTTTATCATAGAAGTGTCATAAGCATGGCAGGAAAAAATTGTTCGGCCCAAAATGTCAGGGATGTGTCTTTTTTTGCAGTGCATGTTGAGTCTGCTCTTGTGCTAATGTTTTGGCACTGCCATGATAAAGCAGTAATGTTATTATTTTGTACCTTAATCTAGTGGTACTATTAATTTGAGGCAATGTTTTGGCATCGCCAGTGCCACTGATTTTTTATATATATCGGAAGAGGGGGTTTCCTCCAATTTCATTAAAGAAACCCAACCATAGAGAACCATTATCCGACAACATCTCAGTGTAAACGGGTACCTCTGCAACTACTACTAGAACGGATTGAGTACTAGCAGGAGACAAGTTCGCCACATAAGCAAGGCAGGTATGGGGATGTAGCACCAGCTCGACCAAGTTTGTATTACAACCCAAATGCTACCACAGAAACATCAGGGGGAAGATAGGGACTGAAAGAGCCAGCTTCAGCATCCCAATCTAACCACCTCCGGCCTCCACCCTTGCGACACACGGTACACCTCGTTTGCCACCTGCTCGACCCTAGTGCCACTGAAATGAAGTAATAATATAGTTAAAATAGAGCGAGTGTCATGTCTATCATTTCATTTCCAATGTAGATAAAGAAATGGCTTCTCTTTGTTAGTATATGTTTCATCAACTAGTCCCATTGTTAATGTTTAAGCATTTCTGCAAACTGGGGTGCTTAATTTTAGTTGATCTGCACAAAAATAGAGATTGGAATGTCTCAACGCCCCTCCTTGTACTATCGATGTACACTGATGTTCATCACTGGCAGAAGGTGTATCGGGGAGTCTTTGGTCGATTTTCAGTATGAGGCCCACCGTATGAGGCGTCGCAGGGCCCATCTCGCCCTCGCAGCATGGCATACTATGATACTATCGCAATATTTTCTTCTATTTATTAGTGTATGTTTCATCAACCAGTCCTACTATAATGTAATGGCGCTTTTTCATTATCTGTGCAAACAGGGTTATTCAGCTGCATTTTGGTGGAACTGCACAAATGTACGGATGGAACTGACATATATGTAGAGTGCAAGGTGTGCCAAGTAAAAATTACCGACACCAACCATGCTCCATGCACGCATTGGCATCCACCACCACCAGTGGGATGTGTGGCGCTCTCTATGCATGGATCTTTCTCAGCAGCAAATCCTCTAACCAAATAATAGTAGCTTATATTGGATGTTTTCTAGGGAGTACTCTTTTCTGAAAGAAGCACCAATCTATTTTTCTTCATTTGTACACAATGTCACAACTTTGACCCAAAGGTCCAGAGCTATTTTAGGATGATTGGCGTAGTACTCGGAGACTGATTGTAAGCATGATTTTCATTAGCCGACACACTGATTGTAAGCATGAGCATATGGAAGATTAGGTTAGTGAGAAGCTTGCCTTAAACCCTACCGCCACTATTGAAACAAGGCGAGCGTCAAGGGAACCATGGAGAACAACGGGGAAGCAACGTCGCGCCATCCGTCCTCCTCTTGTGATGGGAGAACGGATACTCCTGTGGCTCCGGCTGGCTCTGCACCCTCACGAACGGCACACCGTACTCGATCGATTCGTTATCCTCTGGATGCTCGACCTTCAACCTGTACGCCCACCACCTCCGCCTGACTTTTGCTTCGAGCGAATCTATCTGGTCCATCATCTAGAGGAGATACTCGATGAACTCAAAGGACTGAGGCATGACTGCTGCCGAGGAGTACATCACCGCCGCCTCGCTCTTTCGCATACATTGCCACATGGCCCTCACCATCCTCGAAATCTCCCACTCATTGTCAAACCAAGTAAGGATCTCCTTCAACCTGGCTGACTTTGCCTGGTCGCCCCCGGCGATCTGCCCGATTCGCTGCTGCATCCTCTCCATAGATGTCCTTCTGAGAGGTCTGGTCCTAGCTTTGGTAGATGGGAGGAGAGTCGGTGGTCTTGCAATAGATAAGAGGGAGAGGCGAGACGGTGGTCTTGCAATGGAGAAGATGGAGAGGAGAGGGGTGGTTTTGCAATGGAGAAGAGGGAGAGGAGCGTGTGGCAGTGATTTAGGATTGGACGAGAGGGCCGTCGCGCTGTGACTGGATCAAAATCAAAATCAATTTACCCTTCAATCAAGAAAGCGTCCCCACATTAACTAGTCTCCCTTTTATTCTGGGTCATAATTGACCACAATTTTCACAAATAAAATATATGTTATACGTTGCCAAAATAATATAATTTGAAAGTACATTCAGATACGAACCAAACGATACAATTTTTGGTGACATGCATTCACATGTTGCTTGTCAAATACAGTACATGGTCAAACTTTGACCCAAAATATGCAAAACAAAAAAATACTTCCAAGACCAGCGCCGCTCCTCTCCTCTTAAACCACCGCCGCTCCTCTCCTCTTAAACCACCGCCACTCCTCTCCTCTTAAACCACCGCCGCTCCTCTCCTCTTCCATTTCAAAACCACCGCCCCTCCTCTCCTGTTCCAATCCAAAACCAGCGCCGCTCCTCTCCCGTTCTAATCCAAAACCAGCGCCGCTCCTCTCCTCTTCCATTCAAAAACCACCTCCGGCGAGTGAAGGTGATGTCGAGAAATAGATATATGGAGGAGTACAATCGATATGTGAGGATCGCAGATGGCAACCCTGTAAATCTAGCTAGGATGTTGGAGATACTGTCTTGGTTTGACAATAAGGACCAACTAGTGGGACAACGACATCCATGGCCAAATATCTGCAGCAGTGCGAAAAGGCGGCGATACTCCCAAAGGGAGTCACGCCGGAGTACATAGAGCTGCTCCTCTGGGCCATGGAGCAAACAGATTCACCGAATCCGATCATGAGGCAGCGGTGGTGGGAGTATCGATCCCAGATGGAGCATCCACCAGAGATTGAAGGATCGAGCATCTACAGGGTGCCGTTTGTGTGCGTGTCATGCCAGAGCAAGACGGTGGAGTCTTCGTCGACCAAACCCAAGTGCAAGAGGAGAAAAGTTGTTGGCCCGGCGGCGCTTCCCCGCCATCCTCTCCCTCGTCGTTCAAATCGTCTCATGGGGCATCTGTCTACCGCCGAGGAATAGGAGGGAACTGCCCCCCATCCTAATAGTCGGGCAGGTTGTGAATTGTCAGGAGGAGCTTAGGGTTGTCAGTATTTGCAGGTTGTGAATTGTGTTTTGTGTTGTGTATTTTGAGAGTACTTTCATATATGAGTGTTTTTTGAATTTTAGATTTGCAGTATTGAGCATATGAAGTACTTTATGAATTTTAGAGATCTATTGTTAGCACTTAAAAATGTAGTTTCATAGGAGTATAAAAGTGTGGATAGTGTGATTCTCGGAGAAGAAACTGCAAGTTTCAATTTCAGATAAGAAACTGCAATTTCAGTTTCAGATAAGAAACTGCAAGTTTCAAAGGCAAAGCATTTATATTAACACGCCTTTTTTCAATAGGGCTAACATCATGTTGGGAGTTTTATTCATGGTCGAAAATGGAACTACCAGCCAGTTAACATCATGCTGATCAACATTCATGCATAGCACATCTTCATATAATGCACAGGTAAAAAGATACGCTATTTTCAAAATGCCCACACAATGTCAAGTGTGCGAAAAACAGAGAAAACGAGGGACGAAGTTTTGGCAAGTGTTGGACGTGGTGTGCGTACATGAATATGGGTCGGGACCCACATATCAATAATGGCAGAGGCAATAAATTTGGAGATATTTTCCCTGCATCATGTGGAATCGAACCCCGGCAGGACAGCGGTCGGGTAGTGTCACTTGGCCACTGGGCTAGTTTAGTAGTTTCAGTAGAAATAAGGCACTGCCTCAGGTGGTTTGATCTTGTCATGCGCCTTTGTGCGCTCGCCGCGGCGCTGCTGTCCGCCATTGTGAACATGCTGAACAAACGAGAGGAATCTGGAGAGGACTGTACCTGGAGAGGCGGACAGTCAGGACCCACCAGGTCTATGGCCGTATGCAAGCAAGTGTCTCATTGAAAAAATACTTCCTCCTAATGCTATACTAACATTGGGGCCCACGGGTTTGTCAACATGGTTACATTTTTTAGGTGCTTCAACGTAGTTACTAAAGAAGATAATTTTACAACAGAGTAGGGGAACTAGCAGTTAACATTTATTATTAGTGGGGCAGCACGTAGCAGCTGGGTTGTCGGCTGCCCCGTCTAGGCTTTCTTTTTTAACAAGCGCAGCCCACGACATGCCGGTTTGTATTTTCTTAAGGGCCGTCACGTATCGACCGGCCTATGGACCTCCCATCTGAGGTTTTATTTTTCCTGAAACATTGGCAGCCCAACTTATATATTTTTTGAAGAAAACATAGAGGTTTGTTCTATTTTTCTATATAAGAATAGGAATGCCTGGTCCAACTTATGTTTCCCTTCTAACTATATTAGATATATTTAAATTATTTTATATGTTATCATATATTATTGTTATTGTCATAATATATTTAACAAATACTTACATATATAAGAAAACAATATCCCACATCTTATTAACTTATCAAAATAATTTCTTAACAATAAAATCCTGGATTTTTTTTACATTAAGGCAAGGAAAATCCTCGTGATTGTGTAAAAAAGCTTGGTAAGATTTAAGGACCAATGTAATAATAAATCACTTATTATTTAAATATATTTATAACAAAATGCTTAGCCCCTGTCTATTTTTTCATAACATTGCTGCACCCGACCCAACATTATAATTAGAACTAGCCTAGCAAAATCGTGTATTTCGAGAAAGTGCAAATGGCCTGTAATTTTTTAGGAAAAAAATAAATGGGCCACACGGGCGCTACATTATTTGTTCAGCAGCCCAGCAAATTCGTGTATTTCGAGAAGGTGAAAATGGGCTGTAGTTTTAGAAAAATGGACCGCATGGACGCTACATTATTTGTTCACCCAGCCCAGCAAATGAACTGTAATTCTCAAAAAAAGATTAAATTGACTATAAATTCTGAAAAAATGGGTTGAATATGTGCCACATTTTTGGAGGCTGAAATGTGCGCCAATAGGTCGATGCCAACGCAAGTAGTTGTCAACTTAGGCAACAAATGATTCTGACATCGTTAGCCATTGAATTTACATCCAATGACCAGCATCCATCTTCAATCTCTCATCTTCTTCCTCCAGCGCCACCGGGACCACCTGCTCCCGCCTCCTGCTGCTAGCAGCTCTGCTTAGCACGCTTCGCTGTGAAGCGCTACCCTACCGCCGGCTAGGCCATCCCTCCACCCCTCCACTCCTCCTGTTCTTCTGCACCCACTTCTGAACCACACCGCACCAGAACAAGTTAACCCTCATACACCTCTCCGTCTGTGACTCCACTCCTGCATCTTCCCATCTCCGGCTCGTTGCTGTCCAGGGCCTCGCCCTCATCCACCACCTTGGATGTGCTCGGCATGGCGTGGTCAACACACAGAAAAATGAATACTCCCCCTGCTAGCTGGGAACCACCATAGTGGGAGGCTGACTTGTTGGCCTACTAAGTTGACGGGGACGGAAGGCTTTGTCAACTTAGTCAATATGAATGACTCTAGCTCCAGTGAGCATACGACCGTAGTGCTTCTTCAACCTCTGGTCTTCTTGCTCCAGCCGCCCAAACCAGCATTGGTCGTGTCGCGTCCTCCTGCCTCCCGTGGCCGGCTGTGCTACCGCGGAGGCCTCACCTCCCCCTACTACTCCCACCGCTGGCCAGGCCCTACGGCGATGGCAGCCTCACACTGCAACCTAACCAATGAACCCTCGTACTCCTCTCCGTGTGGGCATCCACTGTCGCGTCTTCCCCGGCTCTGCTGCGTCCCCTTCCTTGGCCTCGCCATCGTCCACTGCCTTGGTGCTCTCGGCGCAGCGTGGTCAATGTGGTCAAGGAATGACTTCCATCGGAAGAGTATTGTACGTGGAGAGGCTGACAGCTGGGTCCACTGCCGCAGCAAGGAAGTGCCTCCTTATTATGCGGATAATAATGATTCCTCCACCTGACAGCGGGGACCCAGCGGGGACCCACCAGCTACATCTTCGCACGCAAGGAAGTGCCTCCTTATCCTCCCTGACAGTCGGGACCCACCTGGTCGAAGCATACGTAGCGCTGTCATTCTGGTCGTGAACGTGTACGTACATAATGGTCGATCGGTCTGTATGTAGGCTGCAGTGATGAACCGTGGCCGAGTAAGGAAGGGCATGTGTCGTAGTAGAGGCGCGCACGTAGCATGTCACACAATCCCATTAATATAATGTACATGTACATACAGCTAGGGTGCAAGAAAGTAAATACGGCCATGTACGTACATACGGGCAAGGTCTCGAACGCCTACTCGCGCATACGTACGGCCACGACTCGTGTACATGGAGAGGCAGCAACAGCATCCTATTCATCGGCAGCCAACCGGCTAGGTCAGAATGGAGAAACTACGTCGTCGTGTTCATCGGGAGCCAACCGGCTTGGATGGAACAGCCGATCGAAACAAGGCCTGGCGTACCGCAGAACTGAGGAAACAGCCTTCTGTTCGACCGGCCACGGTCGAAACGGGTTACTGTTCATCGGGAGTGGTCTGGCGTACCGCAAAACGTAGGAAATGGACTTCTCTTTGACCTCCTACGGCTGAAATAGTGTCCTATTAATCGGGAGGGGTGTGGTGTACCGCAAAACGGAGGAAACGGACTTGTGTTGGAGCGTTGCGGTCGAAATGGGGGTCCTGTTTATCGGGAGGGGTGTGGCTTACTGCAAAACGGGACTCCACGGGCTACTGTTCATCTCCACCATCGACCTCCTCCAGCCTCCACAGGTTACTGTACATCCACCGTCGACCTCCTCTAGCCTCCACCTGCGATTGTTCATCCACGGGCTCCTGTTCATCCAGTCTCCACCGCTCCTCCACCGGCTAATGTTCAACCAGCCATCTCCATGGGGTACTATTCAACCACCCCTCAACGGGCTACTATTCATCCATCCATCCACCGACTACTAGTCAACCAGCCCTCCATAGGGTCATGTTCATATAGCCCTCCACGGGGTCCTGTTCATTCACACCCAACCGGCTTGATCAGGGTCCTGTTCATCCAGCGGCAACGGCCTCTACTGCCACGGGGTCCTGTTCATCCAGCCCCCCACCGGGAACTGTTCATCCAACCCCCCCCCCCCCCAACAATGCTCACTGTTCATCAAGAGGCAGTAGGTTCGATCGGCTTCAGTTAGCAGCAGTAGCGAGGAATCACTCGATCAGGTTTAGTTAACAACCAGGGATCAATCTCTCGGGTTCAGTAACACGTAGCCTGCAGTGCAATCGCTCGAGTTAAGTAGGCGAACGCCTCGCTCGGGTTCAGTTAGAGTGCAACGCCTCACACACACACGCGTACGTGTACGAGAGAAATGCCCAAACCTCCATGCATCGCTCGGCCCTGACCACACACCGTAACCGGGAACACCCCGATATTTTCCTCGCTCTCACTTCTACCATGGTTTTTCCATCATGGACGGCCCAAAGAATGTCATGCAGCTGCGTCTCCGGCCCGCCTAGGACGAAAAGCCCACTTTCTGTCATGATATTTTGTCATAGAAGTAGGAGCCCATCATATCTATGATGATACCAGGTTTTGTCACAATTATCATCATAGAAGTGTGATAAGCATGACAGAAAAAAATCGTTTGGCCCAAAGTGTCACAGATGTGTCTTTTTTTGTAGTGTAGCAGGCGGAGTATTCATTTTTTTGTGCGTAATAAGGAGAAACTTCCTTGCGTGCGAAGATATAGCTGGTGGGTCCGAGCTGTCAGTGGGCGGAACATTTTTTGCGAAAGACAGAGGCCCTCACAGTGGCTCACCGCTGTCAGGTGGAGGAATAAGGAGGCACTTCCTTGCGTGCGGCTGTGGACCCAGTTGTTAGTCTCTCCACATACAGTCCTCTTCCAATGGATGTCATTCGCTGACCATGTTGACCACGCCGTGTCAAGAGCACCAGGGTGGTGGACGACAACGTGGCCTAGGAAGGGAACGACACGGAGCCAGGGAAGACTCGGCAGTTGTTTCCCACGCTGATGTCTACTATGGAACTTTACTCTTGTAGACAGGTGTCAGGCCTCGATGTGCAGAATTTTGTAGGACAGTAGCAATTTCCCCTAAAGTGGATGACCTAATGTTTATCAATCCATGGGAGGCGAAGGATGAAGATGGTCTCTCTCAAACAACCCTGCAACCAAATAATAAAAAGTCTCTTGTGTCCCCAACACACCTAATACAATGGCAAATTTTATAGGTGCACTAGTTCGGCAAAGATATGGTGATAAAAGTGTAATATGGATGGTAGAAATATATTTTTATAATCTGAATAAATAAAAACAACAAGGTAGCAAATAGTAAATGGGCACAAAAACGGTATTGCTATGCTTGAAAAAGAGGCCTAGGGTCCGTACTTTCGCTAGTGCAATCTCTCAACAATGCTAACATAATTGGATCATATAACCATCCCTCGACGTGCAACGAAGAATCACTCCGAAGTTCCTACCTAGCGGAGAACATACAAAGAAATCATTTGTAGGGTATGAAACCACCTCGAAGGTATTCTTTCCGATCGATCTATCCAAGCGTTCGTACTAAAATAACACCAAATCATTTCAGACTCATGATACTCAATCGAACACAAAGAACCTCAAAGAGTGCCCCAAGATTTCAATCGGAGAAACAAAAGACGAGAACGTGCATCAACCCCTATGCATAGATTACCCCAATGTCACCACGGGAATCTGGGAGTTGAGTGCCAAAACACATATCAAGTGAATCAATATGATACCCCATTGTCACCATGAGTATTCATATGCAGGACATATATCAAGCGCTCTCAAATCCATAAAAGTATTCAATCCGATAACAATGAAATCTCAAAGGGAAAAACTCAATTCATCACAACAAGATAGAGAGGGGTGATACGTCTCCGTCGTATCTACTTTTCCAAACACTTTTGCCCTTGTTTTGGACTCTAACTTGCATGATTTGAATGGAACTAACCCAGACTGACGCTGTTTTCAGCAGAATTACCATGGTGTTATTTATGTGCAGAAACAAAAGTTCTTAGAATGACCTGAAACTTCACGAAACAATTTTTTGGAAAATATAAAAAATCCTTGCAAAAGATGAAGGCCAGGGGGGCCACCACCTGTCCACGAGGGTGGGGGCACGCCTGCCCCCTAGGGCGCGCCCCCTACCTCGTGGGCCCCCTGGAGCTCCTCCGACTCCAACTCCAACTCTATATATTTGGTTTCGGGGAGAAAAAATCAGAGAGAAGGATTCATCGCGTTTTACGATACGGAGCCGCCGCCATGCCAAAACCTCTCGGGAGGGCTGATCTGGAGTCCGTTCGGGGCTCCGGAGAGGGGAATCCGCCGCCATCGTCATCATCAACCATCCTCCATCACCAATTCATGATGCTCACCACCGTGCGTGAGTAATTCCATCGTAGGCTTGCTGGACGGTGATGGGTTGGATGGGATCTATCATGTAATCGAGTTAGTTTTGTTAGGGTTTGATCCCTAGTATCCACTATGTTCTGAGATTAATGTTTCTATGACTTTGCTATGCTTAATGCTTGTCACTAGGGCTCGAGTGCCATGATTTCAGATCTGAACCTATTATGTTTTCATCAATATATGAGAGTTCTTGATCCTATATTGCAAGTCTATAGTCACCTATTATGTGTTATGATCCGTTAACCCCGAAGTGACAATAATGGGGATACTTATCGGTGATGACCGTAGTTTGAGGAGTTCATGTATTCACTATGTGTTAATACTTTGTTCCGGTGCTCTATTAAAAGGAGGCTTTAATATCCCTTAGTTTCCGTAAGGACCCTGCTGCCACGGGAGGGTAGGACAAAAGATGTCATGCAAGTTCTTTTCCATAAGCATGTATGATTATATACGGAATACATGCCTACATTACATTGATGAATTGGAGCTAGTTCTGTGTCACCCTAGGTTATGACTGTTACATGATGAACCGCATCCGGCATAATTCTCCAGCGCTGATCCATTGCCTACAAGCTTTCCATATATTGTTCTTCGCTTATTTACTTTTCCGTTGCTATTGCTATCATCACTACAAAATACCAAAAACATTACTTTTACTAATGTTACCTTTTGCTACCATTACCACTACTATCATATTACTTTGCTACTAAGTACTTTGCTGCATATACTAAGTTTCCAAGTGTGGTTGAATTGACAACTCAGCTGCTAATACTTGACAATATTCTTTGGCTCCCCTTGTGTTGAATCAATAAATTTGGGTTTAATACTCGACCCTCGAAAACTTTTGTGATCCCCTATACTTGTGGGTTATCAAGACTATTTTCTGGCGCCGTTGCCGGGGAGCATAGCTCTATTCTTTGAGTCACTTGGGATTTATATCTGCTTATCATTATGAAGAACTTGAGAGATCCAAAAACCAAGATTTTTCCCACAACTACGAGGGGAGGTAAGGAACTGCCATCTAACTCTGCACTTGATTCACCTTCTGTTATGAGTAGGCTTGCGACACCTAAACCTGCTTCTGCTATTTGTTCTAATATTTCACATGTTATTGATGATGCTACTTCTGCTATGCATGATACTTAGGATGAAACTACTTCTATGCTTGATACTATTGTGCCACTTGGTGAATTTCTTGATGAACAACTTGTTAGGGCTATAGAGAATGAAAATATTGAATCTGATAATACTGATGAAATTGATGATGAAGACTTGCCTGTTATTCCTGAGGGTTATGTTTTTGATAAAGAAGCTTCTTTAGCTATTTTAGCTTGCAAAGATAGACACGAACTCAAGAGGTTATTAGCTAAATGGAATGAGCAATCTCTAAATGCTAGGATGAAACCTGACCCTGCTTTTGCTACTTCACCTATCTGTGTTACTGATAAGGATTATGAATTCTCTGTTGATCCTGATATAATTACTTTGGTTGAATCTGATCCTTTTCATGGCTATGAATCTAAAACTGTTGTGGCACATCTTACTAAATTAAATGATATAGCCACCCTGTTCACTACTGATGAGAGTACTCGTTACTTTTATATCCTTAAAATATTTCCGTTCTCATTAAAGGGTGATGCTAAGATATGGTTTAATTATCTTGACCCTGGTTGTGTGCGTAATCCCCAGGATATGATTTATTACTTCTTTGCTAAATATTTCCCTGCTCATAAGAAACAAGCTGCTTTAAGGGATATATATAATTTTGTGCAAATTGAAGAAGAGAGTCTCCCACAATCTTGGGGGAGGCTTCTCAAGTTACTTAATGCTTTGCCTGATCATCCTCTTAAGAAAAATGAAATACTTGATATCTTTTATAATGGACTAACCGATGCTTCCAGAGATTACCTGGATTGTTGCTGGTTCTGTTTTCAGGGAAAGAACACCGGATGAAGCTGAAATTCTATTGAATAATATGTTGACAAATGAAAATAATTGGACACCTCAGGAGCCAATTCTTGAGCCTATTCCTAAACCAACTCCGAAGAAGAGGGGTATTCTATTTCTCAGTCCTGAAGATATGCAGGAGGCAAAGAAATCTATGAAAGAAAAAGGTATTAAAGCTGAAGATGTTAAGAATTTACCTCCTATTGAAGAAACATATTATATTGATCCATCACTTATTGAAGAAACTCGTGGTCTGGATAACCCGACACAGGTAGTAAAGGTAAATTCTCTCTATAGATATGATAAAGCTGAAATCCCATTTACTAAGTTTGCTAGCCCATGCTTAGATGAGTTTGATAAATTTATGGCTAAGCAAGAAGATTTTAATGCTTATTTTGGTAGACAATTGAAATACAATTCAAATATGCTTTAACACTTGGGTGATTATATGGCTAATGTTAAAGGTGAACTTAAACTTATTAGTAAACATGCTTCTATGGTTACCACTCAAGTAGAACAAGTAATTAAAGCTCAGAATGATTTGCTCAATGAATTGAATAGTAAGAATAATGATAATGCGGTTAGAGTTATGACTAGAGGTGGTAAAATGACTCAGGAACCTTTGTACCCTGAAGGCCACCCTAAGAGAATTGAGCAAGATTCTCAGAGAAATAATATAGATGCACCTAGTCCTTCTAAAAGGAAGAAAAAGAAAAATGATAGGACTTTGCATGCTTCTAGTGAACCTATTAATGAAACACCTGAGAATCCAAATGATATTTCTATTTTTGATGCTGAAACACAATCTGGTAATGAACCTGAAACTAGTGATAATGTTAACGATAATGTTCATGATGATGCTCAACCTAGTAATGATAATGATATAGAAATTGAACCTGCTATTGATCTTGATAACCCACAATCAGAGAATCAATGTTATGATAAGAAAGACTTTGTTGCTAGGAAACACGGTAAAGAAAGAGAACCATGGGTTCAGAAACCCATGCCTTTTCCTCCCAAACCATCCAAGAAAAAGGATGATGAGGATTTTGAGCGCTTTGCTGAAATGATTAGACCTGTCTTTTTGCGTATGTGATTAACTGATATGCTCGAAATGAATCCTTATGCTAAGTATATGAAAGATATTGTTACAAATAAAAGGAAGATACCGGAAGCTAAAATTTCGACCATGCTTGCTAATTATACTTCTGAGGGTGGAATACCAAAGAAACTTGGAGATCCAGGAGTACCCACTATACCATGCTCCATTAAAAGAAACTATGTTAAAACTGCTTTATCTGATCTTGGAGTCGGTGTTAGTGTTATGCCTCTCTCTTTATATCGTAGACTTGATTTGAATAAGTTGACACCTACTGAAATATCTTTAGAAATGGCTGATAAATCAACTGCTATACATGTCGGTATCTGTGAGGATGTGCCTGTTGTAGTTGCAAACGTTACTATTTTAATGGACTTTGTTATTCTCGATATTCCCGAGGATGATAGTATGTCTATTCTTCTTGGAAGACCCTTTTTGAATACTGCAGGGGCTGTTATTGATTGCACCAAAGGCAATGTCACTTTTCATGTTAATGGTAATGAGCATACGGTACACTTTCCGATGAAACAACCTCAAGTTCATAGTATCAACTCTATTGGAAAAATTCCATCGATTATATTTGGAGGTTTTGAATCTCCTCTTCCTGCTGTCAAGAAGAAATATGATATTCTTATTATTGGGGATGTGCATATCCCCGTTGAGGTAACATAGTGTTATTCGAAATTTCTCCGGTTCCATGTTATTCGGAATGAGTTCATTAACAAGACTTGATCAACCTTGTTAGTGGATTCCTTTTGATGAGCATGAGATGGATGAAACTAGAAGGCACAACCTATTGTACCCTCCTTTTACTTTCTGTTATTTATATTATATAAAATAAAAATAGTATTTTTTGTCTGTTATCTGATTATCCATGCAATATAAAATACCCCGAAAATAAAAGTTCTCCAAATGCCCTGAAATTTAAATATGATTTTTTTCTAGAATATTTTAGAATATTTGGCACTAAGAACACAACAGGGGGGTCACCCACCTGCCCACGAGGGTGGAGGGCGCGCCCTACCCTCCTGGGCGCGCCCCCTGCCTCCTGGGCCCACGGTGGCCCTCCTCCACTTATCCTTTCACCCACACACTCCTTCTTCCTCCCCCAAACACGAATAACCAGCTCAAACCCGAGTCCAAGCTCGTTTTGCTGCCATTTTCGATCTCCTTGCTTAAAGCACCTCTCACAAAACTGCTTGGGGAGATTGTTCCTTGGTATGTGACTCCTCCATTGGTCCAATTAGTTTTTGTTCTAGTGCTTTATTCATTGCAAATTTGTGCTGCCTAGGTGACCATGTTCTTGAGCTTGCATGTCAAATTTATATAGTTCCAAGTAGTTTTGATGCATGATATAGGCTCTAGGCACTTGTAGGAGTAGTTGCTATCAATATTATTGAGTTTGGTTTACTTCTATTTTGAAGTTACTAAAAAAATTCAGAATTTTTCAGAGGAAGAAATATGCTTAGGAAAATGTTCCAAGGTGGTTCTTCAAGGAAGCAAGGACCCAGGCTTGCAATCTGTGATGCTGATGAAGAGCCAACAAGAGACGCTCCAGTGCGTCCTTGTGAATGGCCTTCGGAAAATTTTATGGATCGAGCGGGAATTAAGGAAGAGTTTAACGCATATTTGCATAACGCCGATCTTGTGAGCTTTGAGGAAGAGAGGTGCAGCCAGTATCACCAGCTCACTAGTTCCTTTGTGAGGAGGTCTCAACTTTCATCTTCACGTAATTCTCCCACTGCCCTGTTTGATCTTTATGAAAATTCTTACAGTATGGACTTAGAGGATTTTACCACTGCTTGCAAACTTCCACAATGGGGTAGTATCAGGGATCCTCAAAAATCTGAATTTAGAGATTTTCTTGCTAGTATAACTGTGGGGGAATCTAGAGATGTAACACAAGCTACCATAGGGAGCATTCATTTTCCTGCTATACATTATTTTGCTATCTTCATAGGTAGATGCATTAATGGTAAAGATGAAGCATGTCATATGTGTGTTCCTGACCTCAGTATTCTTAGGAGTGCTGTGTTAGGAGACAAATCTTATAATTTTGGAGCCATTGTTGCACGTAGGTTGCATCATAATAGATTTAATGGAGATTTTTTGGTGGAATTTATGCAACCCGCATTGCTAATTTTCTTGGTATAACCATACGTGAGGATGATATTGAGTTGCCCCTTGCTTATTTAAATTTTAATGCTATGGTTCACCACCAGTTTGTCGAGAGGAATGAATCACCTCTCCAGTATCGACTAATCTTTGACAGACGACATGCTGTCCGTATTGCTCTCCCTGCTCCTGCCTTCTTTGATCATCAGCAAAAGGAAGATATGTTATTACCAGAGAGGAGGCAGATGAGTACGAGAGGAGAGTGGAGGCCGCTCGTCACCATGTTGTAGCTCAGCAGGCGATAGCCGCTGCATCTCAGTACGACCCCAACTACTATTATGGATATCCGCCAGGCCAGCCGTGGCCATAGACCAACTTAGGCCAAAAGCCTAAGCTTGGGGGAGTACGTATTTCCCACCGACATTACATTTATGTTCACACACAAATTGCTAGATTATTGTATCATCCATGCTAGGTTATTTCATTTTTATGCTTTCTTCTTGTGTGTTTAATAAACCTTAAGAAAAAACCAAAAAAATTAGTTGTAGCTTTTAATTAGTTTACTTTACATGCTTGTAGTAGTAATTAAAAATAAAACCCAAAAATATTTCCTGTTCTTCTTTTACTTGTTGGGAGCTTTCCTTCTGTAAATAGTTTTATTTCTTTTCTTTTCTTCGGGGGTCGATAGGAGAAGACCATAATTAAATTGTTGAAGTGGCTCTTATATGCATTATTGATGATCTGACAAAAGAGCCCATATTGCCTTGTCTTCTCCTGTTTATTGAATGCTTGCAGATTCCAACTTAGCCCAATGCACGCGCACTATTATTATTATTCACATCGTTCGGTCGTGCAAGTGAAAGGCAATTATGACGATATATGATGGACTGACTGAGATGGGAAAGGCTAGTATGAACTCGACCTCTTTTGTTTTTGTAATATGATTAGTTCATCATTCCTGATTCAGCGTAATATGAATAAACATGTTTGCAATGACAACTAGAGATCATAGTTCTTGTGTCATGCTTGATTAGCTAGGAGCTTATAATGGTTTACCTTGCGTGCCGACATGCTATTAAAATGGTTGTGATGTGGTATGATAGGGTGGTATCCTCCTCTGAATGATTTAAGTGACTTGACTTGGCACATGTTCACGCATGTAGTTGAAACAAAATCAACATAGCCTTCACGATATTTATGTTCATGGTGGATTATATCCTACTCATGCTTGCATTCGGTGTTGATTAATTTTAATGCATGTTCATGACTGTTGTCGCTCTTTAGCTGGTCACTTCCCAGTCTTTTGCTAGCCTTCACCTGTACTAAGCGGGAATACTGCTTGTGCATCCAATCCCTTAAACCCCAAAGTTATTCCATATGATTCCACCATACCTACCCATATACAGTATCTACTTGTCGTTCCAAGTAAATTTGTATGTGCCAAACTCTAAACCTTCAAATAAATATCATGTTTTGTATGCTCGAATAGCTCATGTATCAACTAGGGTTGTATGCATCATCCATGTTAGGCGGGTTATTCTCAAGAGGAGTGGACTCCGCTCCTCACTCACGAGAAAATGGCTGGTCACCGGGATGCCAGTCCCATGCTTTATGCAAACTAAATCAAAATAATTGCAAACAAAACTCCCCCTAGGACTCTTGTTAGTTGGAGGAACTTGTTGTTTCGAGCAAGCCATGGATTGATGCTTGTTGGTGGAAGGGGGAGTATAAACTTTACCATTCTGTTTGGGACCACCTATAATGTGTGTAGCATGGAAGATATTGCCATCTCTTGGTTGTTATGTTGACAATGAAAGTATACCGCTCAAAATATTATTCACCTCTATTTCAAAACCGAGCTCTGGCACCTCTACAAATACCTGCTTCCCTCTGCGAAGGGCCTATCTATTTACTTTCATGTTGAGTCATCATCTTCTTATTAAAAAGCACCAGTTGGAGAGCATTGTTGTCATTTTCATTCATTATTGTTAGTTTACATTGCGTATGACTTGTTTGGATCTCTTTTACCATGACTTACAATGTCTAGTCAGTCATTGATCTTTAAAGGTGCTCTGCATTTATGTTTTGCAGTCTCAGAAAGGGCTAGCGAGATACCATCTTGTTATATCATATTATGATTGTTTTGAGGAAGTGTTGTCATCCGAGATTTATTATTATTGCTCGCTAGTTGATTATGCCATTGATATGAGTAAACTTGAGACCTAAGCATTATTGTGAATGTGGTTAGTTATAATCTTTGCTGAAAACTTGAATGCTAGCTTTACATATTTACAACAACAAGAGCAAACAGAGTTTGTAAAAGTTTTTCGTTATCACTTTCAGTTTGTCAACTGAATTGCTTGAGGACAAGCAAGGGTATAAGCTTGGGGGAGTTGATACGTCTCCGTCGTATCTACTTTTCCAAACACTTTCGCCCTTGTTTTGGACTCTAACTTGCATGATTTGAATGGAACTAACCCGGACTGATGCTGTTTTTAGTAGAATTACCATGGTGTTATTTATGTGCAGAAACAAAAGTTCTCGGAATGACCTGAAACTTAACGGAACAATTTTTCGGAAAATATAAAAAATCCTTGCAAAAGATGAAGGCCAGGGGGCCCACCACCTGTCCATGAGGGTGGGGGCGCGTCTGCCCCCCTAGGGCATGCCCCCCCCTACCTCGTGGGCCCCCTGGAGCTCCTCCGACTCCAACTCTATATATTTGGTTTCGGGGAGAAAAAAATCAGAGAGAAGGATTCATCGCGTTTTACGATACGGAGCCGCCGCCAAGCCCTAAAACCTCTCGTGAGGGCTGATCTAGAGTCCGTTCGGGGCTTCGGAGAGGGGAATCTGTCGCCATCGTCATCATCAACCATCCTCCATCACCAATTTCATGATGCTCACTGCCGAGCGTGAGTAATTCCATCGTAGGCTTGCTGGACGGTGATGGGTTCGATGGGATCTATCATGTAATCGAGTTAGTTTTGTTAGGGTTTGATCCCTAGTATCCACTATGTTCTGATATTGATGTTTCTATGACTTTGCTATGCTTAATGCTTGTCACTAGGGCCCGAGTGCCATGATTTCAGATCTGAACCTATTATGTTTTCATCAATATATGAGAGTTCTTGATCCTATCTTGCAAGTCTATAGTCACCTATTATGTGTTATGATCCGTTAACCCCGAAGTGACAATAATCGGGATACTTACCGGTGATGACCGTAGTTTGAGGAGTTCATGTATTCACTATGTGTTAATGCTTTGTTCCGGTACTCTATTAAAAGGAGGCCTTAATATTCCTTAGTTTCCGTAAGTCCCCGCTGCCACGGGAGGGTAGGAAAAAAGATGTCATGCAAGTTCTTTTCCATAGGCATGTATGACTATATTCAGAATACATGCCTACATTACATTGATGATTTTGAGCTAGTTTTGTGTCACCCTAGGTTATGACTGTTACATGATGAACCGCATCCGACATAATTCTCCATCACTGATCCATTGCCTATGAGCTTTCCATATATTGTTCTTCGCTTATTTACTTTTCCGTTACTATTGCTATCATCACTACAAAATACCAAAAACATTACTTTTACTACTGTTACCTTTTGCTACCGTTACCACTACTATCATATTACTTTTCTACTAATTACTTTGCTGCAGATACTAAGTTTCCAGGTGTGGTTGAATTGACAACTCAGCTGCTAATACTTGAGAATATTCTTTGGCTCCCCTTGTGTCGAATCAATAAATTTGGGTTTAATACTTTACCCTCGAAAACTGTTGCGATCCCCTATACTTGTGGGTTATCAAGGGGAAACACCATATGATCCAACTATATTAACAAAGCCCACGATACATCAAGATCGTGACATCTCAAGAACACGAGAGAGAGAGAGAGAGATTAAACACATAACTACTGGTACAAACCCTCAGCCCCGAGGGTGGACTACTCCCTCCTCATCGTGGTGGCCGCCGGGATGATGAAGATGGCCACCAATGATGATTTCCCCCTCCGGCAGGGTGCCAGAACGGGGTCTAAATTGGTTCCTCATGGATACAGAGGCTTGAGGCGACGAAACTTCCGATCTAGGGTTACCCCGAAGGTTTTGGGAATGTTTGATGATTTATAGGGCGAAGAGGGGGTACGGGAGGCCACCGAGGTGGGCACAGCCCACCTAGGCGCGCCTGGGCCCCCAGGCGTGCCCTGGTGCCTTGTGCCCCCCTCGGGGCACCCCCCAGGTGTTGCTCTGGCCCATTGGATGACTTCTGGTCCATAAAAAATCCACAAAAAGTTTCGCGGTGTTTGGACTCCGTTTGACATAGATTTCCTGCGATGTAAAAAACAAGCAAAACAACAACTAGCACTAGGCATTGGGTCAACAGGTTAGTCCCAAAAAATGATATAATGTTGCTATAAAATGATTGTAAAACAACCAAGAATGATAATATATTGGCATGAATACTTCATAAATTATAGATACGTTGGAGGCGTATCACACGCGGAGGGGGTACGAGGGTTTACTGGTTTGTCTATCATTGTTGAAGAATAACAATAGGTGTGGGTGAGTAGAGGGATGGCCATTTGGCCACGCCAGCGATGGGAGTATGGTGGGCGGTGAGGCCTGCGAGGCAGTAGAGCCGGCCATGAGAGGAGGGAGCAGGCACTCTCGCTGGCGCTAGTTTGAGTGGCTGGAGCAGGAAGAGCAGAGATTGAAGAAGCACCACGACCGTTGGATGGACATCCAAACGTCATTGTTCTCGTGTGTTAACTAAGTTGACATGGCCTTGCGTGCGCGTCAAACTTTTTTAGGAACCCACAAGTTAGCCTCAAATATGTGGAAAACAGCATACAACCCATCTGTCATTATTGGTAAAAAATGTACAACCCATTGGCTAATTCCTAAGAATTTTTTTGAAGCCCGTATTCTTTTTGTATCATTACAGACCATATTCTTGCCACGCTTAAAAATTTAACCAAATTTTCATATTTCAGTGCGGTCCGAACTGTTGTTAATCCCGAAATTTCGAATCACGTTCAAACTAATTTAAAAATAATAATTTTATATCAATTTAAAATCCAACATAATTCTCCCCGCAAAAAACAATTAAATTCGAAATCTCGAAATCTTAAAAAAGATATTTGAAACTAATTGCCGGTTTGCTGTGTTTTTAAAATTTACATCCCATTTCTTACTACTTCATTTTCTAGGCAGGCGAATACATCGCTCTCACCTTAAAAGATTTGCAGCCCGGCAGGGCTGAGAAAACAAGTATACCTCCGTTGGGTATTTCTTTAAAAAAAGGTAGAACTTGTCGGATTTCGGGTTCCGGCAAAACCATTAAGGTTTGAACACTGGGGTGCGCGCGAAGATCCCTCCCTCACCGATCATGCCCTCACACACTTCGCAATTTCTAGGCTAGGCACACGAACTCACAACACACGAGACACAAGATTTATACTGGTTCAGGCCACCATTGTGGTGTAATACCCTACTCTGGTGTGGTGGTGGTGGATTGCCTCTTGGGCTGAGGATGAACAGTATAAGGGGAAGAACAGCCTCCCGAGGAGAGGTGTTCTTGTGCTTGGTGAACTTGTGGTTGTGATGATGGATATCTCTCTCTAATTAGTTGCCCTTGCTACTGTGTTGGCTAGTCCTATTTATAGAGGCCCTGGTCCTCTCCCCAAATATTGAGCGGGAAGGGAGCCAACAACGGCCAATTTGAAAGGGGACAGCAAGTACAGCTTATCCTAACAAAAGTAGTCTTCGCCAGCCAAAGGCTCTGGTGATGACGTTGTCTTGGGCTCCACAATGACCTCCATCCTGCTGGTCTCGGTACTCTTCGTCTACGCTTGCCTCCTTAGCACCAAAGTGGAAACAAGGACACTGTGCGCGCTGGCACCTGCCTGGTCTCGATCGTCATGGCTCACGTCATTAGAACCTTGCGAGGTTTGCCTCGCCTTGATCTCTCCGCCCCTCGCGAGCCAGCCTGGTGAGGCCGCTCCTGAGGAGGTCTTGTGTTGTCTGCCTCGCGAGGCTTGGCCCCTTGTGACAATTTTGAATGCTTGTTGGTGAACATGGGCCATACGGGCCCGCTCACAGAGCCACGCCGTGGGCCGCAGGTAGGCAAGTCTGGGGACCCCCATTCCCAGAAAGCCGACAGTAGCCCCCGGGCCCAAGGCACGCTCGAGCTTGGCTTTGAGGTGAAGCCAAAGGGCAAGTGCAGAGTGCCGCGGGCCCCAATAGCCTGCGGCCTTGGTCTACGTGTGGCGGTTGATTAGTCGTGGGTGTCTCCGCTTTCCCACGCAGCCTCGACAACTGCCCGACTTGACGGATTCTTGCTGCATGCAGGAAAAAGATCGTTATTACCTTAGATCATGGAGGCCGGCGGTTGGCCTCCCCTTGGCTATAAGTGGGAGGTGGGGGCGGAGCCCCCATCATCCGTCTCTCCTCTGCCTCTCCTGCTTCTTCTCCTTCCTTGCTCCACTCCTAGCTGGTGCAGTCATGGCGCCGATTCGAAGATTCTCGGTGGTGGTGAAGGGCAAGGCTCCCCTCAAAGAGCCCGAGTTTCTCCCGCCGAAGAAGAGGAGGCCCCATCGTCCCGAGATGGTCGTAAGGCCGGTGGTGTCGCGGCCATGGTACGAAAGGCCGCCTCCTGGGTACCCGTTGCCCTTGTATGCTCACGCTGATAATTCCGGAGGGAGGAGCAATGAGCACCGTGGCCGTCGTGCCGCGGTGGCGCACGCCGTTGCCCAGGGGTCCACGCTGCAGACTCCTCGCACGAGTTCGTGTTGTGGGCGGTGATGTCCCCGAGCACTTGGATTCGCCTTCCGCGGTTCTTCTCCGTTGAGAGGCCCTCTCGAGCTTTGGATGCAGCATGCGGACTGCGACGCCCCGGTGACTGGAGCGGAAGTTGAGGTTGTCGCCTCCGGGAGGATCTTCATGACTCGTGGCTGGGGCGAGATCTCCCGAGCCTGCCGTGCGAACGGCGCCCTCGCCATCCACTTCGAGTATGATGGCGCCTCCATGCACTTCTTCAAGGTCTTCGACGAGGAAGGTCGCCGGTTGGAGTGCTGCCCTGAAGGAGGTCGCCAGGACAGCGCAGCGGCGGGTGCCGGGCCTGCCGCAGGCCTCGCCTGCAGCTCCTCCAGCGACAGCGACGATTCTTGGTGGTCCAGCGATTCTCTCGAGCTCGCAGAGACTCCAGAGATGAGTGACGACAGCTACGTGCCCTCGAGCTCCCGCCGTGCCTAGAGTAGGGCCCCGGCGTCCAGCCGCCGTCCTCACTGATCTATATGGGGTTGGCACCAGCCTCACGTGACCCACTGTTGATGATGGCGTCGGCGTCGTCCGTCGCGTGTAGATAGAGCTCCTAGGGATTCCTTTCCTTTTGTTCCCTGCGAGGAATCGAAATGGACCCCACTGGGGCGTGTAAGGCATCTGTAATGTCCTTTGTTGATATCATCCTTATTATGAAGATGTGCGTGTGCGTGCTCCGTTCCGGCTTGGTTTCCCCTTTCCCAACCTCGCGAGGGCGTGGTGCTCTACGCCCGACAGGTCTCGGTCCCCAGGCAGGCTTTAGCCGTCGTTGGGATGCCAGGTCGCGATGCCGTGGTCAAGGCCAGGAGGCGAGCGGCCCGAGGTCCAGTAAGAGACCCTGAGAGGCGATGCTTAGGAGGTCCCCTTTGGCGCGTAAGCGACCACCGAGAGGTAAGAGAGGGAGACTGCGTCGCTGCAGCGGGGCAACACAAATGAGAACTCTACGCTGTAGCGGTGGGTTGACCCGAGCGTGAAACTTATCTTGGAAATCCAGGGTTGGACCTTTGTGAGACGCCAGGCTTGGGCATCGGCCGCTGCTGGGTAGCTAGGTTAGGCCCGTGCAAGCCTCCCCCTCTTCTCCATGCTCTCCTGGGTACTCTGCATCCTCAGGTCCCGGCCCTCGAGCGAGCTCAGCCACCGTTGGTATGCCAGGTCACGATGCCGTGGTCAAGGCCAGGGGTGAGGGCTGGAGAGCTAGTAAGAGCTCCTGAGTCGCGATGCTCAGGAGCCCCCCTTTTAATGCACAAGCGAATCACATGGGAGAAGAGAGAGTCCACGGTACCGCCCGCTGTAATCCTCAAGAAGTTCCTGCAGGATAGCGCGAGGAGGGGAACAAATCTCCGCGGTGATCGCCCGTCCGATGCCAGCTTGTGGGAGGGGACTCCCTACTGCGGAGAGCCCCCGGGGCGTGTACAACCACGCCCTGACACGTGGCTTGCACGGCAGGGCTGGAGGAGGTGTATCTGGGCACCCGTGAGCCAGCACGGGACTCACGAGGCTCTACCTCAAGGCGGGTTGCGCCTGGTCATGATTCTTGTTTGCTGTGTTGGTCCTGTGAGGTGGTTAGACAACCTGCGCCGAACGAATGGGGCCGGCCCGCCAGACAGAGCTCAGCCGTTGGATTTATCGACGCTGTAGGGACGGGCCCGAGCACAGACACCGTGCCTAACCCTCTCATGCGAAGGGTCCTGAAGAAAGACGACCGGCGCATGGCTCCCATGGTGGGTGACAATCAAGCAGGTGATAACGGTAGATAGATTATGCATGGAAAGCAAATATGCCACTAGGTTAGGCCCAAGCGGCTTGGGGATGATGTAGCCTAAGGGGTGCCCCAGCAAGGTAAGCTAAAGACATAAAAAAGAAGGGATACATGCCACAGGGACGGACCCACGTGGCCCGGGAATGATGCAGCCCTAGGGGCGCTCCCATCTAAATAAACTTGGAAAGTGTCACCTAGTTCCGTTGATGAACGGGTGTTGAAGGCAGCTGAAGGTACGTGGGGAAGGGGTTGCTCCTCACGAGCCACCGGGGCCTAAGCCTCGGGAGGCTCTGGGGTCCAGGTAGTTCCTTGAGGACCATCGCCATCTTTGCCAGGACTGCGTGGTGCCTGGCCTCCTGACCCGCCATGATGCTCTACAGGTTGCGCCGAAAGGCAGCAGCCATGCTCGGCGGGCCGAAGGGCATGCGAAAATGTAGCTGTGAGGTGGACCTTCGCAGCGCCCAACACACGAAGGCCAGAAGCGCTCTTGAGATGCGGCTTGGTTGAGCCCTGGTATGTCAATGCAGACGCGCAGCTCACCACCCTTGCCAGGGTGGGGAGCAACGCCAGGTGGGCGGCAGTCGCCATGTATTGCTCTTGCTTCCTGAAGCTCCTGAGATACCTTGGTGATGAACTCCTGGGCACCCGGCGCTCCTTGCCCAGTGTCCTCCCGAGGGAGACGTGTCGCGAAGCACACCTCCAAGTGGTGCCCGAGCGCCTCCCTCGTGACGCTGGCAAGGTCTGAGGCCCTCCAGAAGAGAGCCCCCGAGCCCTACCCAAGGAGGGCGCCAGGCACGCCTTCCTATGCGATAGAGGGAGGCGCCCCAGGTGCGGGTGCTGATCCTGACGAGGTACCACTTGCGGCGCTGCCCTCCCGAGGTCCGGCACGGAGTTGCTGCTTCTTCTTCTTGGGGACGACCTCAGGAGGGTACCGAGCTGCACTGTTGTCGGGGTCTTCAATTGACGCTGCTTGGAAGGCGCGCTCGAGGGAGCACGCTGCATCTCTTTCTTCGTAGGGGACTGTGATGATCCCGCCGCTCCCCGGCATCTTGAGGATGTTGTAGCTGTGGGGCGTTAGGTGACTGGGAGGCAGACCTGACCTATCATCACGGTGGAGCCGTCGGTCACTCCTGAGAAAGGCTTGGTAGGCTGAAGCTGATCGTATGGCACTTGAAGGTTGTCGAACGTCTCGATGGACAGGACGTTGAGCCCTGCGCCGCCGTCGATGAGAGTCTTGGTGACTTGCACGTTGCTGATGACGGGTGAACAAAGCATTGGGAGAGCGCCAGCGGTAGCCGTGCGCTTGAGCTGATCTGCCGAACTGAAAGTGATGGCACACTTGGACCACCTGAGCGGGTGAGTGTCCTCGAGCTTGGGGAGGACCGCCTTCACCTCGTGAGCAAACTGCTTGAAGATACGCTGTGAGGCTGGGGCTTGAGCTCCGCCCAAGACGCAGGCGATAGCGCGTGGCTCCTGGAAGCCCCAGCCCCCTCGTCTTGATGGTGGTCGTTGTTCCTTCTTGGAGGTGGCGGTAGCGGAGGAAGACCGGGGTTGCCCTGAGGGTGATCCTCGCGAGGCTGATCCCTCCAGACGCCCTCGCGAGGCTGATCTTGCCAGCGGTCCTCATGAGGTCGGTCGCGCCACTCCTGACATGGGCCATGGTTGTCCCAGCGTCCTCCGCCACGTCCTCCTCCTCAGCCGTAGCCTCGATCGTTGTGCTCGGGGCGTCGACCGAAGCGTCCGTCACGAATGGCCCTGATCTCTTGACAATCGTTGGTGTTGTGGTTGTGCACGTTGTGGAAGGCGCAGAATGGT
Source organism: Triticum aestivum (assembly GCF_018294505.1). Taxonomy (NCBI): domain Eukaryota; kingdom Viridiplantae; phylum Streptophyta; class Magnoliopsida; order Poales; family Poaceae; genus Triticum; species Triticum aestivum. Next base: position 284,674,973 of record NC_057812.1, on the reverse strand, counting down.
TGGCTGCCCTTGGATGACTCAGGCTGGTCCCTGCCGTGCTTCGTGTCCGGCTCCGCCGCAAGCACGGCGACTCCCTTGCGCTTCACGTCTTTGGCTTTGGATTACTTCTCCTCCAGGTCGGCAGCTGGGAGCTCAAGGAGGGAAAGGTGCCCCTCCTTAGCCGTTGCACACTTGGTCGCCAGGTGAGCAGCTCCAGGGATGTGCACAGCTCCTTGTGGATGGCGAGCTCCTCCTTCATCTTGACGTCACGGACGCCATCGGAGAACGCAGAGATGGTGGCCTCATCCGTCACCTTGGGGATCTTCAGGCGGACGCTGTTGAAGCACCGGATGTACTTCTGGAGGGTCTCTCCCGGTTGTTGCTTGACGCGGCGCAGGTCACCTGCGGCCGGAGGGCAGTCGCGAGTGCCCTAGAAGTTGGCGACGACACGGTCGCGCATCTCGTTCCAGGAAGAGATGCAGCCTGGAGGTTGGTTCAGGAGCCATGAAGGAGTGCCATCCTTGAGAGCCATAGGGAACCAGTTCGCCTTGACTTTCTCGTCGCCATTGGCCGCCTCGATGCTCAGCTCATAGAGCTGCAAGAACACTACGGGGTCGGGGGTGCCGTCATAGCGAGGAGGCAGATCCGGCTTGAACTTGCCCGGCCAGGCGACGCTACGCAGCTCCGGGGTGAAGGCGCGGCAGCCGGCCGTGGTCACCGGGGCCCGCCGTGGAGGTGGAGCTTGGTCTGGGCTCCCGCGCGCCACCACGGCAAGCGATCCTGACGCGGTGGCATGGGAAGCGGTGGAGCATTCTCTTGCGGTCGAGGAACTTCTTTACAGCTTCTTTCTTCACGCGCGAGCGCTTGGCGCGGCGGGTCGCACCGTGGAGCTACGCGCCTTGGCGAGAGGGTGCCGTCTTGGTGTAGGGGTGGCAGAGGTGCTGTGTGAGCTATGTCGCCCGTAGCTGGCGGTGGACAAGGCGGTAAGTGCATCTAGTGCCACCCCTAGTTGGTTTTGGAGTATTGACAACAAACCTGGTTGAGGGACTAATGTGTTTGTGAGAATTGCGGGATAACATAGGTAGAAGTCCCTCATTGATTCGGTTTTCCTACCAGAGATGACCCCTAAAAATATATGAAGACATTGAAGTCAAAGGTGGGATGTGAAGACATTCACATTGAAGTCTATGACAAGAGAAGACAACGTGTGAAGACTATGGAGCGCGAAGACTTAGTTGTTTTGATGTTCTTTTTCTTCTTTGTTTAGTCATAGGAACCACTGTACTGTTTAGTGGGGTCCAAGTGAACAAGTCAGAATGACAGAACTGATGCTTAACCAAAATCCTGTCTTCGAGCGAAGACAATGAGAGCAAATCTTATCCAGAGCTGGGTAAGTCAGCTTTGCTTGAAGATCAAGTAAAGTTGCCGTGTGTGATTGAAATCTGACCGTTGGAACACGTGTCAGTTCCTTAGTGACCCAGGGTCATTTCGGACAAATCAGGTCGGGTTGCCTAGTGGCTATAAATAGCCCACCCCCTACAACCTTAAACGGTTGGTTGCTCAGAGTTAGTGTACGGCTTTTGTCGTTTGAGAGCAACCCACCTCGAAGCCTTTGAGAGAGAATTCCTTGCGAGGACAAAGCCCTAAACACCCAGAGCCAAAGAGTGTAGGCATCACTGAAGTCTTCATGTCTATGTGATCTGAAGACTTATTACACTTGAGGACTAAGAATCCTCTAGCCAGTTAGGCATCGCGTTCTGAGCATCCAAGAGTCATTTTGGATCGCCGGTGAACGAAGTCAGTGAAGGTTTGGAAGTCTACCTTGAATACTTACCAGAGTGATTGGGCGAGGACTGGTTGTCCTTAGCTCAAGGGGAATAAGGTGAAGACACGGTCTTCTGAGTTGAATCTCAGCCTCCCTAACCAGACGTACAGTTGTCACAGCAACTGGAACTGGTCCAACAAATCATTGTCTTCAACGAGTCACTGGTTTCATCCTTCCCATTCCTTTACTTACTGTTGGCTGTAGTTAAGTCATTGTATGATTGCATTATCTTTTGTGTTCACTGAGTGACTGCTTGTTCTGATTGGCTTCACACTATCTTCCCACCTGATCTATACTTCCTAGCTGCTATTAGTCGTTGTGCTTTCACTTCATTGAATACTTGACTATGGCTTGCTTAGTGTAGTCTACCTTCTGCTGCATGATAATAGGTTTATTTCTATCGTTTGTCTTCAAAACTTCCATGTTTTGAAGACTTTCATAAAAATCGCCTATTCACCCCCCCCTCTAGTCGATCACTAGCACTTTCAATTGGTATCAGAGCAAGGTACTCGTTGTTTTGTGTGATTTGGTTTAACCACCTGGAGTTTTAGCTATGTCGACTGCAGGGATAATCAAAGTCTCCGCTGCGTGCCCAGTCTTCGATGGAACTGAATAACCTTACTGGAAGAATAAGATGCGCGTGCATCTTGAAGCCATTGATGTTGACCTATGGTATGTCGTCAAGAATGGCATTCCCAAGGCTGGTGAAGGTGTCACCGCTGCTGATGTCAAGAAGTTCGTTCAACTGGACTCCACTGCCAGGAACATCATCTGTGGTCATCTGACCAAAGGGCAGTATGGCCGTGTGAGTGCTTTGGAAACATCTAAGCTAGTCTGAGACTGGCTCTCCAAGGTCAACGAAGGCGTCTCAACCCAGAGAGATCAGAGAATCAGTGTCCTTCACAACGTCTTCAACCGCTTCAAGAGAAATGACAATGAGAATGTCCAGCTCACGTTTGATCGACTCACTGACATCACAAATGAGCTTCAAGACCTCGGTGCTACTGAGATCACCAAGCATGAAGTCGTCAAGACCCTCCTGAGATCACTTGACAGCTCGTTTGACACCCTAGCCCTGATGATTCAAGAACGTCCTGACTTCAAGACACTCGATCCGTCAGACATACTTGAGAGGCTCAACACACATGAGTTTCAACTTTCTGAGAGAAGAGACATCTACGGTCCCAACTATGGGCGAACTCGTGCCTTGAAGGCAAAAGCTGTCTCCTCATCTGAAGAAGAATCTGACTGCAGTACTGATGATCCTGAAGACATTGGAAAGGATCTTGCTATGCTTGTGAAGAAGTTCCAAAAATTCACCAAGAAGAAAGGCTTCAGAAAGTCTTCACGATCAAACTCAAGGAATGATGAAGCTTCTGCTCATGACTACAAGAAGAGAACATGCCACAAGTGAAAGAAACCTAGCCACTACATCTCTGAGTGTCCACAATGGGATAATGAGAACAAGAAGAAAAACAAGAGCAAGGAGTATGATTCTGACGACAAGAAGAAGAAGAAATACTCAAAGTCTTCTTCCAAGTCTTCCTCAAAGTCTTCATCACACAAGAAGAGCTCATCAGGCAAGGCTCGTGCGTTTGTTGGCAAGGAAATGGATTCAGAGGAGGAGTCCGCTTATGAGGAGGCGGAGGTGGAGTCTGAGGAGGAGTCCAATTCTGGGGTTGCGAGTCTGGCTACAGCATACGTCGCCAAGTCCATCTTCAACACTGAAGACAATGACTTCATCACCGACACCGATGCAAATGACAAGGACTACTCTGCTCCCTCCTACTGCTTCATGGCACGCAGTGCCAAGGTAAACACACGAACTACTCACTATCAAACATCCAGACAAGATGACTCTGATTGTGGTTCCAAACCCAGCTACAAAACACTTGCTAAAATTGCAACTGAACAATAGAAAGCTATGGAACATATTCAAAAAGTATTAGACAAAAGCGATGGCCTGTTAGACACTGAAATGACTCGATCTCAGTCCTTAATTGAAGACATAAAAAATCTTCATGTTAAGTATGAGGAACTCGAAAGTCGTCATGAAATGCTCTCAACAACTGATGAAAAGCTTTCCTATGATTATCTTCAAAGGAAGCAAGATCTTGAAAAAATGAGAGCGGCTCATGAAGATCTTCAAAAGGAAAACGAGTCACTTCGCGCCAAACAGATCAGTCCCGCTCAGGAAGGATTTGAACCACCATGTCTTAAATGCATTGAGCGTGACAATGCTACTTCTGTTGCTGGACGTTCTACTGCTGCTACTATTGCAATATCTTCAACTTTTGATGTGCTAACTAACCCCTCTGCTGAGGATACCACTGCTATTGCTGATGAAAATGCAAGGTCGAAGACACTGTTTGAAATAGGGATGTACAAAAGTCTCAAAGGGCATCAGACACTATGTGATGTTCTCAAAAGGCAGATCCTGAACCGAAATCCTAGGAAAGAGGGTCTTGGGTTCAAAAGGAAAATGAATGATGATGGCTCTTACTGGAAACCTGAGCAGTACCCCAAAACCACATGGGTTGCTGCAAAGGAACCCTCAGTGGATCCATCCACTCTGCCAGGCTTCAATTGTGCTAATCCCATTGTTATTGATGAATCCTTTGATGCAAACTATAAACTGTTTAAGAATCAGAATGGTGAAGTGTTTGCTAGGTATATTGGTACTAACTGCAGGAATGGGCCACCTATGAAGAAAGTCTGGGTGCCGAAAAGGTTGTTGGAGAATCTTCCTGTGAATGTCGTCATGACACCACAAGTGAAGAAGACAAACCCCAGACCACAGGCTTCATATGGTCCAAAGGCTCCATACAGACAAAGGACTCACTTGAGTCGCACTAATGCAAATTTTTTGCAGGGAAGCCATACTCAGGCCTATGAATATGAGCGCGTTTCATCAAACCGCCATGTTCATAAGACCAAGAACTACTCTGCTTATTCTTATGAGTACTATTGTTCACCTGCAAGACTTTTTGCTAGGGCTCCAAAGCCAAAATTCTCAGATGCTGCACTTAGACTCATTCCTTCGAAGCCACCCTTGAAGATGTGGGTGGCTAAGAAAGCTTAACTCTCTTTTGCAGGGAAAGGTCTCCAGCCGACAATCAGATTCATCTGAAGCTATTGCTGGGGACCTTAAACATCTTGTAGGGCACAAGATCAAATGCCTAAATGGTCTTATTATGTATTTTGTTCCTAAGTCGCTTGCTACTTGCCCTATCAGTCCTAACCTCGATCTAAGCTTTCATAATCCACTTGCTTGTCAAATGTTTATGCTTCACAATTCTCTTCGTGAAGCCTATCCCCCTAACTGCACTGTAGGGTACGACACTAGCTGCTTCAGAATGGATTGTTGATAGTGGGTGTACTAATCACATGACTGGCAAGCGAAGTCTCCTCATGGACACAACCTTACGTCCATCTGACAAAAGTTACATCACATTTGCTGACACTGGTAAAAGCAAGGTATTGGGTCTAGGTAGAGTTGCAATCTCAAGGGATCAACACATGGATAAAGTCATGCTTGTTGAATCCCTTGGTTTCAACTTAATGTCTGTCTCCATGCTTTGCGATTTGAACATGATTGTGATGTTCGGAAAATATCATTGCCTTGTTCTAATGGAATCTTACAAGTCTCTAGTCTTTGAAGGGTACCGGAAAGATGATTTGTACGTGGTAGATTTCTTAGCAGGACCACAACTTGCCGTATGTCTTCTAGCAAAAGCTTCTGAATGCTGGCTCTGGCATTGGAGGCTAGGGCATGCTGGCATGAGGAACCTGCACACCCTTGCAAAGAAGAAGCATGTCATAGGCATCGAGGGCGTCAAGTTCAAGAAGGATCACTAAGGGAGTCCTGGATTAGGGGGTGTCCGGATGGCCGGACTATACCTTCAGCCGGACTCCTGGACTATGAAGATACAAGATTGAAGACTTTGTCCCGTCTCCAGGAGGGACTTTCCTTGGCGTGGAAGGCAAGCTTGGCCATGCGGATATACATATATCCTACCATTGTAACCGACTCTATGTAACCCTAACCCTATCCGGTGTCTATATAAACCGGAGGGTTTTAGTCTGTAGGACAACATACACAACAACAATCATACCATAGGCTAGCTTCTAGGGTTTAGCCTATCCGATCTCGTGGTAGATCTACTCTTGTACTACCTATATCATCAATATTAATCAAGCAGGACGTAGGGTTTTACCTCCATCGAGAGGGCTCGAACCTGGGTAAAACTTCGTGTCCCTTGCCTCCTGTTACCATCCAGCCTAGACGCACAGTTCGGGACCCCCTACCCGAGATCCGCCGGTTTTGACACCGACATTGGTGCTTTCATTGAGAGTTCCTCTGTGTCATCGCCGTCAGGCTTGATGGCTCCTACGATCATCAATGGCGAGGCAGTCCAGGGTGAGACCTTCCTCCCCGGACAGATCTTCGTCTTCGACGGCTTCGCACTGCGGGCCGATTCACTTGGCCATCTGGAGCAGATCGAAAGCTATGCCCCTGGCCGTCAGGTTAGATTTGGAAGCTTAAACTAAAGGCTGACATCCGTGGGGACTTGATCTTCTATGGATTCGAGCCACTGCCGAGCGTGCCGCACTGTCACGACGAGCATGATCTAGCTCTGCCGCCGAACAGTGCCCTGGAGGCCGCACCCGCATCAGCTTCGACCCTTAATTCGGAGCCAACCGCGCCGATCGAGGATGGGTGGTTGGACGCCGCCTCGGGGGCTGCGATCCCAATGGCGATTGAGCCGAACACTAGCCCCGCACTCTGCGAGACTCGTGACTCCAAGGATCCGGACTCTGCACTCTCCGTGCCCCTGCCGATCGAATCCGATTGGGCGCCGATTATGGAGTTTACTGTCGCGGACATCTTTCAGCACTCGCCTTTCGGCGATATTCTGAAGACACCGAAGTCTCTCTCCTTATCAGGAGAGCCCTGGCCGGACTACGGTCACCAAGGTTGGGGTTCGGACGATGAAGAAATTCAAAGCCCACCCACCACCCACTTTGTAGCCACTATCGATGACTTAACCGACATGCTCGACTTCGACTCCGAAGACATCGACGGTATGGACGCCGATGAAGGAGACGATGAAGAACCAGCGCCTATCAGGCCCTGGAAATCCACCTCGTCATATGACATATACATGGTGGACACCCCAAAAGAAGGAGATGGCGATGGAACAGCGGAGGATGACCCCTCCAAGAAACAGCCTAACCACCGGCATCAGCGGCGCCGCTCAAAATCCCGCCAAAACAAATACGGTGATTCCAGCACGGGAGATAATAATACTCCGGAAAGTGCTGAAGAAAACCCCCTCCAGCAAGATTTAGCACAGGAGGATGGAGAAACCAGCCCTCATGAGAGAGCGGCAGACAGAGAGGTCGAGGACGATAATTATATGCCTCCCTCCGAAGATGAGGCAAGCCTCGACGACGATGAATTCGTCGTGCCAGAGGATCTCGTCGAGCAAGAGCGTTTTCAATGCAGGCTAATGGCCACGGCAAGAAGCCTCAAGAAAAAACAGCAACAACTTAGAGCTGATCAAGATTTGCTAGTCGACAGATGGACTGAAGTCCTTGCGGCCGAAGAGCATAAACTCGAACGCCCCTCCAAGAGCTACCCAAAGCGCAGGTTGCTACCCCGATTAGAGGAGGAAGCACTTGATGCGGCCGACCGGCCACCTCGTGGCCGCGACAGAGAGGCCTCTCGGCCCACAACTCAAGCCGCACCCCATACCAAGGCACGGGAATATGCGTCGGACTTACGAGATATGTTGGAGGACAAGGCAAGGCAAACAAGATCGATCTACGGATCGCGGGGGCGCCCCACGGCTCGAGACGGTAACCGTCACGCCGGCCACAAATTCGGCAAGGCCGAACATAGTAGACAAAGTTCATTGGAGCTACATCATGATATAGCCCAGTACAGAGGCGCCACACACCCACTATGCTTCACAGACGAAATAATGGATCATCAAATCCCCGAGGGTTTCAAACCCGTAACCATCGAATCATATGATGGCACAACAGATCCTGCGGTATGGATCGAGGATTATCTCCTTCATATCCACATGGCCCGCGGCGATGATTTCCATGCCATCAAATACCTCCCACTCAAGCTTAAAGGACCAGCTCGGCATTGGCTTAACAGCTTGCCAACAGGATCAATCAGTTGTTGGGAGGACCTGGAAGCCGCATTCCTCGACAATTTCCAGGGCACTTATGTGCGACCCCCAGACGCCGATCACCTAAGTCACGTAATTCAGCAGCCAGAGGAATCGGCCAGGCAATTCTGGATAGGGTTCCTAACAAAGAAAAATCAAATAGTCGACTGTCCGGACGCTGAGGCCCTAGCAGCCTTCAAGCACAATATCCGTGATGAGTGGCTGGCCCGGCACCTTGGACAGGAAAAGCCAAAATCTATGGAAGCACTCACGACACTCATGACCCGCTTTTGCGCGGGAGAAGACAGCTGGCTTGCTCGTAGCAACAATATGACCAAGAACCCTGGTAATTCGGACACCAGGGACAGTAGTGACAGGTCGCATCGCAACAAGCAGAAGCGCCGCATTAACGGCGACAATGCTGAGGATACGGCAGTTAATGCAGGATTCAGAGGCTCTAAATCCGGTCAGCGAAAAAAGCCATTCAAAAGGAATCCTAGGGGGCCGTCCAGTTTGGACCGAATACTTGACCGCTTGTGCCAGATACATGGCACCCCCGAAAAGCCGGCAAATCACACCAGCAGGGATTGTTGGGTGTTCAAGCAGGCAAGCAAGTTAAACGACGAAAATGAAGACAAGGGGCTGCATAGCGATGACGACGAGGAGCCCCGGCCGCCGAACAATAGTGGACAGAATGGTTTTCCCCCACAAGTGCGGATGGTGAACATGATATACGCAACCCACGTCCCCAAAAGGGAGCGAAAGCGCGCGTTAAGGGACGTATACGCGATAGAGCCAGTCGCCCCAAAGTTCAACCCATGGTCCTTGTCGGTGTCAAAACCGGCGGATCTCGGGTAGGGGGTCCCGAACTGTGCGTCTAGGCGGATGGTAACATGAGACAAGGGACACAATGTTTTACCCAGGTTCGGACCCTCTTGATGGAGGTAAAACCCTACGTCCTGCTCGATTAATATTGATGATATGGGCAGTACAAGAGTAGATCTACCACGAGATCAAGGAGGCTAAACCCTAGAAGCTAGCCTATGGTATGATTGTATGTATATATGATATATCGACTAGCCTGGCCCTGGTTTATATAGTGAACCAGAGGCCTAGTTTAACAAGAGTCCTAGCTGAATACGCCGGTGGGGAGAAGTCCTTGTCTTGATTGCCAAGTCTTTGTGGAATCTTCCTTGTATGCAGCAGCTGTCCGAACTGGCCCATGAGTATACGGCCATGGGGGGCCTCGGCCCAATCTAATAGATCGGGAGACGACGTGGTGAGTACCCCCTAGTCCAGGACACCGTCAGTCCTCCTGCCCGATCACCTTTGATCGAAGGGACCATCCCACTAGCATCTGTCATGGCGGATTCGCCGCATTGGTTCTAGACCCAATTATTGACGGATTTCATTCACTAGAGTCCTTATGGACGGCAGCAACAGCCTGAACCTGCTTTACCAGGATACAATGCGGAAAATGGGCATAGATCCCTCGAGGATTACGCCCACCAAAACAACCTTTAAAGGCGTAATACCAGGTGTAGAGGCCAACTGTACAGGCTCAGTCACACTTGAAGTGGTCTTCGGATCTCCGGATAATTTCCGAAGCGAGGAATTAATCTTTGACATAGTCCCATTCCGCAGTGGTTATCACGCACTGCTCGGGCGAACTGCATTTGCCAAGTTCAATGCGGTACCGCACTACGCATACCTTAAGCTCAAGATGCCAGGCCCTCGAGGAGTAATTACGGTCAATGGAAACACCGAACGCTCCCTCCGAACGGAGGAGCACACGGCGGCCCTCGTAGCAGAAGTACAAAGCAGCCTCTCCAGGCAGTTCTCCAGTCCGGCCACTAAACGACCGGACACCGTCAAGCGCGCCCAGAGTAACCTACAACAAGACCGCCTGGCACGATCCGAGCAGGCGTAGCAATGCGGCCCCAACCCCAACCCTCGCAAAAAGGCGACGCCAGTACTTCGCATACATAACTACGCTCTAGAGAAACCATGGTTACAGGGGGAGGGGCACCATCACGGCACGCCCAAAACACGGCTTAAATCGTACCAGGGGCTGCCGATTTTTTAATTTTCTCTTACTTTCAGGACTCCATCCTTCGGAAGGCCTGTTCGGCAGTTCAATTGCCGCACAAACGATGCAAGAACCAGGGAAGCAGACAAGCCACGCCACATTACGGAACTCCTAGGTGGTCTCTATCACGAGCAGTATACCTGTTCCGCATACTATTCCGCAGCTTGCCCCTGGAATGGACATGTTAACTAGTCCAACCTTTCACTTATCGCATTATTTGTATCGTTCTGCTTTGATCGCGGCCCTTTTCAATAAACAATGCATAGCTTTTGTCTATGTTTGCATTACTCTTTTTTTATATATATGTTCCTTAACGACATGTTGCACCCGTACACGTTGGTACGGCCAAAATACGCCAGGGGCTTTAGTACCCCTCAATATGGTGTGAGAAGTCCGAACACTTTAACAAGTGCGGCACCCCGAACTTATAGCATTATACGCATTGGCTCCGAATCATGTCTTGGGTCAATAGTTAGGTTTGCCCGGCTCCTATGTTTTGGTGCCTTACATTCCGCTATATCAGCTAAGGTAGCACTAGGAGAACCACTGCGATTGTGCCCCAGTTGAGCTGGGTCGAGCAACTCAGTGGAGAAAGCTAAAACTGACTGTCATGACGAAGCGAGAGCTGGTCGCCGTTCGAGAGGTTTTTCGAGTCCCTAAAGACTTATGCCGCTTAGGGCGAGGAGCTGGCTCTGTCCGGCCAAGGCGTGGATAGCGCCCCGAACTCAGTCTTCCGAATACCAGGGTCTTCGCCGAAATTTAAAATTATAGAATTCTATGGCTAAGTGAGAGTGTTCACGCATTATAGTCTGATTGCCTTGTTCGTTGGGCTGAGCGCCTCCCTCGAAGGAACCAAACATGGGAAAAAGAGCGCTTAGGTTTATCCCCGAACACCCCGGCACTAGTGGCACGGGGGCAGAAGCCGACGACTCCCCATCTCTCAGAATTGATAAACAGTCGCACAGAAGGTAATATTTTAAATTCCAACAGCATTGCTTAGCGCATATGAACAAGTTTTCAGCGCACAGGACAAAATGAGCAAGTTTCACTCAAAAATTACATCCCTAGAACATTCATCCGCCCCAAGGCAGGCACCCTTCAGAACATCCTTATAGTAATTCTCGGGCTTGCGATGCTCTTTCCCCAGTGGTGGCCCGTCCTTCACAAGCTTCTCAGCATCCAGCTTGCCCCAGTGCACCTTAGCACGGGCAAGGGCCCTACGGGCACCTTCAATGCAGACGGAGCGATTGATGACTTCGAGCCTTGGACAGGCCTCCACCAGCCGCCACACCAGCCCGAAATAGCTCCCAGGCAGAGCCCCTCCAGGCCACAGTCGAACTATGAGGCCCTTCATGGCCTGTTCGGCTACCTTGTGGAGCTCGACCAGTTGCTTCAGCTGGTCGCTCAGGGGCACGGGGTGTCCGGCCTCAGCATACTAAGACCAGAACACCTTCTCTGTCGAGCTGCCCTCCACGGCTCGGTAGAATGCGGCGGCATCGGACACACTCCAGGGAAGATCTGCGAACGCTCCTGGAGAGCTCCGGATTCGGGTAGGTAACAAGTAACTCACGTTTATGTGTTTGCTTTGAATAACGAATGCCTTACCCGCCGCTATCTTCTTCACCTCATCCAACTCCTGGAGGGTCGTCTGGGATTCGGCCTTGGCAGACTTGGCATTTTCAATAGCCACCGCGAGCTCAGACGCTCGCGTCTTTGAGTCAAGCTCCAAACTCTCATGTTTTTCCATGAGAGCCTGGAGCTCTTGCCGCACCTTGCCAACCTCGGCCTCATACTTCTCCCGCTAGGTGCGCTCCGTGGCCGCCCTCTTCTCGGCCTCGACCAGCGCTTGCTTAAGGGTCGCCACCTCAGACGTGGCCCCTACAATAGCCACTGTAATCCTGTTATGTTTTGCAATTGCACATTTTTATATATATTTAAAAACAAGGTATTTCTTACCTTCATTGTCCTCGAGCTACTTCTTGGCACGCCCGAGCTCTTGCTTGGACTGCTCAAGGTTCTACTTTAGCGTGTCCACTTCCGCAGTCAGTGCGGTGGACGCAAGCAGAGAAGCCTGCATACGCATATTGACTCATTTTTGTTAGACTCCTGCGAATTTTATTTGATCCCCTATTCGTCTTTTCTTCCCGAACGCCAAACAGAGCATCAGGGGCTACTGTCTATGTGGTAATATTATTTACACATCCCTTACTTACCTCAAAGCCTGTTAAAAGGCTAGTACAAGCTTCAGTCAGTCCGCTCTTGGCGAACTGAACCCTCTGGACCACCGCACTCATAATGGTGTGGTGCTCCTCGTCGATGGAGGCGCCTTGGAGCGCCTCCAACAGATTGTCCGGTGCCTCCGGTTGGACGGGGGTCACCGGCACGGTGGGCTTGCTCCTCTTGGAAGGAGATCCCCCGCCGGACTCTGGAACCTTTGAAGGTTCCGGAGCAGTGTCCGGCCTAGAGCCGGACTTGGAGCCCTGGGGGGTTTCATCCCCTTTACTCCTGGAGTCCGGGAGGTCGCCTTGCGGCGCCTCCAGGACCACCTCCTCCCGGCTTGGAACCTGTTGGGACAACACTTCGGTGTCGTCCGTAGGGCGGGGGGAGGAAGCCGTCGGAAGCGAGTTCACATCCGACGAGTCCAGTGAGCCGCTCGACGACGCGTCGAGCCGGTCTTTGGGTGGGCTGCATAAACATATTCGACGTAAGGGAAAGTTGTGCAATGAACAAATACTATGAATTACTCTGGTATCCGAATACTTACGATTTTGCCAGGGGCTTGGCCCTGGGCAGCCACTCCTCTCCGCCGTCGTCTGCGTCGGTGGAGTAGTTTGGAGGAAGGGTTTTCCCCTTCTTGGACCTCCGGCCTCCCCAGAGAGGGCGGCCTTCCTTTTCTTCTCTCCTCCCGCTGGAGGGGGAGAGGTCTCTTCTTCTTCCTCCTCGTCTTCACGGGAGGAATGCACCTCAGAATCGTTGGATGATGGATCCGACACCTCCTGGCACCGGGCACTCTTTTGAGTCCCCGTGGCCTTTTTCGTGGCCTTCTTCTCCGGCACCACATAGGGTGCCGGAACCAGCAGCTTCGCGAAGCGAGCGTCCGCTGGGCCTTCGGGTAAAGGAGCCGGACAGTTGATCTGTCCAGACGTCACCTGCCAATCCTGTCAAAGGTAAGGGAGCTTATATCCCGCATGGAGTCAAACTATGAAAAACTGATACCCTGTAAAAGGAAAAAACAGCTTACCGTGAGAGCGTGACGCTGCGCACTGAATCCGCGATCCTCGTTAGCGGATGTGGGAGCCTCGGTGCCCTTGGATAGCACCTTCTAGGCATCTTCGTATGTCGTGTCGAAGAGCCTGCTCAGAGTTTGGTGCCGCGCCGGGTCGAACTCCCACAGGTTGAAAGCCCATTGTTGACACGGGAGGATCAAGCGGATGAGCATAACCTGGACTACGTTGACAAGTTTGAGCTTCCTGTCCACCAGGGTTTGGACGCATGTTTGGAGTCCGGCCAGCTCTCCTTTTTTACCCCACGACAGGCCCGTCTCCTTCCAGGAGGTGAGCCGCGTAGGGGGTCCGGATCGAAACTCGGGGGGTGCGACCCATTCAGCGTCGCGCGGCTCGGTGATGTAAAACCACCCCGATTGCCACCCCTTCAAGGTCTCCACAAAGGAGCCCTCGAACCATACGACGTTGGCCATCTTGCCCACTATGGCGCCTCCGCACTCCGCCTGGTTGCCGCGCACCACCTTCGGCTTGACATTGAAAGTCTTGAGCCATAGGCTGAAATGGGGGCAGATGCGAAGGAAAGCCTCGCACACGACGATAAACGCCGAGATGTTGAGGATGAAGTTCGGGGCCAGATCGTGGAAATCCAGGCTGTAGTAGAACATGAGCCCCCGGACAAATGGGTGGAGAGGGAAGCCCAGTCTGCGGAGGAAATGGGGGAGGAACACCACCCTCTCAGGGGGCCTAGGGGTGGGGATGAGTTGCCCCTTTTCGGGAAGTCGGTACGCGATGTCGTTAGACAGGTATCCGGCCTTCCTCGGCTTTTTGATGTGTCCCTCCATGACGGAGGAGACCATCCACTTGCCTCCCGCTCCGGACATGGCTGGAGAAGGTTGAGGTGGGGAGTGCGGACTTGGGCGCTGGAGCTTGAGTGCGCAAGAATGGATAGGCGAAGGAGGAAGAAGGCATAGGTGAAAAGGTGGATCCTTATCCCCTTATATGGGTGGACGCAACTACATGTCCCCACCAGCCTGGTAAAACTCGCTTATCTCCAAGCGCCGTAATCAATGGCACGGTTGTGTTACCCATGCCCGTATTGATGAGAATCCCGGGATAAGGGGACACGATCTCTGCTTTAACAAGACGTGCCAAGGAAACCGCCTCGCATGACGCGCTAAGGTGGGATAATGAAACGACTTGGATAAAGGCTTGGTCGTGGTGTGTCACATTACGGCGTCGGCAGACTAGATTTGTGTACTCTCTACGGCAATATGTGGAAACTTATTTTGCAGAGCCGGACACTATCTTTGTGTTCAAAATCTTCTATGAAGTACTTGGAGGAGGAACCCGCCTTGCAATGTCGAAGACAATCTGCGCTCCGGACTCGTCGTCATTGAAGCCTGGTTCAGGGGCTACTGAGGGAGTCCTGGATTAGGGGGTGTCCGGATGGCCGGACTATACCTTCAGCCGGACTCCTGGACTATGAAGATACAAGATTGAAGACTTCGTCCCGTGTCCGGGAGGGACTTTCCTTGGCGTGGAAGGCAAGCTTGGCGATACGGATATACAGATCTCCTACCATTGTAACCGACTCTATGTAACCCTAACCCTATCCGATGTCTATATAAACCGGAGGGTTTTAGTCCGTAGGACAACATACACAACAACAATCATGCCATAGGCTAGCTTCTAGGGTTTAGCCTATCCGATCTCGTGGTAGACTACTCTTGTACTACCCATATCATCAATATTAATCAAGCAGGATGTAGGGTTTTACCTCCATCGAGGAGGGCCCGAACCTGGGTAAACTTGCGTGTCCCTTGCCTCCTGTTACCATCCGGGCCTGACACACAGTTTCGGGACTCCCCTACCCAAGATCCGTCCGGTTTGACACCGACAATACATTATGGGTCCTGTGAGCAGGAAGATGCGAGGCGCACCTCGAGCATATTGACAAGACTCACCTCGAACACTCCATGCCTTCGTCCACTATTATACCTTTATATTGCTTGTTCAGGTTTGTCATTGTTGATGTATTCAAGATATACTTGGGTGCATATAATCCTCTACAAGACTGAAGTGCAGGATGTCTTCAGACGCTGTCGCCAATCAAGCCATGAACAACTATGGCATCAAGATTCAAGCACATCAAAAGTGACAAGGAACTGAATTCCAAGAACACTGGCCTAGATACTTATCTTGATACTTTGGGCATCACACATGAATTCTCAGCTCCGTACACGCCGCAGCAGAATGGCATCGTGGAATGCAAGAATAGGACACTTATTGAGATGGCCCGGACGATGCTTGATGAATACAAGACTCCAAGAAAGTTCTGGCCTGAAGCCATTGATACTGCATGCCATATCATCAACCGTGTTTATCTTCACAAGCTTCTGAACAAGACATCCTATGAGCTCCTTACTGGCAAGAAGCCAAATGTCAGTTACTTCAGAGTATTTGGTGCCAGGTGCTGGATCAAGGATCCACATCACACTTCAAAATTTGCACCGAAAGCACATGAAGGTTTTATGCTTGGATATGGAAAGGATTCGCACTCCTACAGAATCTTCAACCTCTTTCACTATAAAGTGGTTGAAACTGTGGATGTGCGGTTCGGTGAGACTAACGGCTCGCAAAGAGAGCACCTGCCAAATGTGCTAGATGAAGTTCCATCCAGTGAATCAATCAAACTTATGGGAACTGGAGAAATCATACCATCTGAAGCTCAGCCTGAAGAGGAACTTATCATCTCTGCACCTGATCAACCTGAAGACAATGCTCAGCCTGAAGACAATCCTTCTAATGATGACAATGATTAGCAAGAGCAAAATCTTCGTCCTATCCATCCTCGTGTTGCAAATGAAGTACAAATTGAAAGGATAATTGATAGCATCAATGCACCAGGTCCACTCACTCGTTCAAGGGCAACACAGCTAGCAACTTCTGTGGGCACTTCGCATTCGTCTCAATATCTGAACCCAAGAAAGTTGATGAAGCCTTCATGGAACCTGAATGGATTCAAGCTATGCAAGAAGAGCTTCAGCAGTTTGAGCTGAATAATGTTTGGGAACTGGTTAAGCGTCCTGATCCTCGTAAGCACAATATAATAGGCACTAAATGGATATATCGCAACAAGCAAGATGAGCATGGTCAAGTTGTCAGAAACAAAGCTCGTCTCGTTGCTCAAGGATATACTCAAGTTGAAGGGATTGACTTCGATGAAACATTTGCTCCTATGGCTAGGCTTGAAGCTATACGCATACCGCTGGCCTATGCAAATCATCATAACATTCTTCTGTATCAAATGGATGTGAAGAGCGCTTTTCTCAATGGCAAGATTGAAGAAGAAGTGTATGTTGCACAACCGCCTGGCTTTGAAGATCCAAAACATCCTGACATGGTGTACAAGCTCAACAAGGCACTGTATGGCCTCAAACAAGCCCCTCGGGCTTGGTATGACACACTCAAAGACTTCCTGAAGAGCAAAGGCTTCAAACCTGGTTCCCTCGATCCCACTCTCTTCACGAAGACATATGATGGTGAACTGTTTGTGTGCCAAATATATGTGGATGACATTATCTTCGGCTGCACTAATCAGAAATACAGTGATGAGTTTGGATATATGATGCAAGAGCAATATCAGATGTCCATGATGGGTGAGCTGAAGTTCTTCCTTGGTCTTCAAATACGTCAGCAACGCAACGCATCTTCATATCTCAAGAGAAATACCTCAAAGATTGCCTGAAGAAATTTGGAATGCAAGACTGCAAAGGCTACATGACGCCAATGCCAGCCAAACACCATCTGGGTCCCGACGACAATGGTAAAGAGTTCGATCAAAAGGTATACCGCTCCATGATTGGTTCCTTGCTTTATTTATGTGCATCTAGGCCAGATATCATGCTTAGTGTTTGCATGTGTGCCCGGTTCCAAGCGGCACCAAAGGAATCGCATCACTTAGCTGTGAAGCGAATTCTTAGATATTTGGCTCACACCCCAACACTAGGATTATGGTATCCAAAGGGCTCAGAGTTTGATCTAGTTGGATTCTCGGATGCTGATTATGCTGGTGACAAGGTGGATCGCAAGTCTACATCAGGCACATGTCATTTTCTGGGACGATCACTTGTATGTTGGTCTTCAAAGAAGCAGAACTGTGTATCTCTCTCCACTGCTGAATCTGAATACATTGCTGCTGGATCTTGCTGCGCTCAGCTTCTCTGGATGAAGCAAACACTCAAAGAATATGGCATTCATCTGAAGCAAGTGCCACTCTACTGTGACAACGAAAGCGCCATCAAGATTGCCAACAACCCAGTTCAGCACTCGAAGACAAAGCACATTGAAATTCGTCATCACTTTCTCATAGATCATGTTATGAAGGAAGATATTGATATCATACACGTCAACACTGAAGAGCAATTAGCAGATATCTTCACCAAGCCCTTGGATGAGAAGAGGTTTTGCAAGTTACAGTGTGAGCTAAATATCTTGGAATCCTCAAATGTCCTGTGATCAGGCACACATCCTAACACTTAAGCATGTTGATGACTTAGATGTCCAACACACAGAGTAAAGTATATCTTCAATCAATGAAGACTTACATTCTGAGTGTGAACATATTAACGTGGAATTTGACTTCGGAGCGCCACGATAATTGTGCGCCGTGTCTGGGTCTAATATTTCCTATACGGTGGGTAACACCACCACCAAAAATTTTCCCTTTGAAGTGTTTTTCTCACGGCGTTACAATTGCAAAGTCTTCGCATTTTGTTTGTCTTCAATGTTAAAATGTCCTCATGTTTATCTTCAACATACTGATTTGGTTTCCGTCCTCTACAGCATTCACTTATAGCTATGGCTTCTTACTGAATCTTTTGAACTAAGTGAATGTGATCGGACCCTAACCCCTCTATGCTTCTTTCCCAAGTCTATCTATCCAAATCATATGCATTCTCTTGACACTGTCAAAATGTCTTCTCTGCATCCTTGTCAGTAGAAGACACAGAGATAAACATTAATATGTTTTCAATGCTAAATCCTTTCACCTGAAACCCGGAGAAGTGGGAACGACCACCCGACAATCAAGGCGTGCGTGGGAACGTGGAACAACCTCCGATGTGTTGCATGATAGCCATGTGTCCTTTAGATGTGAATCGCCAGGGGCACCTGTGTAATAACACTGTGCCGTCCCTATCCCTATATATACATGCCTCACCACAGTCATTATCCTTCTTCCACTCTCGCACAAACCCTAGCGCCACCGCTAGCCTTCGATGACGCCGGTGAAGAAGCGCTTCGCTGCCGCGACCTCACCGACATCGTCTTCACGCTGACCGTGGACATCGTCTTCTCCACCGTCGCCGTAGGTGCCCTCCGTCGACAAGTTAGGGCACGGAAGATTCGAACTGCTCGGCCTCCTCTTCCACTTCGTCTAGCAGTTCTTTGTGTGGTAAATAAAACCTCCTTTTTACGGCCCCTTTGATCCTATAGATTCATCATTTTCTACCACAAGCAGTTTCTATTCACACAAGTTGAATCTATTTCATACTGCATCTCATAATATGCCTAGTATGTTCACTTATGCTTCACAAAGTAGTTAGATTCCTCACTTGTACTTATTCGTGGATTTGTACAAATCTGGAACCAACTCTCTATCTATGAGTGAATGTCTTCGCACTATGAGGTCAATGTCTTCTAAACTGATTTATCTTCAAAATCTTCTGAGAATGCATATGACCTCTTCCCCTTCCCTCGCACCTTAATGTTGTCACAGGTACATGTCCGTGGGAGAATCCCTTGGTTCTCATAGTCTGCATTCATTTGCAGAATTCTTACAGCATCATATAAATTCTCCTGAAGCCAGTTCTTGTCTGACCAGTAGACGGAAGACTTTGACAGCTTTGAAGCCTTTCAGTTTAAACTTCATGGCACCAGAGAAATCTGCAAGGAAGGGTGGCAGACAGCGTCGTGGCAACACCTCAAGAGATTTGCCTCCTGACCTCTATGAGCTGTACAAGACAGATCCAGAGGAGGACTACAATCAGCGAAAAACTCGAATCCAATGGATTCGAAGATATTGGGCAGAACAGTGGTTCAAGTACAGGTTCGTGACCCAGGAGTATGCTGAGAAGAATGCCATCAAACGACCATGGGGAGACATTCTATACAGAAATCTTCAACCCAGGTCCAGAGCTGAAGCCATTGAACAAGGCTTCTATCCTTGTATGGTCACGTGGACCACATCCTGCAGATGCGGACCCATCGTCACTCTATTGTGGTCAGCGACGACAATCTGTTCAAGCGCAACCTTCCAGTTTGCCAAGAACTTGGCCAAAGAAAACAAGAAGTCGCGAGGCTTAAGACTTCAACCCAGGCCCTCTGCTCCTCGTGCTCGATGGCTCACGCGAAGCTGAACCCATCTTGTTGGGCGCCTTCTACAACCTGGAAGCTCTCATCAGTCACATTCATGGTTCAAGGGACAGCCGTGGATGAGCCTGCAGACGACGCTGAACTCTGACGAAGCGCCTGCACCAGCAAAGCCAAAGAAGCTGAAAAAGCTCAAAGCTTCGAAGCCTTGCCCTTGCACCACAAGGCCTCACGGGCAAGCCTCTAGCCACTGCACCTCCTGAACTCAGATGTCAGTCTGAAGATTTGTCACGCATCTCCAAGCCCTCCAAAAGTGAAGATGCCCTTGCAACCCACTAGCCAAGCACTGACCGCTGCTGCTATTCTGTGCAATGACGCCATTGATCTGTCCAGCGACGACGATCTTGGCGATGATGCTCTTGAGCAGTTGATCAAGAGCAAGCAAGAGGCAGAAATCTTCAATGACCTTCCTCTCTTTGATGTTGAAATCATCAACACATTCATTGATGAGTGGTTTGACAGCCCAAATGTCAGCTTTGATGATCTTCAGCTTCCGATTGGCCTAAGCGTCGCCTTCCACGGAGCCATTGCTGCTGAGCTGGCTCTAGCTCAGAAGATTGTTGAACTGAAGCATAAGATAGATTATGAAAAGGCTCAGTTCAAGAAGCACATGGCCAAGCTCAATGTTGAAGACATTCAGAACTTCAAGACCATGATGCATGAGCTTAAGGAAGCTTTCCGAACCAAACGCGAAGAAGCAAAGGGTTCTCGTGAGCGCATGAAGGATCTTGCTGCTAAATGTGTCCAAGGATACAATGAGGCTGAAAAGCGCAAGGCCTTGGGGCGACCAGGAATCGACCCCAGAATGGCGGCCAAGAAGAAGAAGAAGCCAGCTGTGGCAGAACCCTGAAGCACCAAGGCAGGAAGTACATCCAATTGTCTTCCCAGCTAGTATGACAGGCTCGAAGCCTAAGGTCCCCACAGTGGCTTCTGAACTGAAGAAAACAAGGGCTGCTGAAGCTGAAGCCAGAAAACGCAAAACCAAGGGCACTACTGATGATGCTCCTCCAACCAAGAAACGCAAAACCAAGAAGAGAGATCGGGCTGCTCCCACAGAGCCCCTTGAGGTCGAGCCAATCTCAGTGGCTCGTCCTGCGTCTGAAAATCAAGAACGCCAAGTGGTAATTCATGAGCCTGCTTCTCCAGAGGCTCCTGAAGCTGAAGACAATCCAGCTGTTGACCCCACCGCAGCTGAAGACATTGGTCCTCACGACAATGTTGAAGATGATGAAGTCCTTCCTCAGATCGAGCACCAATTGGTATCATCGCCTGTGCTCACGCACAGCGAACTCATCAGCATTGGTCTCCTCTGACGCCAACTGCTCAGGATGCATCATGGGCTGATCACCCACAACGACAAGACACTCCAAGCTCTCCCCAACCGCAAGCTACCCCACCAGTGCAAGAAGACGATGACTTTGAGGCCCAGCGCACTCCATCTCCACAAGCGTCGCCAGCATTACGCAGGCTTCGCAAAGGACCAAGGCCCCAAGTCACTCCCACTATGCACGTGTCTGAGTCCGAAGCCAAAATGGCTGAAGATATTCCGGCTGCATCAGCCGATGAAGAAGAAGCACCAAGAGTTGAAAGAGTTGCTACACCCCGTCCCACCAAGATGTTGTTCTCGAGGAGAACGTGTCCGACCCTCCAGCTCCTGAAGTGGAGGTTAACAACCCTGAGGCGGCCACCAACATCACCGCTGAAGCCAATGACGTCGTCATGGCTGAAGCTAATACGGTGCCTGAAGCTACTGCGGTGCCAGAAGTCCAAGCATCTGAAGCCACTGCTGCACCTGAAGTCAATGCTGAAGCACCTGAGGTCCAAGCACCTGAACCCAATGTGGCCCCTGAAGCCCATGAAGACAATGCCAATGCTCCTGTTCCCCCTCCAAGACCTCATACAATTGAGCTGGCATTTGATCGTGGTCAGCCTGTTATGGTCCGCTGGCCCGTTCTGGTTCCTCCACCTGCTGTGGGTCCACAATTTGAGTATCATGTCGAGCACAGACCTCAAGTCCAAAAGCCCAAGCCAAGACTTCCACGATTCCCAGGCACTGCCACTTCACCTGGGGTCTTCAATGTGAATGGCTTCGTGGCACATAACACCTTCTTCAACAGCTCCAAGAACCCTTATACCAGACCTCGCATTTCCTCAGATCGGTTCTGGAGCTATCAGCAGCGCAGCTACTATTCATGCGTCCTATACAATCAAGAGCGCATATTTCCACATATGCGCCTCGACTCTGAAGCTATAGCTGGCCTGCCCTGCCTTGAAGAAGCGTTAGATTGCTTCAGAGATGCTGGTCTGTTGCAGTTTGTCACAGATAAAGAGCATTGGAATGAAGAGCTTCTGCTATAGTTCTATGCAACTCTCCACATTCGAGGCTACAACAGGGATCCAAAGACTTGGGTCCTTGAGTGGATGACAGGCAATGTCCATCATGAAGCTAAAGCTCTTGATATCATTGAGCTCACAGGCCTGCCCACTCCTGGTGAATACTATGAACCAGGTTGTCAACAACACCAAAATGCCTTGGAAATCATCTTTCAGAAGCCAGAACCCAACATGAGTCCAATGCTGAGCATGATGAAGCCTCTGCCTCACGACGCTGAATACCCATCTGAGTTCTTTGTTGAAGACCTAGAGTACCTGCCTCGCACCATTTACCATATCATCAGGAAGACTCTATGGCCTGTCAAAGGACATTCATCTGCAGCGAAGCTTGAAGGAGCAATGAAGACTTTGGTTTTCTATATCTTCAATGGCATCAGCTTCAATGCTCAAGACTTCTTCATCAGGGAGTTGGCTGCATCTGGCTCTGACATCTTTGGGTTGAAATTCTATGCTCCATGGGTCATGCGTCTTATCAAGCGTCCCTCCGCCTTCAACTATCAGCCATCTGCGCACAATCATCTCATATTCTTGCCAGAGGTTGATTTGTCAGTTGAAGCTATTTACCCAGAGCCGGCTAAGGAACCCCTTTATCTTCATAATGTTGATCACCAAAGCTTCACCCAGCCTATTGAAGGAGTTCCAGCAGTTTCTCGTGTTTATCCTCTTGCTGGTAACACACGTGCCCCTCGCGCTCAGACTGACGCCACTAGTAGCACCATTGCGCAAAGGCCTCGAAGACGCTCTCGTGTCCTAAATGACCGAGAGCTTCTCGTCGCGCTGCATCAGAAACAGGACAAACATCACGACTGGCTTAAGCGTCAGATGCAAAGCCTCTTGGTGGATGTCAACCGCATTCGCAATCTTGCCACCAAGAATGCCTTTGTCACTCATGAAACCTGTCGGAGGTCGTGGAAGAGTTTGACCTTACTTAGTGCTGAAGCTGATCTGCAAGACGATGGCTTCACCGAGCGGTTCAAGTTTGACTCAACTCCTCCCAGAAATGCTCACTTGCGTCGGACTCCCTCACTTGAAGACTCTGACTACTCGTCCTCAGCTGCGACAGTGAATGCCAGAGTCATCGATGACCAAGATGATGCAACTTCACCTCCTCCAACTTCAGCGCGTGTCGACACTGCACCAAGTTCTTCTGCACCACCGGACCTCAACGACGACCCTGCTGCCTCACCTGCACCTCATGGGAACGAGTAGGCGCTCTATGTCTTCAAACCTTTTTGGTCCTCACTGACAAAAGGGGGAGAAGCATATGAGTTGATAGTCTTCAAGCGGGTCAATATGGGTGGATGCTTTACTTTTTGCTACTTTTGCCAAGTGCTTACAACTCTCGTTTTCGATACATTTGGTTCTTTGAGTTGTAACACTTAAACTCGATGGTCGTCTGCTACTTATTTGCTATTCTGTGATGTGATGATAAATTCCGCATGTGCGACGATAAATTCCGCACTTAGATCATTTTGCAGACGTCCATTTTCCATTATGCATGTCATTATCTTCGTTACATCATATCATGCATGATGAATTGTCATCATAGGTTGAAGAGGATCTCCACAAGTACAACCTGCCATGTGCATTTGCATTCCAAAAGCAAATTACTTATATGCACATCTTCAGGGGGAGCCCTTGCAACTTATGAAGACAATACCCTATCCTTTACAATTTCACATATTTTATTCCCCGTTGAAAACTTCAACCAGTTTGTCATCAATCATCAAAAAGGGGGAGATTATAAGTGCATCTAGTGCCACCCCTAGTTGGTTTTGGATTATTGACGACAAACCTGGTTGAGGGACTAATGTGTTTGTGAGAATTGCGCGATAACATAGGTAGAAGTCCCTCATTGATTCGGTTTTCCTACCAGAGATGACCCCTAAAAATGTATGAAGACATTGAAGTCAAAGGTGGGATGTGAAGACATTCACATTGAAGTCTATGACAAGAGAAGACAACGTGTGAAGACCATGGAGCGCGAAGACTTAGTTGTTTCGTCGTTCTTTTTCTTCTTTGTTGAGTCATAGGAACCACCGTACTGTTAAGTGGGGTCCAAGTGAACCAGTCAGAATGACTGAAGTGATGCTTAACCAAAATCCTATGTCTTCGAGCGAAGACAATGAGAGCAAATCTTATCCAGAGCTGGGTAAGTCAGCTTTGCTTGTAGCCCAAGTAAAGTTGCCGTGTGTGTTTGAAATCTGACCGTTGGAACACGTGTCAGTTCCTTAGTGACCCAAGGTCATTTCGGACAAATCAGGTCGGGTTGCCTAGTGGCTATAAATAGCCCACCCCCTACAACCATAAACGGTTGGCTGCTCAGAGTTAGTGTACGGCTTTTGTCGTTTGAGAGCAACCCACCTCGAAGCCTTTGAGAGAGAATTCCTTGCGAGGACAAAGCCCTAAACACCCAGAGCCAAAGAGTGTTAGGCATCACTGAAGTCTTCCTGTCTGTGTGATCTGAAGACTTATTACACTTGAGGACTGTGAATCCTCCAGCCGGTTAGGCGTCGCGTTCTGAGCATCCAAGAGTCATTGTGGATCACCGGTGAGCGAAGTCTGTGAAGGTTTGGAAGTCTACCTTGAAGACTTACCAGAGTGATTGGGCGAGGACTGGGTGTCCTTAGCTCAAGGGGAATAAGGTGAAGACACGGTCTTCTGAGTTGAATCTCAGCCTCCGTAACCAGACGTACAGTTGTCACGGCAACTGGAACTGGTCCAACAAATCATTGTCTTCAATGAGTCACTCGTTTCATCCTTCCCATTCCTTTACTTACTGTTGTCTCTAGTTAAGTCATTGTATGATTGCATTATCTTTTGTCTTCACTCAGTGACCGCTTGTTCTGATTGGCTTCACACTATCTTCCTACCTGATCTATACTGCCTAGCTGCTATTAGTCGTTGTGCTTTCACTTCATTGATTACTTGACTATGGCTTGCTTAGTGTAGTCTACCTTCCGCTGCATGATAATAGGTTTATTTCTATCGTTTGTCTTCAAAACTTCCATGTTTTGAAGACTTCCATAAAAATTGCCTATTCACCCCCCCCCTCTAGTCGATCACTAGCACTTTTAGAGGCAGCGAGAGGGACGATGCAGGGGAGCCCCCTGCGGCGCTAACGACCTTAGCGATGCGGTCTAGCCAGTCCTCATAGAGGTCGTATACTGGGCGGTAATGCAGGAGATCGCGCGCCATGAGTAGCGCGGCCCGCGCATCCGTGGGAGCGTGACGAGCGTGAGACAAGGAACCGGCGAGGGTCAGCGATAGAGTGGCGGTGCGGCCGTCCCGCCGCACCGAGGGGTGCAACGAGGATGCTTGATGTTCGTTCCCCGCCGGGCCGGTGGCGGCGTTGGCGGCGGGTGATAGAGAACGACGGGGAGGCCCGCCGACAGGAGCCGTCTGGGCGACGCGGGCGGCGAGGGCGGCCCGGCGCTCAGCTCAGGCGCGACGAGTGTTTGACATGGTTGCGACGAAGCGGTGCAACACGGAGTGACAAAAGGAAAGCTTCGGTGCACCCCTACCTGGCGCACCAAATGTCGGATTTCGGGTTCCGGCAAAACCCTTAAGGTTCGAACACTGGGGTGCGCGTGAAGATCTCTCCCTCACCGATCACGCCCTCACACACTTCGTGATTTCTAGGCTAGGCACACGAACTCACAACACACGAGACACAAGATTTATACTAGTTCGGGCCACCACTGTGGTGTAATACCCTACTCCAGTGTAGTGGTGGTGGATTTCCTCTTGGGCTGAGGATGAACAGTACAAGGGGAAGAACAGCCTCCTGAGGAGAGGTGTTCTTGTGCTTGGTGAACTTGTGGTTGTGAGGATGGATCTCTCTCTCTCTCTGATTAGTTGCCCTTCCTACTATGTTGGCTAGTCCTATTTATAGAGGCACTGGTCCTCTCCCCAAATATTGAGCAGGAAGGGAGCCAACAACGGCCAATTTGAAAGGGGACAGCTAGTACAGCTTATCCTGACAAAAGTAGTCTTCGCCTGCCAAAGGCTCTGGTGGTGACGCCATCTTGGGCTCCACGATGACCTCCGTCCTGCCGTCCTGCTGGTCTTGATCTCGTTGCACCAATATGGAAACATTTGCGTGATGCCTCGGTACTCTTCGTCTCCGCTTGCCTCCTTAGCACCAAAGTGGAAATAAGGACACTGTATGCTCTGGCGCCCGCGTGGCACCCGCCTGGTCTCGATCGTCATGGCTCACGTCATTGGAACCTCTAGAGGTTTGCCTCGCCTTGATCTCTCCGCCCCTTGCGAGCCACCCTGGTGAGGCCGCTCCTGAGGAGGTCTTGTGTTGTCCACCTCGCGAGGATTGGCCCCTCGTGAGGGTCTTGAATGCTTGTTGGTGATGATGGGCCATCGGGCCCGCTCGCAGAGCCATGCCATGGGCCGCAGGCAGGCAAGTCTGGGGACCCCCGTTCCCAGAACGCCGACAGAACTGGGCTAGCCAGTTTCAGAAAGAAAAAAAACACAACTTGGATCATCATGTGGTAAACATAAAATAAAACCCTGGTTAGACACGCCACAGCCCCCGCACAGCCCCGTTTTTACCCTGATCCGTATCTAAAACTAGTAAGTAACAACTGCTTGTTCATAAAGAAAGTAAATAACAAATGCGCGACCTGCTGGGTCCCTGGTGTCAGCCACTTGTTGTGTAATTCTCTCGTTTATTGACTACGTTCACAATGGCGTGGGCCCCAGATGTCCAACCATTAGGAGGAACCATTTTTTGGGCTTGTAATAACAAGGCACTTGCTTGCGTACTGCCATGACCCTGGTGGGTCCCTACTTCCATCCTCTCCACGTATAGTCATCTCCTTATTCCTCTCGGTTGTTGACCACGTTGACAGTGCCAGACGGCGGCGCACCGCACATGGTGAGAGAACCAAGGCGGAGGATGACGGCGAGGCCTCAGAGGGAACGAACAGGAGTCATGGAAGATGCGCCAGTCTAGTCACAGGTGGAGGGGACTACGAGGGTTGACTAGTTCAGATGCGGGTGTGTGTTGGGGAAAACATCGACGGAGAATAACATGACGTGTGGGGGAATGGATGGATGGACTGGCAAACGTTTGAGGGTACGGTAGGGCGGCAGAGGCACAACTAGTCGTGGGAGGCGGGAGTAGGCGGAACCGACGGGGTAGTTTGGTTTCAGCGGCTGGAGGAAGAAGACAAGAGATAGAAGATACACGACAGATGTTGGATATCAATCCAACGGCTGGTAGGCAGAATCGTTTATTGACTAGTAAGTCGACACCACCTTGGATAGGCTTTTCCTCGTGGGTCCCAAATGTCAGAATCCAAATCTGTCACGGTCATGCAGCCTTTCTTACGAAAATTTACAGCTCAATTGGTGTGCTAGTTCAAGATAAGTTTGTGGGTGTTGGTGGGGGATAATCACTTGGGTTATGTAATGCACAGTCAGCTCAAGCAGCCGGCGAGAGTGATGTTATTTCCCTTGGTTAGGATTTGTTGCAATATTTCTCTGTTAATCAAACAAATGGCAAGCCATTTTCCTTGTTTCGAAGAAAATAAGACAGTCACGGCCAAGTTGAAAAGGGCAAAGACATCTAACTCCATCTTACTAACTGTACAAAAGCACGAGGATTAATTGTTCATCAGGTTTAGAAAAAACCTAGATTGAAAAGGGCAACAACATGTAACTCCAGCACTGTTTTCGGCAGTCACAGTCAAATGGATCGGTCAGGTCCATAGAACGAACATCCTGGGTTGTAAAATTTACTGGATTATGACCACAAGATGTTGTAAATAGAAGCCCGGCATGTTCAGAAGCCCTTTTGTCGACCTAAATCTCCTTTATTTGCTCTTTGACATACCCATCCATCAAAACCATGATGCTGATAAACTTAAGCCTGATGGACAATAGTAACCTCGCATTCAGCAGGAAGAATGTGACAAGTCTAGTGTTTGCATGGTTGGCTACATGTCGTTCCAACGTTCTTGTCTTCAATCGAATGTCATGAGAAGTGAGAAAATCCCAGTGCTTACGAATCCACCGATACGTTATAACTTTCTTACCCCGTCCCGTTGCCTAAATAGACATGCAGATTGAAAAAAGTTATGGTCTAAAAAAATTGTGTCGAAAGAGCAACAGTTGAATGGCCAATTCTAGTACACTATATGTGGGCTTCCAATGTGCATGAAATTATCACCTTTATATACAACTTCTCCAGACATGGAAAGCATTGAAGCAAGCCAATAATCTTATTCAGATCAAAACTATTCATATGGATATATAAGATCCTAACAGAATCCAGCACCATTGATAGGCTATCCATGGATAAACTCTTCATTGAGCATAGAACATAATATTAGTACAAAATGTGTACTCCAAGATGATATAGAACTTATGCGCAGAAATGTAAAATGTAGCTTATGATTACAAGTGTAGATGACAATATACAGTACCTAAAGAACTATGGAGCCAAGCACCATCTTGAAATGAGCATAGAGATCATGTATTACACCCAAGGTCTCCAATTTAGGCGCAGAGACGAAAGTTATTTCCGACGGTGAATAATGAGAATCAAGGATCAACCTTTGAAGTGAAGGGGCATCTTACATGATGAGCTGCCTTCTTTTAAAAGAAATTCCAATTCTTACAAGGTTAGGCAACTTTATTTGGAGACAACCAATTCTAACTGTGAAAACAAGCACCAGGCACTCCAGGGCAGGGCAACAGGAGTGGATGATGTTGTGCAATGAGGCCTCCGACATACGAACCCGCACAAGTGGAAGTTTTTTTAGAAATGGGAGTCGAAGGTTTAGTACCAGATTGTCAGGTAGGTAGCACAGTGCAAAGGTGGTGGTGTGGAGAGAGGAGAAAAACAACGAGATGGACATCGGTGTTGAGGGCACAAGTACATGGCATTCGATATCTGGTATGTGATTTCTGGGGGAATAGTAGAACTCAAGCAGCTGTAGTTCTATGAATTCAGGAGATTTTAGCGAGGCGTCCACCATGCAGGGCATGCTCATGTAGCATGTGGGGATGCATGGGCTTTGAACGGATCCCTGGTGGGAGGATATGATGGCTCCGGGGAGTTCAAAATCATTAAAGAGAGATATCTGACGACAGTCGAGATTAAGGGGCACGGCGCGCCATGGACGGCACCACCGAGTTGGGAGGACTTGGGTGCGGCAACAATCACTGGTGGGGAGAAGCGAGATGATCTCTGATACGTCTCCGTCATATATACTTTTCCAAACACTTTTGCCCCTATTTTGGACTCCAACTTGTATGATTTGAATGGAACTAACCCGTACTGACGCTGTTTTCAGCAGAATTACCATGGTGTTGTTTTATGTGCAGAAAACAAATATTCTCAAAATGACCTGAAACTCCACGGAACATCTTAGAAAAAATAAAAAAAAATCCTTGCCAAAGATGAAGACTAGGGGGGCCCACACCCTTCTCACGAGGGTGGTGGGCGCCCCCCCCCCCCTAGGGCGCGCCCCCTACCTCGTGGGCCCCCTGTTGTGTCTCCGACTCCAACTCCACCTCCATATATTGAGTTTTGATGAGAAAAAATCAGAGAGAAGAAATCATCATGTTTTATGATACGGAGCTGCCGCCAAGCCCTAAAACCTCTCGGGAGAGCTGATCTGGAGTCCGTTCGGGGCTCCGGAGAGGGGGATTCGTCGCTGTCGTCATCATCAACCATCCTCCATCACCAATTTCATGATGCTCACCGCCGTGCCTGAGTAATTCCATCATAGGCTTGCTGGACGGTGATGGGTTGGATGAGATTTATCATGTAATCGAGTTAGTTTTGTTAGGGTTTGATCCCTAGTATCCATTATGTTCGAGATTGATGTTGCTATGACTTTACTATGCTTAATGCTTGTCACTAGGGCCCGGGTGCCATGATTTCATATCTGAACCTATTATGTTTTCATGAATATATGTGAGTTCTTGATCCTATCTTGCAAGTCTATAATCACCTACTATGTGTTATGATCCGGCAACCCCGAAGTGACAATAATCGGGACCACTCCCGGTGATGACCATAGTTTGAGGAGTTCATGTATTCACTATGTGCTAATGCTTCGTTCCGGTTCTCTATTAAAAGGAGGCCTTAATATCCCTTAGTTTCCAATTGGACCCCGCTGCCACAGGAGGGTAGGACAAAAGATGTCATGCAAGTTCTTTTCCATAAGCACGTATGACTATATACGGAATACATGGCTACATTACATTGATGAATTGGAGCTAGTTCTGTGTCAGCCTATGTTATGACTGTTACATGATGAACTGCATCCGGCATAATTATCCATCACTGATCCGGTGCCTACGAGTTTTCCATATACTGGTTTATGCTTATTTACTTTCCCGCTGCTACTGTTACAATCACTACAAAATACCAAAAACATTACTTTTGCTGTCTTTACTTTTGTTGCTGCTACCACCACTATCATATTACTTGCTACTAAACACCTTGCTGCAGATACTAAGTTTCCAGGAGTGGTTGAATTGACAACTCAGCTGCTAATACTTGAGAATATTTTTTGGCTCCCCTTGTGTCAAATCAATAAATTTGGGTTGAATACTCTACCCTCGAAAGCTGTTGCGATCCCCTATACTTGTGGGTTATCAAGACCTTTTTCTGGCCCCGTTGCCGGGGAGCATAGCTCTATTCTTTGAGTCATTTGGGATTTATATCTGCTGGACAATATGAAGAACTTGAGAGATCCAAAAACCAAGATCTATCCCTCAACTACGAGGGGAGGTAAGGAACTGCCATCTAGCTCTGCACTTGATTCACCTTCTGTTATGAGTAAGTTTGTGATACCTACATCTGCTTCTGCTATTCGTTCTGATATGTCGCATGTTATTGATGATGCCACTTCTGCTATGCATGATACTTATGATGATACTGCTTCTATGCCTGATACTACTGTGCCCCTTAGTGAATTTCTTGATGAACAAATTGCTAGGGCTAGAGAAAAAGAAATTATTGAATCTCAATACGATGATGATAGTGATGATGAAAATATGCCTGTTATTCCTGAGGGTAATATTTTTGATATGGAATCTTCTGCTGATATTTCTGCTTGCAAAGATAGATATGAGCTTAAGAGGTTATTAATTAAATGGAACAAAGAATCACTTAGAGATAAAATGAGACCTGACCCTGCTTTTGCTACTTCACCTATATGTGTTCCTGATAAAGATTATGAATTCTCTGTTGATCCTGATATAATTACTTTGGTTGAATCTGATCCATTTTATGGCTATGAATCTAAAACTGTTGTGGCACATCTTACTAAGTTAAATGATATAGTTGCCCTATTTACTAGTGATGAGAGATCGCGTTACTTTTATATACTCAAAATATTTCCATTCTCATTAAAGGGTGATGCTAAGATATGGTTTAATTCTCTTGATCTTGCTTGTGTGCGTAGTCCCCAGGATATGATTTATTACTTCTCTGCTAAATATTTCCCTGCTCATAAGAAACAAGCTGCTTTGAGGGAAATATACAACTTGGTTCAAATTAAAGAAGAGAGTCTCCCACAAGCTTGGGGGAGGCTTCTCAAGTTACTTAATGCTTTGCCTGATCATCCTCTTAAGAAACCTGAAATACTTGATATCTTTTATAATGGACTAACTGATGCTTCCAGAGATTACTTGGATAGTTGTGATGGTTCTCTTTTCAGGGAAAGAACACCGGATGAAGCTGAAATCTTATTGAATAATATGTTGACAAATGAAAATAATTGGGCACCTCCTGAGCCAACTCCAGAGCCAGCTCCTGCTCCAATTACTGAGCCTATTCCTAAACCAACTCCAAAGAAGAGAGGTGTTCTATTTCTCAGTCCCGAAGATATGCAAGAGGCAAAGAAATCTATGAAAGAGAAAGGTATTAAAGCTGAAGACGTTAAGAATTTACCTCCTATTGAAGAAATACATGGTCTTAATGTACCGCCTGTTGAAGAAACATATGATCTTAATTATTTATTTACTGAAGAACCTCCTGGTCCCAATATCCCGACATAGGTAGTAAAGGTAAATTCTCTCTATAGATATGATAAAGCTGAAGTCCCTCCTACTAAAATTGCTAGTCAGTGCTTGGATTAGTTTGATAACTTTATGTATAAGCAACACGACTTCAATGCTTATTTTGGTAGACAATTAAAAGAAAATGCTTATATGATTAGACGCTTGGGTGATTATATGGCTGATATTAAAGGTGAACTTAAACTTGTTAGCAAACATGCCTCTATGGTTACCACTCAAGTAGAACAAGTACTTAAATCTCAAAAAGAAGTGCTTGATGAAATGAATAGTAAGAAAAATGATTATGATGTTAGATTGGCTACTAGAACTAGTAGAATGACTCAGGAACCTTTGTATCCTGAAGGCCACCCTAAGAGAATCGAGCAAGATTCTCAGAGAAATAATATTGATGTTCCTAGTTCTTCTAAAAAGAAGAAAAAGAAAAATGATAGAACTGTGCAAACTTCTAGTGAAGCTATTGCTGAACCACCTGATAATCCAAATGATATTTCTATGTCTGATGCTGAAACACAATCTGGTAATGATCATGAACCTAATTAAAATATTAATAATAATGTTCATGATGATGCTCAACCTAGTAATGATAATGATGTAGAAATTGAACCTGCTGTTGATCTTGATAACCCACAATCAAAGAATCAACGTTATGATAAAAGAGACTTTGTTGCTAAGAAACATGGTAAAGAAACGGAACCTTGGGTTCAGAAACCCATGCCTTTTCCTTCGAAACCATCCAAGAAAAAGGATGACGAGGATTTTGAGCGCTTTACTGAAATGATTAGGCCTATCTTTTTGCGTATGAGATTAACTGATGTGCTCAAAACAAATCCTTATGCTAAATATATGAAGGATGTCATTACTAATAAAAGAAAGATACCGGAAGCTGAGGTTTCCACCATGCTTGCTAATTATACTTTTAAGGGTGGAATACCAAAGAAACTTGGAGATCCCGGAGTACCTACTATACCTTGCTCCATTAAAAGAAATTATATTAAAACTGCTTTATGTGATCTTGGAGCCGGTGTTAGTGTTATGCCTCTCTCTTTATATCGTAGACTTGCCTTGAATAAGCTGACACCTACTGAAATATCTTTGCAAATGGCTGATAAATCAACTGCTATACCAGTCGGTATTTGTGAGGACGTGCCTGTTGTGGTTGCGAATGTTACTATTTTAACGGAGTTTGTTATACTTGATATTCCCGAGGATGATAGTATGTCTATTATTCTTGGAAGACCTTTTCTTAATACTGCAGGGGCTGTTATTGATTGCAACAAAGGCAATGTCACTTTTCATGTTAATGGTAATGAGCATACGGTACATTTTCTGAGGAAACAACCTCAAGTTCATAGTATCAATTCTATTGGGAAAATTCCATCGATTATATTTGGAGGTTTTGACTTTCCTCTTCCTACTGTCAAAAAGAAATTCGATATACTTATTATAGGGGATGTGCATATCCCCGTTGAGGTAACTTAGTGTTATTCGAAATTTCTCCGGTTTCATGATTATCGGAATGAGTTTGTGAACAAGACTTGATCAACCTTGTTAGTGGATTCTTTTTGATGAGCATGAGATGGATGAAACTAGAAGTACAAACTTCTGTACCCCACATTTACTTTCTGTTATTTATATTAAATAAAGTAAAAATAGTATTTTCTGTCTATTATCTGATCATCCGTGCAATATAAAAATAACCCGAAAATAAAAGTCCTCAGAATGCCATGCCAATTTAATATGATTTTTTTGGGAATATTTGAGGATTTACTATGCAAAAATTACCGCGGGAGGAGCTGCCACCTGGCCACGAGGGTGGTGGGCGCCCCCCCCCCCCTATAGGGCGCGCCCCCTGCCTCGTGGGCCCACGGTGGCCCTCCTCCACTTATCCCAGCGCCCACCTTCTTCCTCTATCTCACACAAACCCGAAAAACCAACTCAAGCACGAGTTCCAGCCACTTTTGCTGTGATTTTCGATCTCCTTGCTCAAAGCACCTCTCGCAAAACTGCTTGGGGAGATTGTTCCTTGGTATGTGACTCCTCCATTGGTCCAATTACTTTTTGTTCTAGTGCTTTATTCTTTGCAAATTTGTGCTGCATAGGTGACCATGTTCTTGAGCTTGCATGTCAAATTTATATGGTTCCAAGTAGTTCTAATGCTTGATATAGGCTCTAGGCACTTGTAGGAGTAGTTGCTATCAATATTATTGAAGTTTGTTCATTTCTGTTTGAAGTTACTAAAAATTTCAGAATTTTTCAGAGAAAAACAATATGCTTAGGAAGATGTTCCAAGGTGGTTCTTCTAAGAAGCAAGGACCCAGGATTACTATGCGCGATGCAGACGAGGATCCACCAAGAGATGCTCCGGTACGGCCTTGCGAATGGCCGTCGGAAAATTTTATGGACCATGCGGGAATTAAAGAAGAATTCAAAGCATATTTGTGCAATGCCGGTCTTGAGGATTTTGAGGCTAACAAATGCCCCCAGTATCATGATCTCACAAGTTCATTTGTGAGGAGGTTTGAGTATTCATCTTCGCGTAATTCTCCTTCAGTCATGTTTGATCTTTATGACAAATCTTATGCCAAGGACCTAGAGGGTTTCACTTCTTCTTGCGAACTTCCATCATGGGGCAGTATTAGGGATCCCCCTAAATCTGAATTTAGAAACTTTCTTGCTAGTATAACTGTGGGGGAATCTAGAGATATAACGCAGGCTACCATAGGGAGCATTCACTTTCCTGCTATACATTATTTTGCTCTCTTCATCGGTAGAGGCATAAATGCTAAGGATGAAGCATGTCACATGTGTGTCCCTGATCTTAGCATTCTTAGGAGTGCTGTGTTAGGAGACCAATCTCATCATATGGGAGCCATTGTAGCTCGTAGGTTGCATCATAATAGACATAATGGAGATTTCTTTGGAGGAATTTATGCAACCCGCTTAGCTCATTTTCTTGAGATAGACACTCGTGAGGGTGATATGGAGTTGCCTCTTGCATATTTAGATTATGACTCTATGGCTTCGCACCAGTTTGTCGAGAGGCCTGAATCACCTCTCTTATATCGCTTATTTTTTGATAAACGACGTGTTTTCCGTATTACTCTCCCTGCTCTTGCCTTCTTTGATTCACAGACAAAAGGAAGATATGTTATTACCAGAGAGGAGGCAGAAGAGTACGAGAGGAGAGCGGAGGCAGCCCGACTCCACGCTGCAGCTCAGCAGGCGATAACTGCTGCACATCAGTATGATCCCAACTATTCCTCCTCATCACAGTACGACCCCAACAACTATTATTATGGATATCCGCCAGGCCAGCCGTGGACATAGAGCAACTTAGGCCAAAAGCCTAAGCTTGGGGGAGTACGTATTTCTCACCGACATTACATTTATGTTCACACACACTCATTGCTAGATGTCGGTGCTCATACTTTTTCACTATAATATCCATGCTAGTTTATTTTCCTTTTCCTGCTTTCTTCTTGTGTGTTTGTTAAACCTTAAGAAAAACCAAAAAATTTATTAGTAGTAGTTTATTTTTCTGCTGTAGTAGTAATAGTTAAAAAAGAAAACCCAAAAATATTTCCCGTTCTTCTTTTGCTTGTTGGGAGCTTTCCCGTGTAAATAGTTGTATTTCTTTTCTTTTCTTTGGGGGTCAATAGGAGAAGACCATAATTGAATTGTTGAAGTGGCTCTTATATGCATTATTGTTGATTTAACCAAGAGCCCATATTGCCT
This sequence comes from Triticum aestivum, assembly GCF_018294505.1. NCBI lineage: Eukaryota > Viridiplantae > Streptophyta > Magnoliopsida > Poales > Poaceae > Triticum > Triticum aestivum. Next base: position 284,639,054 of record NC_057812.1, on the reverse strand, counting down.
TGTCTTCTCCTGTTTATTGAATGCTCGCAGATTCCAGCTTACTCCAATGCACGTGCACTCTTATTATTATTCACACCATTCGGTCATGCAAGTGAAAGGCAATTATGATGATATATGATGGACTGACTAAGATGAGAAAAGCTGTTATGAACTCGACCTCTTTTGTTTTTGTAAATATGATGAGCCTGTCGTTCTTGATTCAGCTTATTATGAATAAACATGTTTGCAATGACAATTAGAGATCATAGTTGCTTGTGCCATGCTTGATTAGCTATGAGTTATAATGATTTACCTTGTATGCCAACATGCTATTGAGATGATTATGATGTGGTATGATGGGGTGGTATCCTCTTTTGAATGATTTAAGTGACTTGACTTGGCACATGTTCACGCATGTAGTTGAAACAAAATCAACATAGCCTTCACGATATTTATGTTCATGGTGGATTATATCCTACTCATGCTTGCATCCAATGTTTATTAATTTTAATGCATGTACATGGTTGTTGTCGCTCTCTAGTTGGTCGCTTCCCAATCTTTTGCTAGCCTTCACATGTACTAAGCGGGAATACTGCTTGTTCATCCAATCCCTTAAACCCCAAAGTTATTCCAGATGAGTCCACCATACCTTCCTATATGCAGTATCTACCTGCCGTTTTAAGTAAATTTGTATGTGCCAAACTCTAAACCTTCAAATAAACATTCTGTTTTGTATGCTCGAATAGCTCATGTATCAACAAAGGTTGTCCTTATCTTCCGTGTTAGGCGGGTTATTCTCAAGAGGAGTGGACTCCGCTCCTCACTCATGAGAAAATGGCTGGTCACCGGGATGCCCAATCCCATACTTTATGCAAACTAAATCAAAATTAATTGCAAACAAAACTCCCCCTGGGACCTGATGTATGTTGGAGGCACTCATTGTTTCGAGCAAGCCACGGATTGATGCTTGTTGGTGGAGGGGGAGTATAAAATTTACCATTCTATTTGGGAACCGCCTATAATGTGTTTAGCATGGAAGATATCGCCATCTCTTAGTTGTTACATTGACAACGAAAGTATACCGCTCAAAATACAATTTATCTCTATTGCAAAACCGAGCTATGGAACCTCTACAAATCCCTGCTTCCCTCTGCGAAGGGCCTATCCATTGACTTTTATGTTGAGTCATCACCCTCTTATTAAAAAGCACTATATAGAGAGCACAGTTGTCATCTACATTCATCACTGTTAATTTACATTGGGTATGACTATGATTGGATCTCTTTTACCATGAATTACAATGTCTAGTCAGTCCTTGATCTTCAAAGGTGCTCTGCATTTATGTTTTGCGGTCTCAGAAAGGCCTAGCAAGATACCATCTTCTTATATCATATTATGATTATTTTGAGAAAGTGTTGTCATCCGAGATTTATTATTATGACTTGCTAGTTGATTATGCTATTGATATGAGTAATGATGAGACCTGAGAATTATTGCAAGTGTGGTTAGTTATGGTCTATGCTGAAAACTTGAATGCTGGCTTGACATAGTTACAACAACAAGAGCAAACAGAGTTCGTAAAAGTTTTTCTTTCTTTCTTTCAGTTTGTCAACTGAATTGCTTGAGGACAAGCAAGGGTTTAAGCTTGGGGGACTTGATACGTCTCCGTCGTATCTACTTTTCCAAACACTTTTGCCCCTGTTTTGGACTCTAACTTGTATGATTTGAATGGAACTAACCCGGACTGACGCTGTTTTCAGCAGAATTACCATGGTGTTGTTTTATGTGCAAAAAACAAATATTCTCGGAATGACCTGAAACTCCACGAAACATCTTAGAAAAAATAAAAAAATCCTCGCCAAAGATGCAGACCGGGGGGCCCACACACTTCTCACGAGGGTGGGGGGCGCCCCCCCCCCCCCAGGGCGCGCCCCTACCTCGTGGGCCCCCTGTTGTGTCTCCGACTCCAACTCCACCTCCATATATTGAGTTTCGATGAGAAAAAAATCAGAGAAAAGAAATCATCGCGTTTTACGATACGGAGCCGCCGCCAAGCCCTAAAACCTCTCGGGAGGGCTGATCTGGAGTCCATTCGGGGCTCCGGAGAGGGGGATTCGTCGCCGTCATCATCATCAACCATCCTCCATCACCAATTTCATGATGCTCACCGCCGTGCGTGAGTAATTCCATCATAGGCTTGCTGGACGGTGATGGGTTGGATGAGATTTATCATGTAATCGAGTTAGTTTTGTTAGGGTTTGATCCCTAGTATCCATTATGTTCTGAGATTGATGTTGCTGTGACTTTGCTATGCTTAATGCTTGTCACTAGGGCCCGAGTGCCATGATTTCAGATTTGAACCTATTATGTTTTCATGAATATATGTGAGTTCTTGATCCTATCTTGCAAGTCTACAGTAACCTACTATGTGTTATGATCAGGCAACCCCGAAGTGACAATAATCGAGACGACTCCCGGTGATGACCATAGTTTGAGGAGTTCATGTATTCACTATGTGCTAATGCTTTGTTCCAATTCTCTATTAAAAGGAGGCCTTAATATCCCTTAGTTTCCAATAGGACCCCGCTGCCACGGGAGGGTAGGACAAAAGATGTCATGCAAGTTCTTTTCCATAAGCACGTATGACTGTATATGGAATACATGCCTACATTACATTGATGAATTGGAGCTAGTTCTGTGTCACCCTATGTTATGACTGTTACATGATGAACCGCATCCGGCATAATTATCCATCACTGATCTGGTGCCTACGAGTTTTCCATATACTGGTTTACGCTTATTTACTTTCCCGCTGCTACTATTACAATCACTACAAAATACCAAAAACATTACTTTTGCTATCTTTACTTTTGTTGCTGCTACCACCACTATCATATTACTTGCTACTAAACACCTTGCTGCAGATACTAAGTTTCCAGGTGTGGTTGAATTGACAACTCAGCTGCTAATACTTGAGAATATTCTTTGGCTCCCCTTGTGTCGAATCAATAAATTTGGGTTGAATACTCTACCCTCGAAAACTGTTGCGATCCCCTATACTTGTGGGTTATCAATCTCCACAAGGATGGAGTCCGGGAGATCGCTGATGCGGTCCACCCGAGATTCTATGGGTTCCTGGGATCCGGTGGGGGCGGGCTCACTGCTTCTCCCTGCGCTTCGGGTGCGGAATCTACAACAAGTGTCACCGCTGGCGGGAGGCTCATCTTCTTGGCGCTGGGGTCAGCGAACTCCATTTTCCTCGAGGGTGTCGCGTCGAGCTCATGGGTTTGAGCAGAGTAACGAATGACGAGCCTAGTTGTAGTGCGAGTGAAGAAGAAGGGGAGTTGGGGTCTTCTGTAGTAGAGAGGAAGAAGGGGAGCTGGGGTTTTCTGTAGGAGTGAGGTGAGGAATTTGGGGGTACGAGTGGAGCGAGCTGACGTGAGGTGGGTGGGAGTGAGAAGGAAGAAGAGCACCCAGGATTTTTTGGGGGCGGTGTGCTGGGTAGCGCCTCTCATTAAGTAAATATATGGGCTTTTGAATTGATTTTATTATTTACTAGGGTGGATGGGCTCTTTTGTCTTGGGCCCAGAGAAACAATTACTACTAGTATAGTGGAGACACTCTAGAGCTACCCAGAAAAACAATTACTACTAGTACAGTGGATACACTACCACTTCTGGCTCCTCTGAGGTCATCGAAACGTCTCCCGCTACTGAATGTCGTTTTACTTTCATTCACTAACATGCGGGCCATGCAGCACGAGGGCCCAAATGCCATCCATCCAATCAGAAGGAGGTATGCAGGCAGAGAGTCACCCCGGTCGTAGCGCGGCAGTAACGAGCCCTCATATACAAAACCCCACCTCCCCGCAGTCTAAGTTTGACGGGCGAAGCAACCACCATTTCACTCTTCGCTGAATCCCCTTCTCCCTCATCGTCTTCAAGAAAGCCAACACTTGCATCTGCCATTGTTCTTCTCTCCCAACGAAGGGATGGTAAGCGGATCCGTGATTTTGGTATATTTTCTTTCATAAAAAAAGAACATTTTCAAAGCAGTAACTGATCCTCACTCTCTTTTTTGTTTCATTGTCATTGCGATTGTGTTTTCGTTTCAGTGGTGTCCTATTCGTCAGTTTCATGATGGACCAAGGAGAACCAGGCAACAATCTGTCGATGTTGGAGCAGATGTGGGAGGCTGGTCCCCAAGAGAAAGAGAGCTCCAAGAAGATGGAGGCCACCACCGAGCCGACCCCAGATACGCTCACGACCACTACAGAGATGGTCAATGCCCCGTTTGAGGTTACAGCCCTCGTGGCCTTGCAGGAGCAGTTTTCCCCCTTCGAGGATGTCTCCCCTCCTCCCCGCTGAGCTGCCCAAGGTGATTTTCTTCTTTGATGATCTCAATTGTGGTTTTTCATCTAAGTATGTGGTGATAAATAATGCAAAATTCTATTAGCTTCGATGCCATGCTACCTTCCCTGTCATGCATACTTTTGACTCTACATAGTGGTTTAAATAACTTGTGATTTTATATTGGGAAGTAATTCAGAATTCATTTCTGTTTCAATTAGAGCCCTGACATAGGCAATGATTGTGTGGTTTTACATGTCACACGCTATGAGGCGGATGACCTGAATATATGCACTAGGAAAACTTAAGTTCTTAGGTTGTTGGATCCTCGAAGACAGTTGCACTTATACCAAAGTCGAGATGTATTCCACCCACACTGTTGTCAGGCGTGTTGTCAGCTACTTCTTGAGCTTGCATTGGTTTTTCCCTTGAAGAGGAAAGGGTGATGCGACAAAGTAGAGATAATTATTTCCCTCAGTTAGAGAACCAAGATATCAATCCAGTAGGAGATACAAGCAAGTCCTCAATCTATGCACCTGCACAAACAATCAAACACTTGCACCCAATGCGATAAAGGGGTTGTCAATTCCATCACGGTCAATTGCAAAAGTGAGATCTCATAGAGATAGGTATAAAAGATTGCTAATACATAAAACAAAATAAAAGTAAATAAATTGCAGCAAGATATTTTTGGTATTTTTCATTTTACATCTGAAAAAATATAATATGGAAAATAGACCCGGGGGCATAGGTTTCACTAGAGGCTTCTCTCAGGAAGGCAAATAATACGTTGGGTGAACAAATTACTGTCGAGCAGTTGATAGAAAAGTGCAAAGTTATGACGATATCCAAGGCAATGATTATGCATATAGGCATCATGTCCGTGTCAAGTAGACCGACTCCTGCCTGCATCTACTACTATTACTCCACACATCAACCACTATCCAGCATGCATCTAGAGTATTAAGTTCATAAAGAACGGAGTAATGCCTTAAGTAAGATGACCTGATGTAGAGGGATAAACTCAAGCAATATGATGAAAACCCAATATTTTTATCCTTGATGGCAACAATACAAATACGTGCCTCGCTACCCCTACTTTGTCACTGGGTGAGGACACCGCATGATTGAACCCAAACTAAGCACCTCTCCCATTACAAGAAATACCAATCTAGTTGGTCAAACAAAAACCGATAATTCGAAGATAAATACAAAGATATCAAATCATGCATATAAGAATTCAGAGAAGATTCAAATAATATTCATAGATAATCTGATCATAGATCCACAATTCATCGGATCTAGACAAATACACCGCAAAAGAAGACTACATCGGATAGATCTCCAAGAACATCGAGCACAACATGGTATTGAGAATCAAAGAGAGAGAAGAAGCCATCTAGCTACTAGCTATGGACTCGTAGGTCTAAGGTAAACTACTCATGTCGGGATGTGGAGTTCCGGCAAACCCTTAAGGTTCGAATACTGGGGTGCATGCAAAGTCTTTCCCTCCAACCGATCTACGCTCTAGCTCGCTAAGATCTTGCAGTCGAACTCAACGAACTCTCAACACAGAAGGACACGGGGTTTATACTGGTTCAGGCCACCGTCGTGGTGTAATACCCTACTCTAGCGTGGTGGTGGTGGATTGCCTCTTGGGCTAATGATGAACAATACAAGGGAAGAACGGCCTCCTGCGGTTGAGGCGTTCTTGAGCTCGGTGAGATTGTGCGTGTGGGGTGGTCTCTCTCTTCCTCTCGCTAGCTAAGATGATGTTCACCTCCCCTCCACTGTGGTGGCTAGTCCTATTATAGAGGCCCTGGTCCTCTTCCCAAATATCGAGCGGGAAGGGAGCCAACAATGGCGGGCTAATTTGAAGGGGGACAACTAGTACAAGCTATCCTAACAAAAGTAGTCTTCGCCTACACAAAGTTCTGGTGGTGACGTTGTTCTGGGCTCCACGGTGACCTCCGTCTTGCAGTCCATGGTCACAGTCTTTTTGCACCGAAATGGCAACCTTTGCCTGAGGCCTCAGTACTTCATGGATGTGCTTGCCCCCTTTGCACCAAAGAGGAAACAAGGACATTGTGCACGCTGGCGCCCGCCTGGTGTCGATCGTCACGGCTCACGTCACGAGAGCCTCGTGAGGTTCGCCTTGCCTTGATATCTCTGCTCCACGTGAGCCTGCCTAGCTAGGACACTCCGGAGGAGGCCTTCAATCGTCCGCCTCGCGAGGCTTGGTCCCTCGCGAGGGTCTTGGGTGCTTTGTTGGTGAAGACGGGTCGTACGGCCTGCTGGCTCACCCACTTTGCGGGCTGCAGGCAGGCAAGTCTGGGGACCCCCGTTCCCAGAACGCCGACAGTAGCACCCGGGCCCAACGTGCGCACAGGCTTGGCTTCGCGGCGAAGCCAAGGGTCAAGTTCGGAGCACCGCGGGCCCCAAAAGCCTGTGGCCTCGGTTGACGCGTGGCGGTTGATGGGACGTGGGCGTCTCCGCTTCCCCATGATGCCTTTGAATCCGTCTGGCTATGCGGCCCCGCTTCTTGCATAGTTATTCTTCCCTCTCCGTGCCTGGCTTGTCCAATCCTCCAATCTCCCTGCTTCCTCGACACCCTGCTCTGCCTTCCCAGTCCAACCAGTGTTCCACCCGCTTTACCGCCATGGCGCTGAAACAAGCTGACAAGGGGAAGAAACCTCTGTCCTCGCCAACTGCACCTCCATCCTTCGAGCCGGCGCTCAGCCGGCCTCGGGTGCTCAACGACGAGGCCATGGGAAAGGTGCACCCCATGCTCGCCTCTAGCTTCAACGAGTGGGGAGAGACGCCGCCCTGGCCCGCGTCTCGCTCTAGCATGGCTCGGGCAGTCACCGAGATCCCGATCTTCATTGACGCCCTCTGGGGCTGGCCTGCTTCCTCCCTTCTCCGCCTTCTTCAACGTGGTGCTCGAGCACTATCAGATCCATATGCTTCATCTCGACCCTCAATTTGTGACCCTTCTTGCTGTCTTTGCCTTCGTGTGTGAGGTCATGGAGGGCATCACCCCCTCCGTGGCCCTCCTCCGCCACTTCTTCTCGCTACATCTCATCGGTGCCCGACAGAGCTCAGAGTGTGTGGGCTTTCAGGTCGTGGTGGCGACGGCAGGCATGGGGATCGACTTCGAGCTTCCTTCATCCGCGAGCGAGTTCCGCACGTGATGGGTGTTTGTTGATGCCGGCGTGCTCAACCCTCTACTCCCAGCTCCGGTGGGTCCTGCCATTCCAAACTCCGGCTAGGGTCACCAGAGGCTCGCGAGCCCCTGCCTTGCCCCCGTCTGGGCCAGGCTGTGGTGGTTGAAGGACCTTGGTGTGACTGCACCTATGGTGGTGAGGGAGTTCATCAGGCACCGAGTAGCTTCGCTTCAGCGCCATTCCCGCCTGATGTGGGCCTTGCTCAGCGGGTAGGACAACATGAAGTTTTAGGAGGAGGGGCTTCCTCTTGCTGCACGGCAAACTGTGCTCACGGTGCTATCCGGTGTCCCTCTGCCGGACGAGATGCCCAGGAAGAGCTGCATGTTGTACTGCAGCGAGAACAAGGTTACCTTTGCCGCGACCATGCCTTCCTTTGAGTGGGGGCTGCGCCCAATTGGCTTGGAGGGGTACCGCAAGAATCCCGTCATCGTGGTCCCATTCTTCGCCGCCGGTGAAGAGCTTGCCCCTGGTGATGGCGCGGGGGAGCGAGCTGCAACAGGGGCTTGCTGCTCAGGTGCTGAGGAGCACGTGCCGAGCGGTGATCCAGGGGCGTCGTCCTCAGGAGCTTGCGACGCCCCTCCTGAGGCGTCAGTCGCTGATGAGATGCGACATGCGGCTCTCGAGGCCGAGGCTTCAGGAACCTCGGGAGGTCGCAGCGAGAGAGAGCCGGGCTGTTCGCTGCAGCCGGGCTCCCCTGAAGACATCCCTCTTGGCTCTTCTTCGGCCCCGCCGCGCTCCGGCCATCATGTCCAGCGCTTCGGTCACCTTTGCGTGGACTTCGAGGAGCTCCGAAAGAGGAAGGGATCCCCTAGTGGTGGCAGCATCTTTGGACTGTTGAAGCGACGGAAGTACATCGCCATCGACGAGTAAGTACCTCTCCTTGGTGATCTCCTATGTGCCGCATTCCATTCCTGACGATTGTCCCCTCAGGTCCCCTTCTGCTAAGGCTGCAAAATCTCCAGAGAAGCAGCTCCCTCTCGTCACATCGCACTCGCCAAGCTCTAGTGCTTCAGGCTCAGATGCTGCCCGCGGCGTGGGTCCAGCCTCGGGAGCTGGTCCGTTATCAAGGCACCCCGAGCTTGCGCGTTCGCCGTCCTTACTTCGCGACCTTGCTCGGAGCGCACTAGGCGTGCCAATGGCTCCTCCCTTGGTCACAGTTGGTAGGTGGCTAGCCTCGATGCTGGAGCTTCCTTCAAGTAGCGGGTCTTGCTCGGACCGGGCCCCTCGCGGGGGTCAGCTGGCGCCTGGGGCCGTGCCATCCCCCAACCGGGAGATGGCGTGCCACTTGATGCTCCACCCGCAGCCCCCGAGGCGGAGGACGAGATGGGGCGAGCGTTCGAGCTCGAGCGCGGGCGCAGCATGGTTCGCCACGAGCTCTTCCAGGAAGCGTTGGGCGCGATGAACCGCCTTCATGAAGAGCTTGCTGGCGTTGACTCGCGTCTTGAGGCCGAAGGTCTTCGGTTGGTGGAGGAGCGGCGCAAGCTGCGAGTGGCCATCAACCTTGGCTGTTATCATCGCGACCTCGAGAACGCGAAGGCTGAGGCGTCCCTCAAGACTGCCAATGAGGCCCGCTCGCGAGCTTTGGAGGAAGCTCATGAGGCCGATCGCCGCCGCGAGGCTGCGGAGGAGCGCGCGTGGGAGCTGTAGGCCTCGAGCGCGTCCCTTGAGCAGCAAGTCGAGGCGCACGGGGCCGCCCTTGCATCGATGAGGGGGGCTCCTGCGGAGGAAGAGGAGGTCCGGCGGTGCGAGGAGACGCTAGCCCTGGAGGCCGTGGAGCGCAGCCTCGAGCTCGAGCGGCTGGAGACGAGGGAGCGTCAAGTTGCTCAAGCTGAAGATGCCGTCGGGGCTAGCAAGGCCAGAGTCGAAGAAGAGATCAATCGCCAGGTAGCCGTGGTTCGCGCTAATCTGGAGGGCAGGTACGGCTTGAGGCTGGAGCTCACCGGACAGGAGGGCGCGGGCAGGGCCGCCGCCCTTAGGCCCAGGTTGGACGAGGCCGAGAGGCATGCTGAGGCCACAACCGCTGCCCTGGTTATGGCGCAGGCGGACCTGGCCTCCGCCCATGCTGAGTTGCTTTCCCTCCGGAGGTGAATTAATGATGCCGAGGCCATCACTCGGCAAAACAGAGAAGAAGTGCTCCAACACCGAACGCTAGAGCGCGAGCATGCCCCTATGCTTCAAGACCTTCGGAACAAGGCCAACACCACCCTGGGCTATATCTATGACGAGAACGCCCTGACCCCTCACTCGAGTGACTATGCCAGCCACCTGACATTCTTCGCCGAGGTGGTGACGCGCCTGGAGGCTCAATCTGCCAGAGCTTGGCAGCTTGTGGAGGAGAGGGGTCGTGGCCTGCTTCAGCGCGCCTTTTCCCGTGTTTTCAGCCACCTCCTAAACGCCGACCCCAACTTCGACTTTGATGCCTCCATTGCTCCTGTGCCCATTGCCGTCCGGGGCGACCTGGCGTGTTGGGTAGAGGATCATGTCGATGCGTTGGTCAGGGCCTTCACCTTAGAGAACAATGGGGTGGTGGTCGTCGCAGACGAGGGTGACGTGGTCAACGACGGCGACGGGGACGTCGCCGACGGCAACGACGATTCCGACGAAGGTGATGACGATGCGAGCGACGCGTCCCTGGATGACGCAGTGAGCGATATCTCTGGTTGATCCCATACTCTCCTATTGTTTTATTATGCACGCAAAACTTGGGTGTGGCCCTTGGAAAACTTGTGAGAGCATTTTGAGAGGGGGAGCCCATCGTGTAAGAAAATCACAGTTTTTAATTTCCTATGTGATGTGGGTATGTGTCCTCGTGAGCTCGTGGAGCTGGGGGTGCGTTTCCAGACGTGGGTTACCTTAGTCAGCGCCTGCTTAGGGCTGGGTCGTGAGGCGACGAGTTCCTAAGAATCCTGCGGAGCTTATCGCCCTGTTTGAAGGGTGCCCCGCAAGGGGTGAGCACCAGCCATAGTGCTAGCGCATGCTCTGCACGGTCCGGCTTGCGAGGAGCTTTGCGAGGGAGAGGCGACGGACATGAATCCCAAACCAAACAAGACCCAGAAGTGAAAACGGCTTGAACGAGAAAAGGCACCCCCGCGCGCAACGATAAAAATTCAGCTTCAACTTAAGTCCAGAATCAGAAAGCAAAGCCACAGAAAGAGAGATCCAAAGCAAAAGGCCGCGTCCGGCACTTAGTCTAGTCTTCGGGTCTTCAAGTCTTCTCACCAGCACGGAGCTAAGTGTTGTCCACTAGGCGTGGGAGGGAGCCCCAGGGCCTGAGGCCGGCGCTCCTGAGACTCTGGGGCGTGTACAACCCCAACTCATTATTACGTGAGAGTGTCACGGGCGGCGAGCTTCATAGGCACAGGGCCTTCTTCACAGGTATCGGCCTTGCTTCATATCGTCAGACGAGGGGGCCGCCTTGCGCCACTCTTAACCTACTTTGAGCCGCCGGAGACCAGGACGACACAAAGGAGGGAAAGAGGACGTCAGTGGTTCCCTCGGCGACCACGGGTCCTCTGCCGGAGGAAGGGTCATTGAAGCCACCCCGGCAGAGGGCCTACCTCCGAGTGTCCCCTAGTTTCGCGTGCCTTGGGGAGGGGCCTTGCTCCTGGCTCCCTCTCGGCGGCTCCCAGCGTGTCTCCCTTGTTGAGACGGGTGCCGTCGTGCCGGGTTCGTCAATCGGTGCTGCAACATGATTCATTTGTAGCCCATGGTTAGCATAGGCCTGTTCCTGAGAGGTTAGCGGTACCCTGTAGTTGCCGTCACCGGCGCGATCGTTGTGGTTCTCCGCTGGCTCTTGGAAGGCTTCGACTCCTAGCGCTCCTTCTCCCCAATCTTGTCCAATGAATGAGCCGACGTCGTCCTCTGGTGCGTACCCTTGGTCCATCATGCGGGGCACATAGGCTTCTGGGGCCGTCACCCGGAACACCTCGCCGTGGTGCCCCACACTCCATGTTGCTCCGCCCATGATGCTGTCTTGGGGATGATAATACGGCATCCGGCTGGGACCATGGGGGGTGATGCTTGTGCTCGTGCTTCTCGAGGGTGGCATGGGGGGGTTGGATCCCCCTACGCCGCCAGCCGTGCTGATGTTGGCGAAGCCCCCGGGCGTAGTCGACGGCACGCAGATGTGGTGAGGCTCGCCGCGCGACCTTGCAGTGGCCTGGGGGAGTCGATATTTGAAGGGTGGCGCTCTCGACACCACTGCATCCAGCAGCTCAGCAACACGCTCAAGCAGCGTGTCCCGGCCGCTCTCTATTATCCTACATCGCAGCAGCTCCCTTGCCACTGTGAGTGCCGCCCGCATGTTCGCTTGCTCCCGCCGTGAGTGTGGCGCCGTTGCAGCGGCGTGACTCGCTGCTCTTGCCGTGGCTCGTGCTTGCCACGGGGTGAGGGTGGATGATGCCTGGCCGCGCTGTCCATGCCCGGCAGAGCTTGGTGACACCCGCGCCGCCTGGGGTGCAGGGTCGAGATCTTCATGGGCAGGCGGCGCCGTCCGGGCCGGCCAGGCTGCCCAGCGGTCGGATCCAGCTCTTGGGTCGCCAGACATTGTTGATGGTGAACGTCGGAGTGCCGATTGGCGGAGAATAGGCTCTGGCACACCCCTACCTGGCGTGCCAAATGTCGGTATGTGGGGTTCCAGCAAACCCTTAAGGTTCGAACACTGGGGTGCACGCGAAGTCTTTCCCTCCAACCGATCTACGCTCTAGCTCGTTAAGATCTTGTGGACGAACTCGACGAACTCTCAACATAGAAGGACACGGGGTTTATATTGGTTCGGGCCACCATTGTGGTGTAATACCCTACTCCAGTGTGGTGGTGGTGGATTGCCTCTTGGGCTGATGATGAACAATACAAGGGAAGAACGGCCTCCTGAGGTTGACGCATTCTTGAGCTCGGTGAGCTTGTGCGTGTGGGGTGTTCTCTCTCTTCCTCTCGCTAGCTAAGATGATGTTCACCTCCCATCCACTGTGGTGGCTAGTCCTATTATAGAGGCCCTGGTCCTCTTCCTAAATATCGAGCGGGAAGGGAGCCAACAATGGTGGGCTAATTTGAAGGGGGGCAACAAGTACAAGCTATCCTGACAAAAGTAGTCTTCGCCTGCACAAAGTTCTGGTGGTGACGCTGTTCTGGGCTCTACAGTGACCTCCATCTTGCAGTCCATGGTCTTGGTCTTGTTGCACCGAAATGGCAACCTTTGCCTGAGGCCTCGGTACTCCGTGGCTGCACTTGCCCCCTTTGCACCAAAGAGGAAACAAGGATGCTGTGCGCGCTGGCGCCCGCCTGGCGCCTACCTGGTGTCGATCGTCACGGCTCACATCACGAGAGCCTCGTGAGGTTTGCCTTGCCTTGATATCTCCGCTCCTCGTGAGCCTGCCTAGCTAGGCCACTCCGGAGGAGGTCTTGCGCCGTCCGTCTTGCGAGGCTTGGCCCCTCGCGAGGGTCTTGGGTGCTTTGTTGGTGAAGACAGGTCGTACGGCCTACTAGCTCAGCCACTCCGCGGGCCGCAGGCAGGCAAGTCTGGGGACCCCCGTTCCCAGAACGCCAACAACTCATGCTTCATCAGAAGGTCAATAGGGTCGATTTAGATGCCCTCCGTGATTGAATCCCCCTCCGGCAAATCATAGAAAAAGGCCCCAAGATGGGATCTCACGGGTACGGAAGGTTGTGGCGGCGGCAAAGTATTTTTGTGGCTCTCCCTTAGGGTTTTGGTGTTGGGACATGCGGTACTCTACACTAGCACCAGATAAAATTTTCTACCGCGCACCCAAGATCATGCTGCTAGAAATAGTTTACGAGATCGGGTTTACCACTAGACGTGCAGTCACCACAGGGGAAGTAGAGTTGGTGATGCACGTAGTCGATCTCTCGGCCCGTCTCCTCCTCGCCTTGCCGATCTCCCGTGAACAGCAAAGACCCACGAACGGAGAAGACCAGCGAACGGTGATCTCCCGCGAACAGCACCTCGCGGTTCCCTCGAATGGTCCGTCCAAGCACCGCAGATGCGATACCTCCAAGGTATCCACACGTGCGTGGTGCAGCGGCGGGCGGCGGACTGCTAGGTCCGGTCGCACGTCATGGGCATGGGGAGTGGTGGTGGCTCTTGAGGGTAGGAAAAATCAACCCTGAATGGTGTGCCAACTCCCCTTTATATAGACCTCCGAGGTGGGCTCAACACTTGAGTCCACTAGGAGTCTGCGTCCATTTTCCACTCGGACACAATCTGAATGGGCTACAACCCCTTAAGTGTGCGACCCTATAAGTACACGTACACATGGACACGACCAAGTCGATAGTTGGTAGCGGCTCCTAGCAGAACGTGCCAACTCCCATGTGTGCGTAAAGTCGTTTGACGAACCTCGACAATGTGTCACATGCAACATTCCTTTTGCCTCATGATATTTGCTGTCGAGCTCAAGGCAAGTACTTGTCACCCTTGTGATAGCTCGACCTTTCTTCTCGAAACCATGATACAGATTCCCGAACTGGGTTAACACTTAACCCAAGTCACATGTCCATGCTTTTCGAATCTGATCACTTGAGAGGGCCGAGAGAATATCTCTCCAAATAGGAGGGGCAAATCCCATCTTGGTCAACCATGTCTCGTGGCATGTCTCACGACTCACCCGAAAGCTACCTTTATAACTACCCAGTTACTGAGTAGCATTTGATAGACCCTAAGTGAGTCGATCCTCATCCCGAAAACATGCGAGGACCTCAGGTCTAGGACATGGCATAGACATTGTACTTGGGACTTACAGATGACTATATCTCATTGTCTCTCAAAGTGGGTCTGCTCGGCTCGGTGATCTCCATCACCGGGCCCATACTATCGGTTTAGCATCTCCATGCACATGACTTGTGAAACATAGTCATCAACCGATTCATATACTAGTCAAGGATATGTGTCCACATAACCTTATCAACTAGGGACCATTAGAACAATCATCATACAATACATAGTTCCACAAACAAGTCACATACTTATTGATACATATCATTGATGATGTTCAAGGACAATACAAAGGACTCATGAATACATATGGAAATGTCATCATCACATGATTGCCTCGAGGGCATATCTCCAACATTTGGAATATATCTGAATTTATAGGATGAAGAGTTAGGTCAGGGGACTCCCGAGGGGGCCCCAAGGCATCCCCCCCTAGGGCGCTCCCTCCACCCTTGCCGCCACCTCGCGGGTCTTCGTACTTGGAGTCCAAGCCCTACATGTGTCCTCTGGTCCAAGAAAAATCATCGCAAAGTTTTATTCCATTTGATATTCCTTTTCTAAGAAACTCAAAAACAAGGAAAAAACATAAATTGGCACTGGGCTCTGGGTTAATAAGTTAGTCCCAAAAATAATATAAAATAGCATATTAATGCATATAAAACATCCAAAATAGATAATATAATAGCATGGAACAATCAAAAATTATAGATACATTGGAGACCTATCATTATCCAGGGTGTACTGAAGCACAAGAAGTTCAAAGCTACTCCTTCATTTGTGAGGCATACTGTTCTTGTCAAGCTTACGCGGGAAGATGACATGGCATGCCTCAACAAACAATTTTATGAGTGGCAATGCCACAAGGATATCTTCAAGAAGGTTGACAGGATTGAGCTACTGCCGGACGTCCTTGATGATGTTTGTGGCAAGGTCCGTCTTGTGTCCATCCCAAATTAGATCGAGGCATGAAATAGTTGGCCTAACTAGTGTTTAAAAGTAGTTTGGATTGTGTCTAATTATCCGAACCTTGCCTATTATCGAGCCCTCTGGGGCTAGTACTCTGTTTGAATTCGTCTATGGGAACTACTGCTACTTTTGTGTGCCCGTGAATCATGTGAGAACCATCGTAAGTGTTGCCGAAACAGATGTTTCCTCACTAGTTTTTCATGTAATATGGCATGGTAACACATAAGTTGTCACGGTTTATCATAGGAGCCATGTGTGTTTGATGAAATAGTGTACTTGTTCAAGAATTGTGCGCCGATGTATACATAGGGTACGTAAGGCTGGTTAAGTACTTGTAAACATTGTTGGTGCTACTCCATTTGTAAGCAGTTTGCAAAACATGGCACATTGGCTCAGCTCGCTTCGACACTAGAAAAGTCGGTTATCGATCGACCAGCTAACAATCAATACTCTATTGTCTAACATATAAGCAACTACGTATCTCGTTACAATAGTTCATGTAGTTAACTGAGGCACAATGAAAATTCCAAACGTTCACGCACTAGTCCAGCCTTCATGTGGAAAATTCACATTAAACTCAACTTCATAAAATACTTGAAAAGCATAAGTTCAACAATTTTACACATCTCAATGACTCATAGAACAACAAACTTTTACTAGTTCATAGCAAAAGACAAAGTTGTGAGAAGCTTTACAAATCAGGAAAAATCAAGCAAGGCTTTTCTGAGCAAAGGGCCTCCCTAGGCAGGCTTTAATTTCCTGGAGTTCACTCTGGTTTTTGTTGTTGCCACCATCTAGGGTTAGGTTCTCTCATTCCAGAATAACCAATTATAATTGTGTTCTCAATTGGAATGCTGAACTAAACCATGTAGTGTACTGACCATCTGAACTTCTTGTGCAGTTCCACTAAATTTAAGCACCACTGTTTGCAGAAATAAGCAGACCACAATGCCTCTTGTCCGCGCACCTGTCCCTGCTATTATATTATCTATTTTGGATGTCTTATATGCATTAATATGCTATTTTATATTATTTTTGGGACTAACTTATTAACCTAGAGCCCAGTGCAAGTTTACGTTTTTTCCTTGTTTTTGAGTTCTACAGAAAAGGAATATCAAATGGAGTCCAAACGAGCTGAAAATTTATAGTGATTTTTTATGGACCAGAAGAAGCCCATGAAGCACAAGAGTTGAGCCAGAAGAGTCCCGAGGCAACAACAAAGGTGGAGGCCCCCCCCCAAGGGCGTGCCCCTGTCTTGTCGCTGCCTCGTAGACCCCCCTGACGTGAGACCGACACCAAAAATTCCTATAAATCACGAAACCCCCAGAAAGAAACCTAGATGGGGAGTTCCGCCGCCGCAAGCCTCTGTAGCCATGAAAAACCAATCGGGAGCCCGTTCCACCACCCTGCCAGGGGGAACCATCACTGGTGCCATCTTCATCATATCGGCGGTCTCCATGACGAGGAGGGAGTAGTTCACCCTTGGGGCTGAGGGTATGTACCAGTAGCTATGTGTTTGATCTCTCTCTCTCTCTCTCTCTCTCGTGTTCTTGATTTGGCACGATCTTGATGTACCGCGAGCTTTGTTGTTATAGTTGAATCATATGGTGTTTCTCCCCCTCTACCTTCTTGTGATGAATTGAGTTTTACCTTCGAGGTTTCACTATTATCAGATTGAATACAATTATGGATTTGAGAACACTTGATGTAGTCTTGCGTGGGATACCCGTGGTGACAATGGGGTGTTCTATTGATTCCCTTGATGTATGTTTTGGCACTCAACTCATGGATTCCTGATGTGACATTGGGGTAATCTATGCATAGGGGTTGATGCACGTTTTCGTCCTTGTTTCTCCGGTAGAAATCTTGGGGCACTCTTTGAGGTTCTTTGTGTTGGATTGAATATTATGAATCTGAAGTTGTTTGATGCATATCGTATAATTGACCCACGGATACTTGTGGTGACATCGGAGTATCTAGGTGACATTAGGGTTGATTCATGTGTATCATATGGTGTTATTTTACTACGAACTCTAGGGCTGCTTGTGAAACTTATAGGAATAGCTCAATATATTGATTGGAAAGAATAACTATGAGGTGGTTTCGTACCCTACAAGCAATTCCATATTATGTTCTCTGCGATAGGAACTTTGGAGTGACTTTTGTCGCACGTTCAGGGACGGCCATATGATTTAATTATGTTATTATTGTTGAGAGAACTTGCAGTAGTGAAAGTATGAACCCTAGGCCTTGTTTCCAAGCATTGCAATACCGTTTTTGCTCACTTTTGTTACTAGTTAACTTGCTGTTTCTATATTTTCAGATTACAAAAACCTATATCTACTATCCATATTACACTTGTATCACCATCTCTTCGCCGAACTAGTGCACCTATACAATTTACCATTGTATTGGGTGTGTTGGGGACACAAGAGACTCGTTTTTATTTGGTTGCAGGGTTGTCTGAGAGAGACCATCGTCATCCTACGCCTCCCACGAATTGATAAGCCTTAGGTCATCCACTTGACGGAAGTTTGCTACTGTCCTACAAAACTCTGCGCTTGGAGGCCCAACACGAGTCTACAAGAAGAAGGTTGCATGTTAGACATCAGCTTGCAGCAGTGGAGCGGAAGTTCTAGGTTTCTTTCCGGAGGTTTCTATATTTATAGGGATTTTTGGCGTTGATTTCACGTCAGGTGAGTCCCGAGGGGCCCACGAGCTCAGAGGAGCCTTCTCCCTGAAAGTGCTAGTTATCGACTAGAGGGGGGTGAATAGGCGATTTTCATGGAAGTCGTCAAAACATGGGAGTTTTGAAGACAAATGATAGAAATGAACCTATAACCATGCAGCGGAAGGTAGACTACACTAAATAAGCCATAGTCAAGTATTCAATGAAGTGAGAGCACGAAGACTAATAGCAGCTAGGCAGTACGGATCAGGATGGAAGATAGTATGAAACCAATCAGAACAAACAGTCACACAGTGAAGACAAATGGACAATGCAAACAGGCAATGACTTCACAAGGACCAACTATAAATAAAGAGATGGGAAGGATAGAACCAGTTGCTTGTTGAAGACAATGATTTGTTGGACCAGTTCCAGTTGTTGTGACAACTGTACGTCTGGTTAGGGAGGCTGAGATTTAACTGAGAAGACCGTGTCTTCACCTTATTCCCCTTGAGCTAAGGACACCCAGTCCTCGCTCAATCACTCTAGTAAGTCTTCAAGGTAGACTTCCAAACCTTCACAGACTTCGTTCACCGGCAATCCACAATGACTCTTGGATGCTCAGAACGCGACGCCTAACCGGCTGGAGGATTCACAGTCCTCAAGTGTAACAAGTCTTCAGATCACATAGACAGGAAGACTTCAGTGATGCCTAACACTCTTTGGCTCTGGGTGTTTAGGTCTTTGTCCTCGCAAGGATTTCTCTCTCAAAGGCTTTGAGGTGGGTTGCTCTCAAACGACAAAAGTCGTGCACTAACTCTGAGCAGCCACCAATTTATGGTGTAGGGGGTGGGCTATTTATAGCCACTAGGCAACCCGACCTGATTTGCTCGAAGTGACCCTGGGTCACTAAGGAACCGACACGTGTTCCAATGGTCAGATTTCAAACACAAGCGGAAACTTTACTTGGGCTACAAGTAAAGCTGACTTATCCAGTGTAACATCCCAAATTTTCAATTTGGAATGTTATACATTAGATCATCATTGCATATCATATTTTAATTTGCTTTTGGTTTGATCCTAGAAATTTCTACGTAACTCAAGGACCCACGGAGAGAGTTGGGAAATTTTTTATTTTCATATTTGAGTTTTCTCAAATTTTGAGAATAGGATCATTTGATTTTATTTATTTTATCATCAATTATTTCTATTACAAAAAATATGAGAGAGGGAATAAAATGACTTTCCCAAAATAAAGAAAAATTGAGGATTTAATAGTAAAATCAAATAAGATTTTATTTCGGAGTTTTCAATATTTTATTTGATTTTTAGGAAAAATGTGTGTTTTTCCAAATTGCATTTAGGCCCCAAATAAATGTTCACCTTGTGCAGCTTGATTTTAGAAGCCCGGGAAAATTTATTTCGGGATTTTTGGAGTCCGTTTAGTGTTTCTTTTTATTTTTCTTCTACGCGTCATAATTTAGAAAAAACGAACCGACCTACGGGCCGTGTCCGACCAGGACTCCGGCCCGACTAGGCTTTATAAGCCGGGGGGAGCCAGCCTGAGGCCCAGGCGCCGCCCCCCAAAACCCTCGCCGCCCGCGCCGCCTCGCCGCCGCCGCCGCCGCCGCCGGACGCCGCCGCCGCCGCCCGCGCCGCCTCTCCGCCGGACACCGCCACCGCGGTTTGCCTCGCCTTGAAATCCGTGTCGTCGTTTTTTTTTCTTTTTTGAAAAATCGTTCGGTTTTTCCGTTGTTTTTTTTAGTTTCAGTTTTTTAAATAGATCGGTTTTTCCAATTTATTTAAATAGCGAGTGTTCGTCCGTTCGTTCGTTCTAGCGAACGTTCATCGTTTTTCTTTTTCTCGGATTAAATCCGCGATTTTTTTGATCGTGATTCCTGATCCGATTTTCGTTTTAGTATAACTTTTCGCTCGTTTATCGGAATCAGGCGATTCAAGCGCCTGGAGTTTCGTCTCGAAACCCTCTATCTGTTTAACCAACTTAAACAAGTTTTTGCTACTGTAAAAATTGCCCTAGATCCAGATTAGTAGAACGAAGTTGTTTTCTTTTGTCGTTTGACTTTCGTTGCTTTGTTTGATTTGATTATTTTTGCAAACCGAAGTTCTTAAGTTGAACCTTCTAGTTAGATCTCTTATTTGAGTTTTACTCGTGCATTAGATGAGTACTTATTGTATGCTTGTTTGTTTGCGATAGAGTACCCAGAGTGCGCCGCTTGTTACTTCGAATCGCTAGGTTTCCCGGATCATCAGCAAGGCAAGCAACACTTTGATCATACCTTTCCTACTACCCAGTTTTATTGCATTAGATCAATCCTCGCACATTGCATGATTAGGATCTAATTAAATTGTGGGATGGTAAGTAGTTGAGGTAGTACCTATTACCTGTTTATTATCAAACCTTTGTGAGTTACTCCTACGTTTTCTTATTATGCCATGCTATGCTAGTAGACGTGGATTGGGTGAGTGATATCCATGACAGATGTGAGTTTGTTAATTAATGGTTTATCTAAGGTGGCAATTTAAATACACATCTGGGTGGATTGAGGCACCTAGGTATTCCAAGACTTGCTTGTTTTCTTTTGGACCGCCACCCAGGCTCAAAGGGATCATGAGACTATTCATACTAGAAACTTCCGTGTGCAGGCACAAGCTATTATGGGCTCTAGCATAGTTGACTAAGTCGTGTGAACTCTTAAAGTGGTAGACTAGCAGATGTAGGAGATGTAGGTGGTACGGTCTACCCGATCATAAGGTGCTAGCGCTTCTGAAAGACTATGTCTCGGTCATCCGTCTTCTCAAACACCATGTAGTGCGAGAAACCAAACGGAGGCGATCGAATCTTGTGGGGAAAAGTGCGCAAACCTCTGCAGAGTGTAATAAACTAATCATGGTTAGTCATGTCCCTGGTTATGGACAATCTTGAGTATCTAGTACCTGGATTATCATGTGAATCTCAACATGTTACTCTAAATTAATTTTGTTGGGTTTTGTTAATGATATTTTTAATTGGGATTGAGAATGCTGTCAACCATTCTCAATGTTTAACAACTACCATGATAGTTAAATAAATTTATTCCTTTGAAGTAGGGAAAAATTGGCTTTACGCAAAACTGTAACCATAGAGCTTTCCACCAGCCAGATATGCATATAGTATAGCTGTTTCATTCCATTACTCTCTATGTGTTACCTTGCTAGCGTATTCCATGTGCTGACCCGTTTTGGGCTGCAATGTTAATGTTGCAGACTTTTTAGACGATGATTAAGGAGTTTTTAGGTCGTGGTTCCATACTCAGTGATGCCGTTGGAGTTGATGGACTCACTTATCTTCCAAGCCTTCCGCTGTTATCATTATTGGATGGCCTTAAGCCATATTTATTGTAATAAGTTCTCTTCTGAGACACTCGATGTAATAATTGTGTGATTGCTACTCTGTTATAAATCCTCCAAGTACTGTGTGGTGTCAGCCTTACTGATCCAGGGATGACACCGGAGCACAGAGATCAGACTGTTTGAGGTCTGGTCGCTACAGAGATGGTATCAGAGCACACGCTGACTGTAGGACACGACCACTAAGCTAAAGGCCTAGATCACTACTCACTCTCTTCTCCTCTGACTCCTCAACTTTTCTACTCTTTTAGGATGGCGGATGCAAGGAACAAGTTCGTGCAACTAGATGAAGATACACCCTTTGGACGTCACTTGAAGGAAGTCACTAGATACCTGCACATAGGAGTACCAAGCTTCACCGGAACCTACAACGCCACTTTACCTGAAGAAGAGCGCTGGGTGATTCAAGTTCAAGTTCCAGGAAGAACGTTCATGCCAGTCACTGAGCCCATAGAGTTTTGTTTTGATGCACCAACTTGGAGTTTAGGAAAGAGCATGGCAGCTCACATCGCCATGGGATGCATTGGAGAAGTCTACCGCAATGATCTCAAGGATACAATCTACCAGATTTGTGGGCGCCGAGATGAGCACTGGGAGATGATTAGCACCCGGAAGGATAGATCAATTGCAGCTTTTATCCAGGAGTTAAACCAGCACATTCGACGACAGGAGAACTAGATGTGCGCCGACATGATAGATCTGAAGAAGGCTAAGACAAGAATCAAGGAACTGGAGGAAGAACTCAAGGCTACACGTGAAGATTATGAAGAAGAAATTGAAGTATTGGTGGATAAGAATGCCGACCTAACAAAGAAGATCAGGATATTTATGGGAGGCCCTACACCAGTAGATGAAGACGCAGAACCCAAGGAGATTCGGCCAGAAGACTACATCATCATCGACGACACCAACTTGGACCTAGATGATAGCGATGATGACTATGTTGATGAAGCCGGAGCCGATATCATGGAGTCTGCAACCGAAGAATATTTCTAGTAGACCACCTCATCAGTAGTAGTAGTCCACCATGTAAATATAGTAGTCCGAGCACTTTTGCGATAGCTAGATCGATTGTATGCCCTTGTTTGATTGAATGAAGTGAATTGTTTGCTATTGCCTCATGTGCATATGGGTAGTGTTTTCTCTTTAGACCCCTCTATTCTTACATCTCATCTTTTCTAAACCCTCAGATGCCTCCGAGACGTGACCCCGGATTTACCTTTCCACCGGAGCTCACCCAGTTGATCCAGCAGCAGAACACATTGATGCAGTTGCTAGTCCAGAATCAGAATCAGGGGAACAACAACAACAACAACCCACCACCACCACCACCACCACCTGTTGATCACTTAGCCCGTTTTCTTAGGCTGAATCTGCCGGTGTTTTGCAGTCGCACCGAGCCGATAGTAGCAGATGATTGGCTCCGCAAGGCAGCTAGAGAGTTGACCACAATAGGATGCACAGATGCGGAAAAGGTGAAGTTTCCCGCACACCAGCTTGAAGGACCCGCATCATCATGGTGGGAGAATTTCACAGCCACTTTCCCTGTCGACACTGTCACATGGGACCAGTTTCAGCAGGCTTTTCGTACTGCCCATGTTTCAGCAGGAGCTATGGCCATAAAGAAGCGTGAGTTTCGCAACTTGCGCCAAGGAGGATGGACAGTTGGCCAGTATGTGGAGGACTTTAGTAAGTTAGCACGTTATGCCCCAGATGACATCGCTACGGATGCAGCGAAGCAGGAGAAGTTTCTAGAAGGACTGAATGATGAGTTGAGCATGCAGTTGATGGTAGCAACCTTCAACAACTATCAGGAGTTGGTAGATCGTGCTCTTATGATTGAAGGCAAGCAGCAACAAATTGAGAATCGCAAGAGGAAGTATGGACAAGGAAAGTACAATTCAGGAGCTCAGCAGAAGCCACGTTTTACCCCTAGACCGGGAGGACATTTTCAGCATACCCATGGAGGAGGTAGCTCTCACAATCACAATGGCACCAGAAATGGTAATGGGAATGGAGGAAGCAACGGCCAGAATCGCACCAACCCATCAACCCCAGCCAAGAAAGACCTGAGCCAAGTCACTTGCTTTAAGTGTTCGAAGACCGGACATTATGCCAATGAATGCCCTGAAATACAAAATGGAAATAGCAATGGAAGCTCTGGGAAGAAGCCAAACCCTTTCAACAGGGGACAGGTGAACCACGTTAGCGTGGAGGAGGTTGAAGCTCACCCTGATGCAGTAATAGGTAAGTTTTTGGTTAAGTCATTTACTGCACTCGTTCTTTTTGATACTGGTGCATCACATTCATACATCTCAAGGGGATTTGTGGATAAGTATAACCTGTCAACCCAAGCACTTAGGTCACCCATGTTAGTAACCTCGCCTGGAGCAGAGTATATGGCTAGTCGATGGTGTGATCGGTTACCATTAAGGATTGGTAACTATGTTTTCCCCTCAGACCTAATAGTATTGGAATCCCAAGGATTGGATGTGATATTAGGCATGGATTGGTTGTCAAAGTATGAAGGGAATATTGAATGTGCTAGTAAGTCAATTTTGCTTACTACCCCAGAAGGGAGAAGGATCAAGTATGTATCCCGGCATGTGCCAAAAGGGACTCAAGTAAATTGTTTAACAGGAGTTGTGCAGGAGGAAGTACTAGTGGTAAGGGATTTCCCTGGAGTATTTCCAGAAGAGTTGCCAGGCATGCCACTAGATAGAGATATTGAGTTTTTGATTGAGCTATTGCCAGGCACCGGGCCAATATCAAAGAGACCATATAGGATGTCAGCAAAGGATTTGGTGGAAATTAAGAAGCAGATTAAGGAGTTATTGGATAAAGGATATATTCTCCCAAGTTCTTCGCCTTGGGAATCGCCAGTACTTCTAGTGGAGAAGAAGGATGGACCGTTAAGGATGGTTGTAGATTATTAAGGATTGACTGAAGTAACGATCAAGAACAAGTACCCACTACCAATTATCAATGATCTGTTTGATCGATTGCAATGAGCTAAGGTATTTTCCAAGATCGATCTGTGATCAAGATACCACCAGTTGAAGATTCAAGAACAGGATATACCTAAGACAGCTTTTACCACCAGGTATGGGTTATACGAGTATATCGTTATGTCATTTGGTCTGACTAACGCACCTGCCTATTTTATGAACATGATGAACAAAGTATTTGTGGAGTTTTTGGATAAGTTCGTCGTGGTGTTCATTGACGATATCCTGGTTTACTCAAAGAATGAAGAAGAGCATAAGGAACATTTGCGATTGGTACTTGAGAAGCTCAGAGAACATCAGTTGTATGCCAAGTTCAGCAAATGTGAGTTTTGGCTGAAGGAAGTAGGATTTCTCGGACACGTTATATCCGGAGAAGGAATAGCAGTAGATCCCACTAAAGTTGATACCGTGACCAAATGGGAAGCATCGACCACGGTTGGAGAGATACGGAGTTTTCTGGGACTCGTAGGACACTACCGGAGATTTATTGAGAATTTCTCAAAGATTGCGAAGCCTATGACTGAGTTGTTGAAGAAGGATACCAAGTTCAAATGGACTAAGGAATGTGAGGCTAGTTTCCAGGAGTTGAAGAAATGTTTAGTTACCTCACCAGTGTTGATTTTGCCAGACCAAACCAAGGACTATGAGGTATATTGCGACGCTTCACGTCGAAGAATTGGAGCAGTGCTTATGCAGGAAGGGAGAGTTGTCTCATATGCCTCAAGATAACTGAAGCCTCATGAGTTGAATTATGCTACGCATGATTTGGAATTAGCAGCCATAGTGCATGCATTGAAAACATGGAGACATTTCCTCATTGGAAACCATTGTGAGGTGTACACGGATCATAAGAGTTTGAAATACATTTTCACGCAGAAGGAGTTAAACCTCAGACAAAGGAGATGGTTGGAGCTCAGCAAGGATTATGATATGAGATTGAATTACCATCCCGGAAAGGCTAATGTAGTAGCTGACGCATTAAGCCATAAGAGCCATGTCAATACAATAATGACGGGAGAAATACCAATAGAGTTAGCGGAACATCTTCGTGAACTATGTTTGGAAATAGTTCCTAGAGGCTATGTAGCAGCATTGGAGATTCAGTCAACTTTGATGGATAGGATCAGAGAAGCTCAGAAGACTAACAAGGAGATTGCCTCTATTAAGGAGAAACTTAGCAAAGGAAAGGCTAAAGGATTTCGTGAGGATGAACACGACACCCTATGGTTTGAAGACCGTGTTTACGTGCCCAATGACCCGGAGATTAGGAAGTTGATTCTGCAAGAGGCACACGATTCACCATATTCGATTCACCCAGGAAATACCAAGATGTATTTGGATTTGAAGGACATTTTCTGGTGGACCGGAATGAAAAAGGATATTGCAGAATATGTAGCAGTTTGTGATGTATGTCAGAGAGTAAAGGCAGAGCATCAGAAGCTAGCAGGATTGTTACAACCATTGCCGATACTCGAATGGAAGTGGGATAAGTTAGGCATGGATTTTATCACGGGATTACCCAGGACTCGTTCAGGCTATGACTCAATTTGGGTTGTAGTCGATTGATTGACGAAGGTAGCTCATTTCATCCCAGTAAAGACCACTTACACCAGTGCTAAGTTGGCAAAGATATACATGACCAGGATCGTATGTTTGCATTGAGTTCCGAGGAGTATCGTATCAGATAGAGGAACCCAGTTTACCTCAAAGTTCTGGAAGCAGTTACGCGAAACTTTGGGAACCAGGCGAGAATTCAGTACAACTTTTCATCCACAGATAGATGGACAGACTGAGAGAGTCAATCAGATTTTGGAGGATATGCTGAGAGCTTGTGCGCTAGATTATGGATCTAGTTGGGACGACAATTTACCGTATGCAGAGTTCTCTTACAACAACAGTTACCAAACCAGTGTAAAGATGGCCCCTTTCGAAGCTTTGTACGGAAGGAGGTGCAGGACACCGTTGTCGTGGGACGAAGTTGGAGACCGCCAGTTGTTGGACCTGACTTGATTAAAGAGTCTGAACAGAAGGTGAAACCAGTTAAGATTCTCGAGTTTGCCAATCGAGTCACTCGCAGCAAGGTTATCAAGTTTTGCAAAGTTCAGTGCAACCACCACACGGAGGACGAAGCCACCTGGGAACGAGAGGAAGATTTGCTCAAGGACCACCCTCACCTATTTTCTAGCCAACCCGAATCTCGAGGGCGAGATTCACCTTAAGGGGGGTAGGTTTGTAACATCCCAAATTTTCAATTTGGAATGTTATACATTAGATCATCATTGCATATCATATTTTAATTTGCTTTTGGTTTGATCCTATAAATTTCTACGCAACTCAAGGACCCACGGAGAGAGTTTGGAAATTTTTTATTTTCATATTTGAGTTTTCTCAAATTTTGAGAATAGGATCATTTGATTTTATTTATTTTATCATCAATTATTTCTATTACAAAAAATATGAGAGAGGTAATAAAATGACTTTCCCAAAATAAAGAAAATTTGAGGATTTAATAGTAAAATCAAATAAGATTTTATTTCGGAGTTTTTGTTATTTTATTTGATTTTTAGGAAAAATGTGCGTTTTCCAAAATTGCATTTAGGCCCCAAATAAATGTTCACCTTGTGCGGCTTGATTTTAGAAGCCCGGGAAAATTTCTTTCGGGATTTTTGGAGTCCGTTTAGTGTTTCTTTTTATTTTTCTTCTGCGCGTCATAATTTAAAAAAAAACGAACCGACCTACGGGCTGTGTCCGACCAGGACTCCAGCCCGACTAGGCTTTATAAGCCGGGGGAGCCAGCACGAGGCCCAGCCGCCGCCCCCGAAACCCTCGCCGCCCGCGCCGCCTCGCCGCCGCCGCCGCTGCCCGCGCCGCCAGACGCCGCCGCCGCCGCCCCGCCGCCCGTGGTTCGCCTCGCCTTAAAATCCATGCCGCCATTTTTTTTCTTTTTTGAAAAATCGTTCGGTTTTTCCGTCGGTTTTTTTAATTTTGGTTTTTTAAATAGATCGGTTTTCCGATTTATTTAAATAGCGAGCGTTCGTCCGTTCGTTCGTTCTAGCGAACGTTGGTCGTTTTTCTTTTTCTCGGATTAAATCCGCGATTTTTCTGATCGCGATTCCTGATCCGATTTTCGTTTTAGTATAACTTTTCGCTCGTTTATCGGAATCAGGCGATTCAAGCGCCTGGAGTTTCGTCTTGAAACCCTCTATCCGTTTAACCAACTTAAACAAGTTTTTGCTACTGTAAAAATTGCCCTAGATCCAGATTAGTAGAACGGAGTTGTTTTCTTTCGCCGTTTGACTTTCGTTGCTTCGTTCGATTTGATTCTTTTTGCAAACCGGGGTTATTAAGTTGAACCTTCTGGTTAGATCTCTTATTTGAGTTTTACCCGTGCATTATATGAGTACTTATTGTATGCTTGTTTGTTTGTTTGCGATAGAGTACCCGGAGTGCGCCGCTTGTTACTTCGAATCACTAGGTTTCCCGGATCATCAGCAAGGCAAGTAACACTTTGATCATACCTTTCCTACTACCCAGTTTTATTGCATTAGATCAATCCTCGCACATTGCATGATTAGGATCTAATTAAATTGTGGGATGGGAAGTAGTTGAGGTAGTACCTATTACCTGTTTATTATCAAACCTTTGGGAGTTACTCCTATGTTTGCTTATTATGCCATGCTATGCTAGTAGACGTGGATTGGGTGAGTGATATCCATGACAGATGTGAGTTTGTTAATTAATGGTTTATCTAAGGTGGCAACTTAAATACACATCTGGGTGGATTGAGGCACCTGGGTATTTCCAGGACTTGCCTGTTTTCTTTTGGACCGCCACCCAGGCTCAAAGGGATCATGAGACTATTCATACTAGAAACTTCCGTGTGCAGGCACAAGCTATTATGGGCCCTAGCATAGTTGACTAAGTCATGCGAACTCTTACAGTGGTAGACTAGCAGATGTAGGGGATGTAGGTGGTACGGTCTACCCGATCGTAAGGTGCTAGAGCTTCTGAAAGACTATGTCTTGGTCATCCGTCTTCTCAAACATCATGTAGTGCGAGAAACCAAACGGAGGCGATCGAGTCTTGTGGGGAAAGTGCGCAAACCTCTGCAGAGTGTAATAAACTAATCATGGTTAGCCGTGTCCCCGGTTATGGACAATCTTGAGTATCTAGTACCTGGATTATCATGTGAATCTCAACATGTTACTTTAAATTAATTTTGTTGGGTTTTTTTAATGATATTTTTAATTGGGATTGAGAATGTTGTCAACCATTCTCAATGTTTAACAACTACCATGATAGTTAAATAAATTTATTCCTTTGAAGTAGGGAAACATTGGCTTTACGCAAAACTGTAACCATAGAGCTTTCCACCAGCCAGATATCCATATAGTATAGCTGTTTCATTCCATTACTCTCTATGTGTTACCTTGCCAGCATATTCCATGTGCTGGCCCGTTTTGGGCTGCAACGTTAACGTTGCAGACTTTTCAGATGACGATTAAGGAGTTTTTAGGTCGTGGTTCTATACTCAGTGATGCCGTTGGAGTTGATGGACTCACTTATCTTCCAAGCCTTCCGCTGTTATCGTTATTAGATGGCCTTAAGCCATATTTATTGTAATAAGTTCTCTTCTGAGACACTCGATGTAATAAGTGTGTGATTGCTACTCTGTTATAAATCCTTCGAGTACTGTGTGGTGTCAGCATTACTGATCCAGGGATGACACCGGAGCACAGAGATCAGACTGTTTGAGGTTTGGTCGCTACATCCAGCTCTGGATAAGTTTTGCTCTCATTTTCTTCGCTTGAAAACATAGGATTTTGGTTAAGCATCACTTCAGTCACTTTGACTTTTTCCACTGGGACCCCACTTAATAGTACGGTGGTTCCTATGACTCAACAATGAAGAAAAGGAAATAGTGAAACAGCTAAGTATTCGCGCTCCATAGTCTTCACGCAATGTCTTCTCTTGTCATAGTCTTCAATGTGAATGTCTTCACATACCACCTTTGTCTTCAATGTCTTCATATATTTTTAGGGGTCATCTCCGGTAGGTAAACCGAATCAATGAGGGACTACTACCTGTGTTGTCCTGCAATTCTGACAAACACATTAGTCCCTCAACCAGGTTTGTCGCAATACTCCAAAACCAACTAGGGGTGGCACTAGATGCACTTACAATCTCCCCCTTTTTGGTGATTGATGACAAACTCGTTGAAGTTTTCAGCGGGGATAAAAGTATGTGAAATTGTAAAGGATTTAGGTATTGTCTTCGTAAGTAGCATAAAGGCTCCCCTTGAATATGTGCATATAAGTATTTTGCTTTTGAATGCAAATGCACATGGCAGGTTGTATTTGCGGAGCTCCTCTTCTACTTATGAAGACAATTCATCATGCATGAAAGGATATAACAAAGATAATGACATGCATAATGAAAAATGGACGTCTGCAAAATGACTTCGTGCGGGATTTATCATCGCACATGCGGAATTTATCATCGCATCACATAGTTGACGAAAAGGTAGCAGACGACCATCAAGGTTAAGTGTTACAACTCAAAAGAACCAAATGTATCAAAAGCGAGAGTTGTAATTACTTGGCAAATGTAGCAAAAGTATAGCAACCGCCCATATGGACCCGCTTGAAGACTATAAACTCGTATGCTTCTCCCCCTTTTGTCAGTAATGACCAAAAAGTTTGAAGACATAGAGCTTGCTACTCGTTCCCATGAGGAGTAGGCGAAGCAGCAGGGTCGTCGTTGAGGTTTGGTGGTGCAGACGAATTTGGTGCAGAGTCGATACGCGCCGAAGTTGGAGGTGGTGAGTTAGCATCATCTTGGTCATCAATGACTCTGGCATTAACAGTTGCAGCTGAGGAAGAATAGTCAGAGTCTTTGAGTGAGGGAGTCTGACGCAAGTGAGAGTTCTGTGGAGGAGTGGAATAAAACTTGAATCTCTCCGTGAAGCCATCCTGTTGAAGATCATCTTCGGAGCTCAGCAGAGTCAGACTCTTCCATGACCGGCGACAGGTTTCATGAGTGACAAACGCATTCTTGGTGGCAAGGTTGCGAATGCAATTGACATCCACCAAGAGGCTATGCATTTGACGCTTGAGCCAGTCATGATGCTTATCCTGTTTCTGATGCAGAGCGATGAGAAGCTCTCGGTCATTGAGAACACGAGATCACTTCTGAGGCCTTTTGTAACGCCCTCGATGCGGCTATATCTCCCACGTGTCGAAGCATGACTTAGAGGCATAACCGCATTGAAAGCAATGTCGCAAGTGAGGCAATCTTCACACAACCCATGTAATACATAAGGGAAAGAGATACATAGTTGGCTTACAATCGCCACTTCACAAAAATACATGAATAAAGCATTACATCAACCAGATACAATCAAGGTCCACTACGGAACCCAAAATAAAAGAAGACTACCCCAAATGCTACACAGATCCCCGATCGACCCCAACTAGGCTCCACTACTGATCAACTAGAACGAAACAACACAAAGGACAAGATCTTCATCGAGCTCCTCCTTGAGCTTGGATGCGTCACCTGCTCGGTAACATCGGCACCTGCAAACTGGTTTTGGAAGTATCTGTGAGTCAACGGGGACTCAGCAATCTCACACCCTCGCGATCAAGACTATTTAAGCTTATGGGTAGGTAAAAGGTATGAGGTGGAGTTGCAGCAATGACTAGCATATATGGTGGCTAACTTATACGCAAAAGAGAGCGAGAAGAGAAGGCAAAAGCACGGTCGAACAACTATGATCAAGAAGTGATCCTAGAACAACCTACGTCAAACATTACTCCAACACCGTGTTCACTTCCCGGACCCCGCCGAGAAGAGACCATCACGGCAACACACGCGGTTGATGTATTTTAATTAAGGTCAACTTCAGGTTTTCTACAACCGGACATTAACAAATTTCCATCTGCCCATAACCGCGGGCACGGCTTTCGAAAGTTCAAAACCCTGCAGGGGTGTCCCAACTTAGCCCATCACAAGCTCTCACGGTCAACGAAGGATATTCCTTCTCCCAAGACATTCCGATCAGACTCGGCATCCAGGTTACAAGACATTTCGACAATGGTAAAACAAGTCCAGCAACACCGCCCGAATGTGCCGACAAATCCCGATAGGAGCTGCACATATCTCGTTCTCAGGGCACACTCAGATGAGCAATCCATACAACTAAAACCAGCCCTCGAGTTTCCCCGAGGTGGCGCTGCAAGGGGCTCTAGTTTGGACCAACAGTCAGAGGAGCACTGGCCCGGGGGGTAAAATAATGATGACCCTCAGGAGCGTGACTCCCAAGGGAAAAAGAGGCTAGGTGGCGAATGGTAAAACCAATGTTGGGCATTGCTGGAGGAGTTTTATTCAAGGTGAACTGTCAAGGGGTTCCCATTATAACCCAACCGTGTAAGGAACACAAAATCCGGGAACATAACACCGATATGACGGAAACTAGGGTGGCAAGAGTGGAACAAAACACCAGGCATAAGGCCGAGCCTTCCACCCTTTACCAAGTATATAGATGCATTAATTAAATAAGAGATATTGTGATATCCCAACAAAATATCCATGTTCCAAACATGGAACAACAACTCCATGTTCCAACAAGGAACCAACTTCAATCTTCACCTGCAACTAACAACGCTATAAGAGGGGCTGAGCAAAGTGGTAACATAGCCAAACAACGGTTTGCTAGGACAAGGTGGGTAAGAGGCTTGGCTCAACAATATGAGAGGCATGATAAGCAAGTGGTAGGTATTGCATCATAGGCATAGCAAAAGAGCGAGCAACTAGCAAGCAAAGATAGAAGTGATTTCGAGGGTATGGTCATCTTGCCTGAAATCCCGCAAGGAAGAAGAACGAGTCCATGAAGAAGACAATCGGACGTAGTCGAACGGATCCTCACAAACGCGGCGTTATCGGAACCAACCCGAAGAAGCAACATCGGAAAGAAGCACACAACATAGTAAACAACCAACACCTGAATATGGCATGATGCACAACCAAGTATGATGCATGTCCGGTTTAATGAAGCATGGCATGGCAAAGTGCACAAGCAATCCTACAAAGTAAGTGGAGCTCAATATGCAACTCCGTTGCATAGTGACGAAACACCACGTGACTTATTTAGTTCGATCTTGTTTGTGTACTCAACAATATTAAATGTTGTTAGCATGGCAAGAGGTGAAGCATAAGTAAAAACTACCCATCTAGTCAAGTTTAAATGAGGCCGAAAGCAACGAACAACAATTCCGGCAAATCCCCATATGCGCATATTAGGTTTGGTGCTGTTCTGCCCTAAACACAATTATAGAGTTATTAAACATGCAAAACAAGTACACCATGTTAAACTAGGCATTTTTCTACCCCATTTACATATAAAGTTTATTAATTTCCGAGTTACGGTTATTTAGTTACGAAATAAATCATTTTAGCAAGTTATTTAAGCAAATTTAAACAAACATCATTTTAAACATTTTAAACATAGATGAAAGTTGGATATTATTAAACTAGATGAAATTCTAAGCAAGTTTCATATTAAGTTTGTTTTAATCCGATGCACGGTTGGAGAGTTATAAAATGCATGATGTTTTGGGGCTATACTGTAAATATGCAGTTTTCTGTAAATAGAGAAATTCGTCCTGTGGAAAAAAACACATCACGGCCGAAACCGATGTAACTGGGCTGCTCACCACGGGCTTCGGCCCGGTCCAGTGGTGAGGTGAGGCCAGCAGTGGGGCGCAGCTGGGCCTCGGGCGCTGGCAGGCCGGCCACTCGGGCGCTGGATGGATCGCCCCTGCCGATCCCACTGGATCGAGGTAGGGACGGGCGAGGTCAACGGGCGCGTGCTCCTCGCTGGTCTTCGTTCACCTCGCGTGGGCAAAGCAGCAGGGGAAAAAAATCAGCAAGCGGCGCGAGATCTGGCGTGAAGGACGACGGAGCATGGCCGGGAACAGGCGAATGCAGGCGAGGGTGGTCAGATCCGCACGTGGGGAGTCCGTTTTGGTGGCAGAGGAGCTCAGCAGCGTCGGCAACGGGAGTCCAAGCTTCGGGCGCTGTCGAGGCGGCTGGCCGCGCAAGAAGACGAGGACGGCGGGGTTCAGAGGAGGACGAAGCCACCAAGTCTTTCCAAGGTGCGGCGGCGCTGGAGACAGGGACTTGCAGCGTGCGATCCTGGCGACGGGATAGAGGGGGCGCGAGTGGCCTTGACGGCGGGGCCATGGCGTGGTGCTCGGGACCGGACGGCGCTCCTGGTTGGGGACGAGGAGGTCCTCGAAGCAGAGGCGCGGGTGGCCGGTGGCGTGAACGTGCAAGGCGGCGGGGCACGCTCGGTGTCGAGGAAGGAGCTCCACTCCGGTGAACTCCCATGGCGGCGGTGGTGCTCCTGGACAGAGAGAGTTTGAGAGAGAGATACAGGAGACGGAAGGAAGACTGAAGAGAAGGAGCAGGGGCTGGGCGCTGGACCTGCGGTGGTGGTTCGGCCGGCGAGGGCTCCTATGGCCGGCGAGGGTTGGTGGCGAGGTGCTCGGGCAGGATTGGTGGGGATGGATCTTGGATCGGGAGGAGCTGTGGCGGCTGCAGAGTTGATTTGGTGGCGCTGAAAACAAGGGGAAGATGGCGGCGGCGATGGGACAAACCCCCTAGATTTTAGGGTTGGATCTGGTATTTATATCAGATGAGTTTTAGGTTAGGGGCTAACTCGTCCCTCCGATCAAAATCGGACGGTCGAGGATAAATAGCTTAGGAGAGTCCAATGAGAAACCGGTGATGTTTTGTAGATGTTTGGGGATGATCCGGACACAACGGTGGCGACTGCTCGGGTCGGGTCCGGGACAATTTCCGAACGCGCGCGAGGGGTTCGATGCACTGTGCAAGGAGGGGTAGGCTGGGCCTAGGTGGACTGTGGAGAGTGGGTTGGTCCAAGAGAAGAGGGGAGAGATGCAGCCCGGCACGGTTTCCGGATACCGAAAACGTCCGACGTTAGACTGGCTATAATGCCACTATAGTTTAACGGTTGGGCTATCAAACGAACTCTGAATGCGATGAAACTTGACAGGCGGTCTATCTACACTATACTAAGACCACACACCAACTTTCATCCCATTCCGATAACATTTTCCGGCCACTTATAAAATGATATTTCGGACGTGTCGCAGGCGCGTGCAAGTTTGTCTGGCTCGGAACGGACAACGGAAAGAATGGGGAAACCCGGACGGATGCAGGTTTTGAAAACATGATGATGCAATGCACATGATGACATGACAAGATGCGCCACGCAAGCAAATGACAAGGCAAACAACAGCGAATAACTGGAGGACACCTGGCACAACGGTCTTGGGGCGTTACACCTTTGAGCAATGGTGCTTTTAGTGGCTTCAGTTTGAGTGCGAGGGGCACGTGTATTGCCAGCCAGGGGATAAACACGAGAAACGGCCTGAACTCCTTCAATGGGCTGTGAGAAGCTTTGGTGATCAGCATTGTGAAGAGTAACAGGCTCTTTGGAGGCTCTGGATAGATGGCTTCAACAGACAGATCAACCTCTGGCAAGAATATGAGATGATTGCATGCAGAAGGCTGATAGTTGATTGCAGAGTGAAGCTTTATAAGGCGCATTACCCATGGAGCGTAGATTTTTAGACCAAAGATGTCGGAGCCAGATGCAGCCAGCTGCCTGATGAAAAAGTCTTGAGCATTGAAGCTGATGCCATTGAAGATATAGAAAACCAAAGTCTTCATTGCTCCTCCAAGCTTTGCTGCAGAGAATGTCCTTTGACAGGCCATAGAGTTTGCTTGATGATGTGATAAATGGTGCTGGGCAGATACTCTAGATCTTAAACAAAGAATTCTGTTGGGTATTCACCGTCGCGTGGCAGAGGCTTCATCATGCTCAGCATTTGGCTCAAATTAGGCTCTGGCTTCTGGAATATGCTCTCCAAAGCATTCTGGTGTAGTTGACAACCTGGTTCATAATGTTCGCCAGGAGTGGGCAGGGTTGTAAGCTCAATGATGTCTTGGGCTTTAGCTTCATGATGTACATCGCTCGTCATCCACTCAAGGATCCATGTCTTCGGATCCCTATTGTAGCCACGAATGTGGAGGGTAGCATAGAATTGAAGCAGAAGTTCCTCACTCCAATGTTCGTTTGCAGTCACAAATGGGAGAAGACTAGCATCTTTGAAGCAGTCAAGGGCTTCTTCTAGGCAGGGCAGGCCAGCCATGGCTTCACTGTCTAGACACATATGAGGGAAAATGCGCCCCTAATTATATAAGATGCAGGAATAGTAGCTGTGCTGCTGATAACTCCAGAATCGATCTGAGGAGATTCTTGGCCTTGTGTAGGGGTTCTTGGCACTGTCAAAGAATGTGTTGTGTGCCTTGAAGCCATTCAGATTAAACGATCCTGGTGAAGTTGCAGTACCTGGAAACCTTGGTAGCCTTAGCTTTGGCTTCTACACCTGAGGCCTATGCTCCACATGATAGTCAAATTGCGGACCGGCAGCAGGTGGAGGAACCAGAATGGGCCAGCAGACGGTGGTAAGTTGTCCTTGATAGAATGCTTGCTCAAGGGTGTGTGGCCGTGGAGGCGGTACAAGAGTAGTGGCATTGACTTCTGGCTGCAGATTTGCGTCAGGAGCAACATTGGCTTCAGGTGCAATCACTTCTGGCACCACATTAGCTTCAGGCGCCACAGTAGCTTCAGCCATGACAACATCATTGGCTTCATTATGGGTGTTGGTGGTTGCCTCAATGTTATCAACCTCCACTCAAGTAGTTGGAGGGCCGGACACGTTCTCCTCGAGAACAACTTCAGGGTTGGTTGGGGGTGTAGCAACACGTTCTTCTTCATGTCTTGGCTCTTCTTGTTCATCGGCTGATGCAGCCGGAATATCTTCAGCAGCTTTGGCTTCAGACTCGTGGATGTTTGTAGTAGGAGAGGCTTTAGGAAAGACTTGGCATGAAACGGATTGGCGCTCTTCTCCTTCTGGAACACTTGACAGAGTGACCTATGGCCTTGGTCCTTTGCGAAGCCTGCGGAATGCTGGCGACGCTTGTGAAGATGGAGTTGGTTGGGCCACAAAGTCATTGTCTTCAAGCACCGAAGTGGTGACTTGAGGTGGGGGGTACTTGGTGATTCTTCTCGACGGGGGGAGTCTTGTGGGTGATCAGCCCATGAGTCATCCTGAGCAATTGGTGTTAATGGTCGACCAATGCTGATGAGTTTGTTGTGCGTGAGAACAGGCGATGATACCACATTGTGTTCGATCTGAGGAAGGACTTCATCATCTTCAACATTGTCTTGATGACCAATGTCTTCAGCTGCGGTGGGGTCAACAGCTGGAATGTCTTCAGCTTCAGGAGCCTCTATGGAAGCAGGCTCATGAACTATCAACCGGCACTCACTATGTTCAGATGCAGGACGAGCCACTGAGATCGGCTCGACGACAAGGGGCTCTGTGGGAGCAACCCGATCTTTCTTCTTGGTTTTTCTCTTCTTGGTCAGTGGAGCATCATCAGTGGTGGCCTTGGTCTTGCGCTTTCAGGCTTCGGCTTCAACTGCCCTTATTTTCTTGAGCTCCGAAGCCACTGTGGGGACTTTAGGCTTCGAGCCTGTCATACTGGCCGGGAAGACAATGCGACCTTCTTCCTATCTTGATGCTTCTGGTTGGGCCACAACAGGCTTCTTCTTCTTCTTGGCAGCCATTCTGGGGTCGATGCCTGGTCGCCCCAAAGCCTTGCGCTTTTCAGCTTCATTGTAGCCTTGAACACATTTGGCAGCCAGGTGTTTCATGCGCTCTCGAGAACCTTTAGCTTCTTGACGTTTCTTGTGGAACGCCTCCTTGAGCTCATGCAGCATGACCTTGAAGTTTTGGACGTCTTCCACGTTGAGCTTGGCCATGTGCTTCTTGAACTGAGCCTTTTCATGATCAATCTTGTGCTTCAGCTCAACAATTTTCTGTGCAAGACCTAGCTCAGGAGAAATGGCTCCATGGAAAGAGACGCTGAGGCCAATTGGGAGTTGAAGATCATCAAAAGCGAGGTCTGGGCTGTCAAACCACTCATCAATGAACTTGTACAGGATCTCCACATCAAAGAGGGGAAGATCATTGAAGATTTCTGCCTCTTGCTTGCTCTTTATAAGCAGCTCAAGAGCATCATCGCCAAGATCGTCATCGCTAGACAGATCAATGGCTTCGTTCTCATTCCTCAGAACGGCAGCAGGGGTCAACGCTTGACTAGTTGGTTGCATGGGCTTCTTCATCTTGTCAGACTTGGAGATGCGAGAGAGATCTTCAGACTGCACACTGGCTTTAGGAGGTGTAGTGACCAGAGGCTTCACCCGGAGACCTTTGGTGCAGAGGAGAGCTTTGAAGCCTTTGGTTTCTTTTGCTTCACGGGCTTTGGTGGTGTAGGCGCTTCGTCAGAATCAGCGTCATCTGCAGAGTGATCCACGGCTGCCCCTTGAACCTGAATGTGAGTGATGAGACCTTCAAGGTTGTAGAAGGGCCCAACAATATTGGGTTCAGCATCGCGTGTGCCGTCGGCACGAGGAGCAAAGGGGCCGGGGTTGAAGTCTAACCCAAGCGACTTCTTGTTCTCTTTGGCAGAAGTTTTGGCAAACTGGAAGTTGCGCTTAAAGAGATTGTCTTAACGACACCATAACAGACAGGATGGGTCGGCACTAGCAGGCTGAGGTCCATGGATCATGCAAGGGTAGAATCCTTGAGCAATAGCTTCGGAGTTCGACTTGGGCTGAAGACCTTTGTATATAATATCTCCCCAGGGGCCCTTGATGGCATTCTTTTCAGCATATTCGTCAGTGGAAAATTTGTACTTGAACCATTCCTCTGCCCAATGTCTTCGAATCCATTGGATTCGGTTCTTGTGTTCTCCATAGGTCTCTTCTGGATCTGACTTGTATAGCTCATAGAGATCCGGTGGCAGGTCCTTAGCAGTGTTTTCACGGTGCGGTCTACCGCCCTTCCTGACTGATTTTTCTATCACCATGAAGTTCAGACTGAATGGCTTCAGAACTTGCAAAGGCTTCCTTCGGCTGGTCAGACAGGAATTAGCTTTGGGAGAATTGATGTGATGTTGTAAGAACTCTGCAAATGAATGCAGACTATGAGAACCAAGGGATTCTCCCACAGACATGTACCTGTGACAACATTAGAGATGCGAGGGAAGGGGAAGAGGTCATATGCATTCTCAGAAGATTTTGAAGATAAATCAGTTTAGAAGACATTGACCTCATAGTGCGAAGACATTCACTCATATGTAGAGAGTTGGTTCCAGATTTGTACGAATCCACGAATAAGTACAAGTGAGGAATCTAACTACTTTGTGATGCATAAGTGAACATACTAGGCATGTTATGAGATGCCGAAAAGGATAGATTCAATTTGTTGGGATATAAACCACTTGTGGTTGAAAAGGATGAATCTATCGGATCAAAAGGACTGTAAAAAGAGTTTTCATTTACCACTTGAGGAACTGCTAGACAGAGTAGGAGATGAGGCCGAGCAGTTCGATCTTCCGTGCCCTAACTTGGCGACGGAGGACACCTACGGCGACGGTGGAGAAGACGATGTACGCGGCCGGCGTGAGGACGGTGTCGGTGAGGTCACGGCAGCTAAGCGCTTCATCGCCAGCGTCATTGAGGGCTAGCGGTGGCGCTAGGGTTTGTGTGAGAAGGATAAGTGGAAGAAGAGATAATGACTGGGGTGTGGCGTGTATTTATAAGGACAGGGACGGCGCAGTGTTATTACGCAGGTGCCCCTGGCGGTTCACATCTGAAGGACACGTGGCGAACATGCAACACATTGGAGGTTGTTCCACGTTCCCACGCACGCCTGGATTGTCGGGTGGTCGTTCCCGCTTCTCCGGGTTTCAGGCAAAAAGGATTGAGCATTTAAAACATATTTAATGTTTGTCTCTGTATCTTCTGCTGACAAGGATGCAGAGAAGACATTCGACAGTTTCAATAGAAAGCATATGATTTGGATAGATAGATTTGAGATGGGAGCATAGAAAGGTTAGGGTCCGATCACATTCACTTAGTTCAAAAGATTCAAAACGAGAAGACATAGCTATAAGTGAATGTTGTAGAGGACAG
Organism: Triticum aestivum; assembly: GCF_018294505.1. NCBI lineage: Eukaryota > Viridiplantae > Streptophyta > Magnoliopsida > Poales > Poaceae > Triticum > Triticum aestivum. Next base: position 284,599,586 of record NC_057812.1, on the reverse strand, counting down.
AGCACTAATATATGAATATATCTGAATAAGACTAACTCAATAGTGAAGATAAACATGAGGACATGTAGAAATTTGAAGACAAACCAAATGTGAAGACATAGCAAATGTAACGCCAATAGAAAACACTCCAAACAAAAGTTTGGTGGTGGTGTTACCCACCGTATAGGAAGTATTAGACCCAGACACGACGCATAATTATCGTGGCGGTCAGAAGTCAAATTCCGCGTTAATGTATTCACACTTAGAGTGTAAGTCTTCATTAATTGAAGATATACGTTACTTCGTGTGTTGCACATCTAAGTCATCAAACATGCATAAGTGTTAGGATGTGTGCATGATCACAGGACATTTGAGGATTCCAAGATATTTAGCTCACACCGCAACTTGCAAAACCTTTTCTCATCCAAGGGCTTTGTGAAGATATCTGCCAGTTGCTCTTCAGTGTTGACGTGAATGATATCAATATCTTCCTTCATGACATGATCTCTGAGAAAGTGATGACGGATCTGAGTGTGCTTTGTCTTCGAGTGTTGAACTGGGTTGTTGGCAATCTTGATGGCGCTTTCATTGTCGCAGTAGAGTGGCACTTGCTTCAGATGAATGCCATAGTCTTTGAGTGTTTGCTTCATCCATAGAAGCTGAGCGCAGCAAGATCCAGCAGCAATGTATTCAGATTCAACAGTGGAGAGAGATACACAGTTCTGCTTCTTTGAAGACCAACAAACAAGTGATCGTCCCAGAAAGTGGCATGTGCCTGATGTAGACTTGTGATCCACCTTGTCACCAGCATAATCAGCATCCGAGAATCCGACTAGATCAAACTCTGAGCCCTTCGTATACCATAATCCTAATGTTGGGGTGTAAGCCAAATATCGAAGAATTCGCTTCACAGCTAAGTGATGTGATTCCTTTGGTGCCGCTTGGAATCGACCACACATGCAAACACTAAGCATAATATCTGGATGCACATAAATAAAGAAAAGAACCAATCATGGAGCGGTATACCTTTTGATTGAACTCTTTACCATTGGCGTCAGGACTCAGATGGCTTTTGGTTGGCATTGGTGTCGTATAACCTTTGCAGTCTTGCATTCCAAACTTCTTCAGGCAATCTTTGAGGTATTTCTCTTGAGATATGAAGATGTCATTGCGTTGCTACCGTATTTGAAGACCAAGGAAGAACTTCAGCTCACCCATCATGGACATCTGATATTGCTCTTGCATCATGTGTCCAAACTCATCACTGTATTTCTGATTAGTGTGGCCGAAGATAATGTCATCCACATATATTTGGCACACAAACAGTTCACCATCATATGTCTTCGTGAAGAGTGTGGGATCCAGGGAACAAGGTTTAAAGCCTTTGCTCTTCAGGAAGTCCTTGAGTGTGTCATACCAAGCATGAGGGGCTTGTTTGAGGCCATACAGTGCCTTGTGAGCTTGTAAACCATGTCAGGATGTTTTGGATCTTCAAAACCAGGCGGTTGTGCAACATACACTTCTTCTTCAATCTTGCCATTGAGAAAGGCACTCTTCACATCCATTTGATACAGAAGCATGTTATGATGATTTGCATAGTCTAGCAGTATGCGTATAGCTTAAAGCCTAGCCACAGGAGCAAATGTTTCATCGAAGTCAATTCCTTCAACTTGAGTTTATCCTTGAGCAATGAGACGAGCCTTGTTTCTGACAACTTGACCATACTCATCTTGCTTGTTGCGATATATCCATTTAGTGCCTATGATATTGTGTTTACGAGGATCAAGACGCTTGACCAGTTCCCACACATTGTTCATCTCAAACTGTTGAAGCTCTTCTTGCATAGCTTGAATCCATTCAGGTTCCATGAAGGCTTCATCAACTTTCTTGGGTTCAGATATTGAGACAAATGCAAAGTGCCCACAAAAATTTGCTAGCTGTGTTGCCCTTGAACGAGTGAGTGGACCAGGTGCATTGATGCTATCAATTATCTTCTCAATCTGTACTTCATTTGCAACACGAGGATGAACTGGACGAAGATTTTGCTCTTGCTGATCATTGTCATTGTTTGAAGGATTGTCTTCAGGCTGAGCATTGTCTTCAGCTTGATTTGGTACAAAAATGATAAGTTCCTCTTCAGGTTGTACTTCAGATAGTATGATTTCTCCAGTTCCCATAAGCTTGATGGATTCACTAGGTGGAACTTCATCTATCACATTTGGCAGGTGCTCTCTTTGCAAGCCGTTAGTCTCATCGAACCGCACATCCACAGTTTCAACCACTTTATAGTGAAAGACGTTGAAGACTCTATAGGAGTGCGAATCCTTTCCGTAACCAAGCATAAAACCTTCATGTGCTTTCGGTGAAAATTTTGAAGTGTGATGTGGATCCTTGATCCAGCACCTACCACCAAATACTCTGAAGTAACTGACATTTGGCTTCTTACTAGTGAGGAGTTCATAGGATGTTTTCTTCAGAAGCTTGTGAAGATAAACACGGTTGATGACATGGCATGCAGTATCAATAGCTTCCGACCAGAACTTTCTTGGTGTCGTGTATTCATCGAGCATCGTCCGAGCCATCTCAATGAGTGTTATGTTCTTGTGTTCCACGATGCCATTCTGCTGTGGTGTGTACGGAGCTGAGAACTCATGAGTGATGCCCAATGTATCAAGATAAGTGTCGAGGCCGGTGTTCTTGAATTCAGTGCCATTGTCACTTCTGATGTGCTTGATCTTGACGCCATAGTTGTTCATGGCTCGATTGGTGAAGCGTCTGAAGACATCCTACACTTCAATCTTGTAGAGGATTATATGTACCCATGTATATCTTGAATAGTCATCAATAATGATGAAGCCATAGAGACAAGCAGTAGTAGTAAGGGTAGAGTAGTGAGTAGGGCCGAAGAGGTCCATGTGTAGCAGTTCGAAGGGTTGAGTCATTGTCATGATTGTCTTCGAGGGATGCTTGGCCCTCGTCATCTTTCCACCTTCGCAGGCACCGCATAAGTGATCCTTCTTGAACTTGACGCCATCGATGCCTATGACATGCTTCTTCTTTGTAAGAGTATACAAGTTCCTCATGCTAGCATGCCCTAGCCTCCGATGCCAGAGCCAGCACTCTGAAGCTTTTGCAAGAAGACATACGGCAAGCTGTAGTCCTGCTGGGAAATCTACCATGTACAAATCATCTTTCCAATACCCTTCAAAGACTAGAGACTTGTCAAATTCCATTAGAACAAGGCAACGATATTTCCCAAATATCACAATCATGTTCAAATCGCAAAGCATTGAGACAGACATTAAGTTGAAACCAAGGGATTCAACAAGCATCACTTTATCCATGTGCTGATCCTTTGAGATTGCAACTCTACCTAGACCCAATACCTTGCTTTTACCAGTATCAGCAAATGTGATGTGACTTTTGTCAGATGGACATAAGGTTGAGTCCATGAGAAGACTTCATTCGCCAGTCATGTGATTAGTACATCCACTATCAATAATCCATTCTGAAGCAGTTGGTGTCATACCCTACAGTGCAGTTAGGGGGATAGGCTTCACGAAGAGCATTGTGAAGCATAAACATTTGACGAGCAAGTGGATTATGATAGCTTAGATCGAGGTTAGGACTGATAGGACAAATAGCAAGCGACTCAGGAACGAAATACATAATAAGACCATTTGGGCATTTGATCTTGCGCCCTACAAGATGTTTTAGGTCCCCAGCAATAGCTTTAGACGCATATGATTTTCGGCTGGAGACCTTTCCCTGTAAAAGAGAGTTAAGCTTTCTTAGCCACCCACATCTTCAAGGGTGGCTTCGAAGCAATGAGTCTAAGTGCAGCATCTGAGAACTTTGGCTTTGAAGCCCTGGCAAATAGTTTTGCAGGAGGTGAATAATACTCATAGGAATAAGCAGAGTAGTTCTTGGTCTTATGAACATGGCGGTTCGATGAAACACGCTCATATTCATAGGCCTGGGTATGATTTCCCTCCAAAACATTTGTGTTAGTGCGACTCAGGTGAGTCATCTGTCTGTATGAAGCCTTTGGACCATATGAAGCATGTGGTCTGGTGTTTGTCTTCTTCCCTTGTGGTGTCATGACGACATTCACAGGAAGATTCTCCAGACACCTTTTGAGCACCCAGACTTTCTTCATAGGTGGCCCATTCCTGCAGTTAGTACCAATATACCTGGCAAACACTTCACCATTCTGATTCTTAAACAGTTTATAGTTTGCATCAAAGGATTCATCAATGACAATAGGATTATCACAAGTGAAGCCAGATAGGGTGGATGGATCCACTGAAGGTTCCTTTGCAGCCACCCATGTGGTTTTGGGGTACTGCTCAGGCTTCCAGTAAGAGCCATCAGCATTTACTTTCCTTTCGAACCCAACACCCTCTTTCCTAGGGTTTCGGTTCAGAATCTGCCTTTTGAGGACATCACATAGTGTTTGATGCCCTTTAAGACTTTTGTACATACCTGTTTTAACCAATGTCTTCAACCTAGCATTTTCATCAGCAATAGCAGTGGCATCCTCAGCAGAGGGGTTAGTTACCACATCAACAGTTGAAGATATTGCAACAGTAGCAGCATTAGAACATTCAGCAACAGAAGTAGTGTTATCACGCTCAAGGCATTTAAGACATGGTGGTTCAAATCCTTCCTGAGCGGGACTGATCTGTTCAGCACGAGTGACTCGTTTTCCTTTTGAAGATCTTCATGAACCGCTCTCAATTTCTCAAGTTCTTGCTTCCTTTGAAGATAATCATAGGGAAGCTTTTCATGAGTTGTTGAGAGCGTTTCATGACGACTTTCAAGTTCCTCATACTTCACATGAAGATTTTTTATGTCTTCAATTAAGGACTAAGATCGAGTCATTTCAGCGTCCAACAGGTCATCGCTTTTGTCTAACAGTTTTTGAATATGTTCCATAGCTTTCTGTTGTTCGGTTGCAATTTTAACAAGTGTTTTATAGCTGGGTTTGGAACCACAATCAAAGTCATCTTCACTGGATGTTTGATAGTGAGCATTGCGTGAGTTTACCTTGGCACCGTGTGCCATGAAGCAATAGGTGTGAGCGGAGTTGTCCTTGTCATTAGCATCAGCGTCAGTGACGAACTCATTGTCTTCAGTGTTGAAGATGGACTTGGCAATGTAGGTTGTAGCCAGACTTGCAACGCCAGAGTCGGACTCCTCCTCAGACTCCACCTCCGCCTCCTCAGAAGCAGACTCCTCCTCTGAATCCATTTCCTTGCCAACAAATGCATGAGCCTTGCCAGATGAGCTCTTCTCATGTGATGAAGACTTGGAAGAAGGCTTTGAGTATTTCTTCTTCTTCTTGTCGTCAGAATCATATTCCTTGCTCTTCTTCTTCTTGTCATTCTCATTGTCCCACTGCGGACACTTAGAGATGTAGTGACCAGGTTTCTTGCACTTGTGGCATGTTCTCTTCTTGTAGTCATTAGTAGAAGCTTCATCATTCCTTGATATAGATCGTGAAGACTTTCTGAAGCCTTTCTTCTTTGTGAATTTCTGGAACTTCTTCACAAGCATAGCAAGCTCCTTTCCAATGACTTCAGGATCATCAGAACTACAGTCAGATTTTTCTTCAGATGAGGAAACAGCTTTTGCCTTCAAGGCGCGAGTTCGGCCATAGTTGGGACCGTAGATATCTCTTTTCTCAGAAAGCTGAAACTCATGTGTGTTGAGCCTTTCAAGTATGTCAGACGGATCGAGTGTCTTGAAGTCAGGGCGTTCTTGAATCATAAGGGCTAGGGTGTCAAACGAGTTGTCAAGTGATCTCCGGAGTGTCTTGACGATTTCATGCTTGGTGATCTCAGTAGCGCCGAGAGCTTGAAGATCATTTGTGATGCCAGTGAGGCGATCAAACGTGAGATGAACATTCTCATTGTCGTTTCTCTTGAAGCGGTTGAAGAGGTTGCGAAGGACACTGATCCTTTGATCTCTCTGGGTTGAGACGCCTTCGTTGACCTTGGAGAGCCAGTCCCAGACTAGCTTCGATGTTTCCAAAGCACTCACACGGCCATACTGCCCTTTGGTCAGACGACCACAGATGATGTTCTTGGTAGTGGAATCCAGTTGAACGAACTTCTTGACATCAGCAGCGGTGACACCTTCACCAGCCTTGGGAACGCCATTCTTGATGACATACCAGAGGTCAACATCAATGGCTTCAAGATGCATGCGCATCTTATTCTTCTAGTAGGGATATTCAGTTCCATCAAAGACGGGGCACGCGGCGGAGACTTTGATTATCCCTGCAGTCGAACTAGCTAAAACTCTAGGTGGTTAAACTGAATCACATAGAACAAGGGAGTACCTTGCTCTGATACCAATTGAACGTGCTAGTTATCGACTAGAGGGGGGTGAATAGGCGATTTTTATGGAAGTCTTCAAAACATGGGAGTTTCGAAGACAAGCGATAGAAATGAACCTATAACCATGCAGCGGAAGGTAGACTACACTAGACAAGCCATAGTCAAGTATTCAATGAAGTGAGAGCACGAAGACTAATATTAGCTAGGCAGTACGGGTCAGGATGGAGATAGTATGAAACCAATCAGAATAAACAGTCACATAGTGAAGACAAATGGACAATGCAAACAGGCAATGACTTCACAAGGACCAACTGTAAATAAAGAGATGGGAAGGATAGAACCAGTTGCTTGTTGAAGACAATGATTTGTTGGACCAGTTCCAGTTGTTGTGACAACTGTACATCTGGTTAGGAAGGCTGAGATTTAACTTAGAAGACCGTGTCTTCACCTTATTCCCCTTGAGCTAAGGACACCCAGTCCTCGCTCAATCACTCTGGTAAGTCTTCAAGGTAGACTTCCAAACCTTCACAGACTTCGTTCACCGGCGATCCATAATGACTCTTGGATGCTCAGAACACGACGCCTAACCAGCTGGAGGATTCATAGTCCTCAAGTGTAACAAGTCTTCAGATCACAAAGACAGGAAGACTACAGTGATGCCTAACACTCTTTGGCTTTGGGTGTTTAGGGCTTTGTCCTCGCAAGGATTTCTCTCTCAAAGGCTTCGAGGTGGGTTGCTCTCAAACGACAAAAGCTGTGCACTAACTCTAAGCAGCCACCAATTTATGGTGTAGGGGGTGGGCTATTTATACCCACTAGGCAACCCAACCTGATATGTCCGAAATGACCCTGGGTCAATAAGGAACTGACACGTGTTCCAACGGTCAAATTTCAAACACACGCAACAACTTTACTTGGGCTACAAGTAAAGCTGACTTATCCAGCTCTCGATAAGTTTTTCTCTCATTGTCTTCGCTCGAAGACATAGGATTTTGGTTAAGCATCACTTCAGTCACTCTGACTTTGTTCACTGGGACCCCACTTAACAGTACGGTGGTTCCTATGACTCAACAAAGAAGAAAAGGAAACAGCGAAACAGCTAAGTCTTCGCGCTCCATAGTCTTCACGCAATGTCTTCTCTTGTCATAGTATTCAATGTGAATGTCTTCACATACCACCTTTGTCTTCAATGTCTTCATACATTTTTAGGGGTCATCTTCGGTAGGTAAACCGAATCAATGAGGGACTACTACCTGTGTTGTGCTGCAATTCTCAAAAACACATTAGTCCCTCAACCAGGTTTGTCGTCAATACTCCAAAACCAACTAGGGGTGGCACTAGATGCACTTAAACCCCCCCCCCCCAGGGCAAGCCCCCTGAGCTTGTTGCTCCCCTGAACTTCGTCTGGTCCATCTCCAGTAATGGCATGTATACTTCATAAAATTATAGATATGTTGGAGACGTATCAGTACGGTCTTCACGATCTGACAGCGCTTCATCGTCCAGAGCTAGTCGTCGCCGGAGAATTAGGGGAAGGAGATTAGAACCACACTAGGCTTCTAATTATGATGATTAGAGAATCTAGATCCAGCTCTAATTCCACTAGCGTGGGTCTGTTCCGCCTTTGTGTTCGGTAGGAGCAATTCCAAAGAATGGAACGATTACATATTGGTTTTTGGTTTGAGAGATGGAATAGAATGAAATTGTTCATCTCACTTGATTAGATTGATTCATACTAAATTAGATTTTTACAGAAAACTAATGAATGCAAGTGAACACTTGATTATATTGATTAAGCAGTACATACAGATGCTACAGTACAGGTACACAAGATCAAAGAAGAATCTATCAGAATCATAGAGCAGAAAAGATCGTATCACACACCACACATGCACCAATGTCTAGAAAAGATCATATCAAGCACCACTCCTAGAAACAACTCTCTGTCAACAGTGATGGTTTGCACCATGACAATCGAGTTAGCCGGTGTAGCGATCCGACCCGAATGGATCAAGTCTCTGTGCTTATGTGTCATCCCTGGATCAGTATGCTGACACACACAGTATTCGAAGGATTTATAGCAGAGGTAAATCACATGTGTAAAGTAACGTAAATACTATTACCTCAATCCAAAATAGCGGAAGCAACAAGGTTGTGGATTCCCATCAACACCAACGGCAAAGTTGAGTGTAGAAATCGTAACCCTAACGTATCACTTACTCGTCGTAAGAAACCTGCAACATAAGACGTTGCAGCCCAAAACGGGTCAGTACTTTGAATGTACTGGCAAATTCAGACCATAGAGAAAATGATGAACAATGGCTATCACTATATGCATATTTGGCTGGTGGAAAAGCTCTATGGTTATAAGGTTTTTGCGTAAAGCCAGTTTTCCCTACTGCAAAGGAATAAATTTATTTAACTATCAGGGTGGTTGTGAAACATTGAGAATGGTTGACAGCATTCTGAATCCCAATTAAAAGTAATTAAAACCCAACAACATTAATTAGAAGTAACATGTTGAGATTCACATGATATTCAAGTGCTAGATACTCAAGTTGTCCATAACCGGGGACACGGCTAATCATGATTAGTTTGTACACTCTGCAGAGGTTTGCGCACTTTTCCCCACAAGACTTGATCGCCTCCGTTTGGTTTCTCGCACTCCAGGGTGTTTGAGAAATGGATGACCGAGACACAGTCTTTCAGAAGCGCTAGCACCTTACATGTGGGTAGACCGGTACACCTACTTCCCCTACATCTGCTAGTCTACCCGTAAGAGTTCGCACGACTTAATCAACTATGCCAGAGCCCATAATGGCTTGTGGCTGCACATGTAAGTTTCTAGTTTGAAAGATCTTATGATCCCTTTGAGCCTGGGTGGCGGTCCAAAAAAAACAGGCAAGTCCTGATAGACATCATGTGCCTCAGTCCACCCAGATGTATGTTTAAGTTGCCACCTTAGATAAACCATTAAAATTATCAATCTCACATCTGTCATGGATATCACTCACCCAATCCACGTCTACTAGCATAGCATGGCATATTAAGCAAACGTAGAAGTAACTTCCAAAGGTTTCATAATAATATAGGTAATAGGTACTACCTCATCTACTTCCCATCCCACAATTTAATTAGATCCTAATCATGCAATGTGAGAGGATTGATCTAATGCAATAAAACATGGGTTGTAGAAAAGGTATGATCAAAGTGTGAACTTGCCTGCAATGTAGATGAAGATGATTCGTACTTAAAACTCTTGAGAGATCTACTCGTCACACTCCGGTCAATCTATGGTAAGCAAACAATAGTAACCACACAATAAGTACTCATCTAATGCACAAGTAAAACTCGAACAAGAGAACGAACCAGATAGTTCAACTTAAGAACTCCGGATGCAAAGAAAGAACGAACCGAACAAAGAAACGGAAAACAAACGGCGGAGAAAAACAACTCGGTTCTAGCAAGTTGAATCTAGGTCAAATTTTACCGGGGCAAAAACTTGTTTAAGTTGATTAGATGGAACGGCGGTTTCGAAACGAAACTCCAGGCGCTTGAATCACCTGATTCTGATAAACGGGCGAGAAGATAAACTAGAACGAAGATCGGATCCTGAGATCGCGATCGCGGAATAAATCCGACGAAAAGAAGGAGACGAACGGTTAAACGAACGGGCGTCGTTAACCGGGAATAATCGGTGATCACGTTCTTTGAGATGAACGGTCCGAAAGAAGAACGAAAACCAATCTAGGGTTTTCAGAAAAGAAACCAAAAAAGAAAACGGAAAACCGGTCTAGAAAACCGGAACGGTTTAGAGAAGAACCGGAAAGAAAACGAATCGGAAGAGAAGAAAAGAATCGGAACGGTTTATAAGAAAAACCGAACCGAGAGAGGCGCGGCTACCTCGACGAGGTTCCGGCGAGACGGCTCCGGCGAACGGCGGCGTTGGGCGGCGGCGGCGATGCACAAGAGCAGCGGCAGTGAGGGGCGGCGCGGCTATAGGCGCGGGGTGAGGCGCGGCTTTGGGGAGGAGAGGTGCTTGGGGTTTGATTTGATGTGTTGGAGGGGGGGTGTGGGGGTATTTATATAGGTGAGGGGAGAGGTTACTTGGGGTAGGGGACAAGAAATAGACTAGGATTAGGAAAAAGAGTCCTAGAAGAAAAAAGAAAAAGAAAACGGAACAAGGAAAGAGCCGGCCTAGAATCCAAAAGGATTCGGCCTAGAGGCGGCGGCGGCTGGCGCTCGCCTGCCTGGCGCACGGCGCGCAGGAGGCTGGGCTGGGGTCGGCGGCTGGCCTGCGGTAAGTTTCCTATTTTTTTTAAACGGTTCAGCGCGCAGAAAAAAAAACAAAAAGAGATCTAAACGAACTCCGAAAAACCTAAAGTAAATTTTCCCCGACTCCTAAAAATGAGTCGAACAAAATGAACTTTTCTCCGGACCTAAAATGCAATTTTTGAAAACGCGCATTTTTCCCTATCCAAATAAAATGCAAATAAACTCCGGCAAACAAAAATTTGATCTATTTATTAAATCTTCATTTTTCCTCAATTTTGGGAAAGTCATATTATTCCCTCTCTTATATTTTTGATATCAGAAAAATTATTGAAGATGAAATAAATAAATCAAATGATCCTCTTTTCAGTTCGAGAAAACTCTCACATATAAAAATAACGAAATCTCCAACTCTCTCCGAAGGTCCTTGAGTTGCGTGAAATTTCTAGGATCGACCAAAATGCAGGAAAATAAGATATGCATGATGATCTAATGTATAACATTCCAAATTGAAAATTTGGGTTGTTACAAACCTACCACCCTTAAAAGGAATCTCGTCCTCGAGATTCGGAGAGGCTAGCAAGAAAAGGTTTGGGTTTGGGGGTCTCCTCAAAATCCATCGATCATCACAGGGGTCGGGGGTGCTACCACCCTTAGAAGCATGGTTACAGCTCCATCGAAACTCATATACTCCATCCTTATTCTTGACAGTGTCGGTCTTCTCAGATCCTCGAGAAAAATTCCTTCTCTGAGCTCTTCTGGTAGTGGCATAACCTTTTCCTCAATTCTTCTGTCCTTTCCATCTTGGTAGGGTTATTCCGAGATTGGGTCTTCTTAGCTGACGGGTCTGGCGCCAAAACTAAACAACTATCGATATCTCATGGTGGTCAATCATTTAGGGTTTCTCCTGCAGGAAATGGGTCTGGGTTGAACCTCACCGTATAACCTACGGTTGGCAAAGCTGCCGTGTACAAGGGAAAAATACTTATATCATTCTAAGGTTTAAACAAGGTTTAATATCGCTGTCTCTCTGCTATAGGCAAGTCACTCAGATTTACCATCCCATATATCAAGGCGAGTAATAGGAGTAAGTCGGTATGGTGATCAATCCATCCCACACCCAAATAATTACCATGTATACAGTTTAGCGAATCTCGCATACTAACACTCGGTCATCCTCACAAGCATTGCAGAATTTTTCTTGTCGACGAATGAAGTTCGGATATATCCATAGATTCTGCAAGCCAAACAACCATCTATCGTTCCTTCACAACTCTCAGGTTTTGCGTTACTCCTATAAGATCATCTATCGATAAGGGCATACCCTCTTCCAGGGTTTTTCCTTCAGCAAGAGTGTGCTTGCTTCTTGGCAGGTCCTGGGGCCTGTGGGTTATGGCCCATCTCATCACTTGTAGTCCTTGAACTTATCATCGGGCAACTGATCATTGTTCCAACTTCCTAGTATTCTTAAATCCATCCAATTGTACTGTCTTCCTTCCTTCTATTGGCACCAAACCAAGACGTGAGTACTCAGACTTGTCATGGGGTTGCCATTGCTCCATATTACCAACATCACACCTCCTTTATATCCAATAGTACTTCATCTCTTCATCCTCGTGGGATTTCCCACATACCGAGGTAAAAACTTATACTCATGAAGTCCATATTCCACTTCGTGGAACATCATTATCCTTTCCAGGGTCAAGCGTCCTTACAGGGGAATATTGGCCATCTCTGCATGGCACTTCTTCAACTGGGAAACGTGAAACACATCTTGAACTCCTGACAGTCCTTCGGGTAACTCCAACTTGTAGGCCACTTCTCTCATACGCTCCAAAACTCGGTATGGTCCTATAAATCTCGGGGCTAACTGTCCCTTAACTCCAAATTGTTTAACTCCTCGCAGAGGGAACACATGAAGACATGCTCTGTCTCCAATTTCATAGACTACCTCCTTGAGTTTTTGAGTCTACATAACTCTTCTGCCTGGACTGAGCTACCTTCAGTCTATCTCGAATCAACTTAACATTCTCTTCTGATTCCTTGATCACATTTGATCCAAACAACTGACGGTCTCCAACTTCATCCTACTTACACTTGGGGCATCACACATATCGAGACAAAACTCATATTCATTTTGTCCGAAATCCACTCAGTGGAGTATCCTTATTTTTTCCAGGGGTCAACGGTTCTTACAGGGTACTACCACCCTTAAAATGCTCCAATATTTTATAGACCATATTTCTCATATCCTCAAAAATGGTCAACATCTTTCCTCATAGAGTAACTCATAAAATCCAAATCAGTACCAACAATGCTAAATTTATTGATTCTCAAATTATTACAATCTCCTGTTTTTCCATTACATGCCTCAACTCAACACCTCAATATAAAGGAAAATGTCCTCACTACTACGACTGTATTTCTTCTGGTACAAATTCAACTATCTAGCACAAGTTTCCTTCTCCTTGGGCAATCTCTGGCAAAGTGCCCTGCTTCATTACAACGGAAACATATTACTTCTGGCAAGTTTCGAGGTTTCCTTGTGATTATATAGCCTACTTGGGTCCTTGGCTTTTTTTTTATTTTTGGGCAATTGCTGAGGTAGTGCCCTGACTCCTTGCACCTGTAACAGGTGATATGACTCAGGTTCCTCCTGGAATCCAATCTGCTTCTCTTCCTGGACCTTACCATGCCAATCAGGGCTTCTATTTCCTGTGGGTCATACTCTACTTCCTCAGCCGGGAATTCTACTAGATCCCCATTCAAACAATTTTGGGAGATGTGTCCTTCTTCTCCACATGAATAGCAAGACTTAGTGCAGGGTTTACTCGAGTCCTATTTAGGTGTGTCCTCCACCTCTTCATTCATCACAGTTTCTTCTAAAATTTCCATGAGGGCTCCTTTCATTACTTCTTTCTTCTGCTGGATGGTTCGTTGTACCATGGGGTAAATGTGACACTGAGCAGGATAGTGGGATGTCCCTTCACACAAGAAACAAGTGATCTGCCTAGTTGGGCATTCTTCAGTTGGGTGACTTCCTTCACAATTTGGGCATTCATCCTTGTGTTATTTATGGTTGTGTCCTATTTCTCCACAAATCTTGCATGCACAAGGTTTCCTTATATCCTTTCCATAAGGTTTCAACTTCTGGGACACAAACTGAGACTTTAGCAAAGTCAACTTTAATTCTCTCCAAGTGGTTACTCCTTGCCATCCATTCATGGTTTGGTATATCCTCCACCAAGTAGCAGCACCTCTTTCAAAGCATTGAAGAGCATGCTGGGCCATATCCTTTCCGACTATAGGGTTGTTCTCCATATGATCCTCCATGTTCTGAATCCACCGGTCTGTCTCCAATTGACTCATCGGTCCAGAAAATACAAGCTCATCTCGATTCATCATCTATTGGGTCCATGGGTTTGGGGTAAGATAAGAGAGATCAAGAGAGAGGGATGCACACAGTACAAACAATGGTTTTGAAAAAAACAGATTTTTGTTGTGGCTGTCGAAAAACATCAAACAAATGACAGCTCACAAACGTCGCATCTAACGTAGGTATAATACAGGGGTTTGGTCTTCTAAGGTCAACGTCGCCAAACTCTTCAAGTCTTGTTCATGCCTCCAACGGCTTCTTCTGATCGTTTTTGTCCTTCTCAATTTCTTTTGCCAGATCAACTCTTATGACGAAAAGTTTCTTGTGACGTCCTTTAATATTCCGGAGTGGCATTCCAAACTTCTGGTTTCAACATCCTTCACATGAACCATGGTCATACTGTCCTTCAGTTCTTGAAAATTCTCCGGTATCTCTAGGTTGTAGCTCCTCCAGCTTGGCTACTCTCACCTTCAGGATCCTGAGTTCCTCATGAAATACTTCCTTGTCTAATACGACTTCCTGGAGCTCCATTTTAAACTTCTTGATGTACTACTCCAGATCCTGGTGATACACCGGCTAAGGTTAAAACTTCATCTTGCTGATAGGTGCTCCATCAGCCTTCTACCATTTAATCCTTCCATGCATATGCATGCTTAACTCAGCACGGTGACAATAGCATATGCGGGCGATAACCTCATGGATAGTCGTGGTTGTCATTTCCATGAGCTATCTCTCCATAGTTGATATCTCCTGCCTTAGGGTTTTCCTTGACAAATCCTTGAGTTCTCAACTCTCCATGTTTTGGTCTTTCTCCGATACACCTTGTTCTCGGGTATTGACAACTTCCATAATCTGTCAAGTTCCATAAGGGTAGCCTTCCTAGGTCATACAAATCTGGGAATTCTTCAGAGCCTTCAATTCTCCTAGTCTTCAGAGTCTTCAACAGCTGTAGTTTCCATTATCATAATGTATGGTAAAATCCTCTTCATTCCGAATGGTCTTACTAGTTTGATATCATGTACTTCTTGGAGTGGTCTCATCAGTCGAATCTTCGTGGTCAAAAGGGAAAAGGGGTATGGTCTCACTAAAAAAGGAATTTTTGAATAAGCTCAGAAGAGAAGAGAGGTAAAAGATCTCTTTTGAAAGGGAAAGTTGTAGAGAAAAATCTTTGCTATGGGCTTGCCAGTTTCTAGGGTCACGTCCTACAGTCAACATGTGCTCTGATACCATCTTGTAGCGACCCGACCCGAATGGATCAAGTCTCTGTGCTTATGTGTCATCCCTGGATCAGTATGCTGACACACACAGTACTCGAAGGATTTATAGCAGAGGTAAATCACATGTGTAAAGTAACGTAAATACTATTACCTCAATCCAAAATAGCGAAAGCAACAAGGTTGTGGATTCCCATCAACACCAACGGCAAAGTTGAGTGTAGAAATCGTAACCCTAACGTATCACTTACTCGTCGTAAGAAACCTGCAACATAAGACGTTGCAGCCCGAAACGGGTCAGTACTTTGAATGTACTGGCAAATTCACACCATAGAGAAAATGATGAACAATGGCTATCACTATATGCATACTTGGCTGGTGGAAAAGCTCTATGGTTATAAGGTTTTTGCGTAAAGCCAGTTTTTCCCTACTGCAAAGGAATAAATTTATTTAACTATCAGGGTGGTTGTGAAACATTGAGAATGGTTGACAACATTCTCAATCCCAATTAAAAGTAATTAAAGCCCAACAACATTAATTAGAAGTAACATGTTGAGATTCACATGATATTCAAGTGCTAGATACTCAAGTTGTCCATAACCGGGGACACGGCTAATCATGATTAGTTTGTACACTCTGCAGAGGTTTGCGCACTTTTCCCCACAAGACTCGATCGCCTCCGTTTGGTTTCTCGCACTGCAGGGTGTTTGAGAAACGGATGACCGAGACACAGTCTTTCAGAAGCGCTAGCACCTTACATGTGGGTAGACCGGTACACCTACTTCCCCTACATCTGCTAGTCTACCCGTAAGAGTTCGCACGACTTAATCAACTATGCCAGAGCCCATAATGGCTTGTGGCTGCACATGTAAGTTTCTAGTTTGAAAGATCTTATGATCCCTTTGAGCCTGGGTGGCGGTCCAAAAAAAACAGGCAAGTCCTGATAGACATCAGGTGCCTCAATCCACCCAGATGTATGTTTAAGTTGCCACCTTAGATAAACCATTAAAATTATCAATCTCACATCTATCATGGATATCACTCACCCAATCCACGTCTACTAGCATAGCATGGCATATTAAGCAAACGTAGAAGTAACTCCCAAAGGTTTCATAATAATATAGGTAATAGGTACTACCTCATCTACTTCCCATCCCACAATTTAATTAGATCCTAATCATGCAATGTGAGAGGATTGATCTAATGCAATAAAACATGGGTTGTAGAAAAGGTATGATCAAAGTGTGAACTTGCCTGCAATGTAGATGAAGATGATTCGTACTTAAAACTCTTGAGAGATCTACTCGTCACACTCCGGTCAATCTATCGTAAGCAAACAATAGTAACCACACAATAAGTACTCATATAATGCACAAGTAAAACTCGAACAAGAGAACGAACCAGATAGTTCAACTTAAGAACTCCGGTTGCAAAGAAAGAACGAACCGAACAAAGAAACGGAAAACAAACGGCGGAGAAAAACAACTCGGTTCTAGCAAGTTGAATCTAGGTCAAATTTTACCGAGGCAAAAACTTGTTTAAGTTGATTAGACGGAACGGCGGTTTCGAAACAAAACTCCAGGCGCTTGAATCACCTGATTCTGATAAACAGGCGAGAAGATAAACTAGAATGAAGATCGGATCCTGAGATCGCGATCGTGGAATAAATCCGACGAAAAGAAGGAGACGAACGGTTAAACGAACGGGCGTCGTTAACCGGGAATAATCGGTGATCACGTTCTTTGAGATGAACGGTCCGAAAGAAGAACGAAAACCGATCTAGGGTTTTCAGAAAAGAAACCGAAAAAGAAAACAGAAAACCGGTCTAGAAAACCGGAACGGTTTATAGAAGAACCGGAAAGAAAACGAATCGGAAGAGAAGAAAAGAATCGGAACGGTTTATAAGAAAAGCCGAACCGAGAGAGGCGCGGCTACCTCGACGAGGTTCCGGCGAGACGGCTCCGGCGAACGGCGGCGTTGGGCGGCGGCGGCGATGCACAAGAGCAGCGGCAGTGAGGGGCGGCGCGGCTATAGGCGCGGGGTGAGGCGCGGCTTTGGGGAGGAGAGGTGCTTGGGGTTTGATTTGATGTGTTGGAAGGGGGTGTGGGGGTATTTATATAGGTGAGGGGAGAGGTTACTTGGGGTAGGGGACAAGAAATAGACTAGGATTAGGAAAAAGAGTCCTAGAAGAAAAAAGAAAAGAAAACGGAACAAGGAAAGAGCCGGCCTAGAATCCAAAAGGATTCGGCCTAAAGGCGGCGGCGGCTGGCGCTCGCTTGCCTGGCGCACGGCGCGCAGGAGGCTGGGCTGGGGTCGGCGGCTGGCCTGCGGTAAGTTTCCTATTTTTTTTAAACGGTTCAGCGCGCAGAAAAGAAAACAAAAAGAGATCTAAACAAACTCCGAAAAACCTAAAGTAAATTTTCCCCGACTCCTAAAAATGAGTCGAACAAAATGAACTTTTCTCCGGACCTAGAATGCAATTTTTGAAAACGCGCATTTTTCCCTATCCAAATAAAATGCAAATAAACTCCGGCAAACAAAAATTTGATCTATTTATTAAATCTTCATTTTTCCTCAATTTTGGGAAAGTCATATTATTCCCTCTCTTATATTTTTGATATCGGAAAAATTATTGAAGATGAAATAAATAAATCAAATGATCCTCTTTTCAATTCGAGAAAACTCTCAAATATGAAAATAACAAAATCTCCAACTCTCTTCGAAGGTCCTTGAGTTGCGTGAAATTTCTAGGATCGACCAAAATGCAGGAAAATAAGATATGCATGATGATCTAATGTATAACATTCCAAATTGAAAATTTGGGATGTTACAGCCGGGCTACACACTGTAAGCACCTTCAGAAATAACAGATTTTGAAGAGGCAAAGGAAGGAGGAGTCGTTGCCCAAAACATGAGGCTGGGAGGCTGCCACTGATGTCTACTACGCAACCTTCTTCTTGTAGACTCATGTTAGGCCTCCAAGCGCAGTTTAGTAGGATAGTAGAAATTTTCCCTCAAGTGGATGACCTAAGGTTTATCAATCTGTGGGAGCCATAGAATGAAGATGGTCTCTCTCAAACAACCCTGCAACCAAATAACAAAGAGTCTCTTGTGTCCCCAACACACCCAACACCATGGTAAATTGTATAGGTGCACTAGTTCGGCGAAGATATGGTGATACAAGTGTAATATGGATAGTATATATAGGTTTTTGTAATATGAAAATATTTAAACAGCAAGGTAACTAGAAACAAAGTGAGCAAAAACGTTCTTGCAATTCTTGAAAACAAGGCCCAGGGTTCATACTTTCATAAGTGCAAATTCTCTCAACAAGGATAACATAATTGGATCATATAACAATCCCTCAATCTGCAACAAAGAATCACTCCAAAGTTTCTATCAGAGAACGTAGGACGAAAATGTGCATCAACCCCTACGCATAGATTACCCCAATGTCACCTCGGGAATCTGCGAGTTGAGTGCCAAAACATACATCAACTAAATCAATAGAACATCACATTGTCACCACAGATATTCCATCGCAAGATATACATCAAGTGTTCTCAAATCCAATACTCAATCCAACATAACAAAACCTCAAAGAGAAAGACTCAATTCATCACAAGAAACTAGAGAGGGAGAAACACCATATCATCCAACTATAGTAACAAAGCTCGTGGTACATCAAGATCGTGCCAAATCAAGAACACGAGAGAGAGAGAGAGATCAAACAGATAGCTACTGGTACATACCCTCAGCCCCGAGGGTGAACTACTCCCTCCTCATCATGGTGGCCACCGGGATGATAAAGATGGCCTGCGGTGATGGTTTACCCCTCCGACAGGGTGCCAGAACGGGCTCCCGATTGGTTTTTCGTGGCTATAGAGGCTTGCAGCATCGGAACTTCCGATCTAGGGTTCTTTTCTTGGGTTTACCTATGTATAGGAATTTTTAGCGTTCAAAACAAGTCAGGGGGTGCCCGAGGGGCCCACAAGCCCTTAGGGCGCCCCCCTGGGGTGCGCCTGGCAGGCTTGTGGACTCCTCGTCCACTTGCTGGCTCAGCTCTGGTGCTTCGGTATTCTCTTTTGGTCCATAAAAAATCACCATAAATTTTCAGCCCAAGTGAGCGAAACGGTATTGCAATGCTTGAAAACAAGGCCTAGGGTTCATACTTTCACTAGTTTAAATTCTCTCAACAATGATAACATAGTTGGATCATATAACAATCCCTCAACATGCAACAAAGAATCACTCCAAAGTTTCTATCGGAGAACGTAGGGCGAAAACGTGCATCAACCCCTATGCATAGATTACCCCAATTTCACCTCGGGAATCCGCGAGTTGAGTGCCAAAACATACATCAAGTGAATCAATAGAACGTCCCATTGTCACCACAGATATCCCATTGCAAGACATACATCAAGTGTTCTCCAATCCAATACTCAATCCAACATAACGAAACCTCAAAGAGGAAGACTCAATTCATCACAAGAAACTAGAGAGGGAGAAACACCATATCATCCAACTATAGTAACAAAGCTCGCGGTACATCAAGATCATGCCAAATCAAGGACACGAGAGAGAGAGAGAGAGAGAGATCAAACAGATAGCTCCGGGTACATACCCTCAGCCCCGAGGGTGAACTACTCCCTCCTCATCATGGTGGCCGCCGGGATGATAAAGATGGCCTTCGGTGATGGTTCACCCCTCCGACAGGGTGTCGGAACGGGCTCCCGATTGGTTTTTCGTGGCCATAGAGGCTTGCGGCATCAGAACTTCCAATCTAGGGTTCTTTTCTTGGTTTTCCCTATTTATAGGAATTTTTAGCGTTCGAAACAAGTCAGGGGGTGCCCGAGGGGCCCACAAGCCCTTAGGGCGCCCCCTGGGGTGTGCCTGGCAGGCTTGTGGACTCCTCGTCCACTTCCTGGCTCAGCTCTGATGCTTCGGCGTTCTCTTTTGGTCCATAAAAAATCACCGTAAATTTTCAGCCCATTCCGAGAACTTCTATTTCTGCACAAAAATGACACCACGATAGTTCTGCTGAAAACAGCGTCAGTCCGAGTTAGTTCTAATAAAATCATACCAAAACCATATGAAATTGTTGCAAACATGGCATGATTACTTCATAAATTATAGATATGTTGGAGACGTATCAGCATCCCCAAGCTTAATTCCTACTCGTCCTCGAGTAGGTAAATGATAAAAGAAAGAATTTATGAAGTGTGAATGCTACCTAACATATTTATCAATGTAAAATTATTTATTGTGGCATGAATTTTCAGATCCATAAGATTCAAAACAAAAGTTTAATATTGACAGAAAAACAATAATACTTCAAGCATACTAATAAAGCAATCATGTCTTCTCAAAATAACATGGCCAAAGAAAGTTATCCCTACAAAATCATATAGTCTGGCTATGCTCCATCTTCATCACACAAAGTATTTCATCATGCACAACCCCGGTGTTAGTCAAGCAATTGTTTCATACTTTTGGTGTTCTCAAACTTTTTCAACTTTCACACAATACATGAGCGTGAGCCATGGATATAGCACTATACGTGGAATAGAGTATGGTGGAGGTTGTGAGGAGAAGACAAAAAGGAGAAAGTCTCAAATCAACTAGGCAAATTAATGGGCTATGGAGATGCCCGTCAATTGATATCGATGCAAGTGAGTAGGGATTGCCATGCAACAGATGCACTAGAGCTATAAGTGTATGAAAGCTCAAAATGGAAACTAAGTGGGTGTGCATCCAACTTGTTTGCTCATGAAAACCTAGGGCAATTTGAGGAAGCCCATCATTGGAATATACAAGCCAAGTTCTATAATGAAAAATTACCACTAGTATATGAAAGTGACAAAATAGGAGACTCTCTATCATGAAGAACATGGTGCTACTTTGAAGCACAAGTGTGAGAAAGGATAGTAACATTGTCCCTTCTCTCTTTTTCTCTCATTTTTTATTTTCTCTTTTTTCTCCTTTTTTGTTTTGGGCTCTTTGGCCTCTTTTTTAGAGTAACACCTCCAAAATCACTTAGCCAAACCCATGTCCAAAAATTCCTCTCCATGTTCTCTCTGCCGGATCATCCGGGCATCGCCCAGATCATCTTGCTAGGATCTGGAGGCACCCGAAGCTTGCAAACAAAGCCAGATCATCCAGGTCCCTATCCAGATCATCTAGATGTCAGCTAGACACTTTGCCCGCTATACAGAGATCATTTTCACCCGAGATTGCCCGGATTGTCAAGACTGCACCCCGGACGTCCGGATTACCCCTTTGCACAATCGACAGTGCTAAATCATCTTGATTACCTCCCAGATGTCCAGAACCCTTTCGTGGTTGTGCTAGGTTGACCAAGCTGGATCATCCAGATCCCTAAGCGAATTGTTCGGGCTTTGCCCAGATCATCCGAGCAGGTATCCGGATCATCCGGGCATGTCACTTACAGCACCCAAACGACTCTATTTGCTTAGAGCTATAAATACCCCACTCCCACTCTGGGAGAGGGTTGGCCACTACACTCATATTTTCCCCAAGAACACAAGTGCTCCCTCTCACACTCTCCCACACTTATACTTAGATCTTGAGACGATTTGTGAGAGTTCTTGAGAGTTGTTCCCTTCAAAAGATAGATACACTCCCTCTCCTTGTAGTGACCAAAGCAAATAATGAATTGAGCATGTCTTGAGCTTTTTCCCTCGATCTTATTACTCTTGTATGTTGGAGACTTCTAGGAGGTAGGCGTTCTTTGGAGAGGAAGCGTTCATTGTGATTACCCCCAAAAAGTTTGTGAAAGTTCTACCACTAGTGGTTGAGAAATGCCTTCATGGTGTTGTCTCAGGGGAAGAATAGAGTGAGCATTTGTGGTGTTGGTGTGATTTTGTGGTAATATCTGCCTCTCCAACGGTGAGTAGGTTCCTTCCAAGGAAGTGAACATCGGCATGCATCCTTGTCCCAGGAGTTGCAGTTATCTCTAACTCTAACTCTTTACTTGTGGTTATTTGTCTCTTGATATCTACTTACAGTATATCTTGCTTGCTTACTTTGCTACTTGTTGTTGAATATATTGCTTGCACTGGATTCACCTTTGTAATTGTCAGGCTCATTTTCATATTTCGCATTATTTCCTAAAATTGCTATGTAAGAATTAAAATTTGTAATTGTTCATATTCACCCCCCCCCCCTCTTAGGTCCATCTCGATTCTTTGACCAACCCTGAACAATCATATCCCTTCTATCATCCTCGGAATGAGCATCTTATTTTCTCATCTCTTTCAGATGTATATATATACTTAGAATCAATAGGAACCGTCCATTCACTTTTTTCAATCTCCTTTAACTCTAACAATTTTAGTATACTAGTATGTATACACATGCAAGGCACGTCTTAATTGAAAGAGTGATTTTGGTAAAAGAGAAGAAGCCATAGATTTGCTAATAGATTAAAGTCAAAAGGAAAGAAAATATAGCAATATCTGAATTTGGATATTAATTAATTGTGATTAATAATTATTATAAAGGTAGGAATTATTATTCATACAAGAAACTATATGTTCACGTCAAAAAAACAGCATCTTACTTTTTGCTCCCCGCTTTACTCCCAACGAATCTTGTTTGGGTTCAAACTGCCATGCACTCAAGCGGCAGTACAGCCCATGAGGAGCAGACATGGGCTTCTTCTTTTTCTTGAAAGGTCACATGATTGTTCCAGAACACATTAGAGGTAGTTTTTTTCTTGAATACACACGAGTGTGCGTATCATATATTATAGAAGAAATGTGGAAGAACCCTCCATAGTTTAGTTACATGGGAGATTACAATGCGCTACGCCACCATCCACCTCCAATGACCTAACCAGAGTACTCTCGATGAGACCACTCCAATGTCCCTGCGGAGGACATATCCAACTCTCTTCATAGCATTCCCGCCTGCCTCCAAACCTTGCTCTCGCTCGTAATCCGGTGCAGAACCTGACGCAGGCTGGCCGTTGCCCCATCGAAGACTATGACATTTCGGTTCTTCCATAGCTCCCAAATGACAAGGAGGCACAAGGTTTGTATCATCATGGCCTGACGCTAATGTGTATCCTGCCGGGCTCACCAAGCCGGCAGAGGCTTCCCTACTCGCGGTGCACCTTACGGGACACCGATGGCCGTGAACAACTTGGCGCGCACTTCCCTCGCCAGAACGCATTCAGTGAGCAAGTGGCCAATCGTCTCATCGTGTTGACCATGAAAAGGACACGAGTCTTGGTGAGGAAGGCCTCTCCGTGCCAATCTGTCCGACGTCAAGCAGTGGTTCATGATTGCAAGCCATGAGAAGAAACATCACCGTAGCGGGGTCCGCGAACGCCATGTGAATGCCCCGGTGGGCGACACCTCTTGAGTAGCAAACTTAGTCGCATAGGCCGACTTGGCCGAGAAGGCGCCGTGCTTCTCCCAGGACTAGGTGATACTGTCCGCATGGTGATCGTCGAGCTGAACCGCCATGATCGCGGCCCAGACGTTCAAATACTCCGCAAATTACTCTGCGTTTAGTGTTGGCCCGACATCATAGGCCCGTCTCCCCTCAGTGACGGCCTCATACATCATCCTCGACCTCCGTGCACGGGGCCGGACACGCTCGTAAGCCCACAGCGCAAGCTCCTGCAGCCGGCATCCATTAAGCCATCTATCCTCCTAGAAGAGTGTGCCTCGCCTATCTCCCATGGCCGCGCAGGTCATCGCCTGGAATAGTTTCCTCGATTCCTTCGAGACGAAGAACGAGAACTCTGGCCAAGGCCTATTTTGATCAATCCGCTGCAACCGAAGCCACTTGGCCTGTAGGGCCACGTTCATCCATCTCATGTCCAGGATACCTAGGCCACCGGCCCATTTGGGTGTGCACACCCTCTCCCAGGCCACAGCGCAAGCACCTCCTCCCGCGTCTGCCTTGCCAGCCCAAAGGAAGCCACGACAGATATTGATCATGGCAGCAATGGTCCTCGGAGGGAGGTCGAGAGCTAGCATCGAGTGAACCGAAATTGCGGAGAGGACAGACTGCACCAGCAAAGCCTGACTACTCTTCGGGAGGGTCACCGCCTTCCAGTGGGGTAAACACATTGCGAGCTGGTCCACGAGCCCTTGGAACCGTGCCGCCGTATGTTTCCAGATGGACAGTGGAAGGCCCACATACTTGCATGGAAAAGTAGCGCTAGGGCAGCCGAGGGTGGCGCACACTAGGGCCATCTCCTCCTGGGAGCAACGGATCGGTAGTGCGGCACTTGTTGACATGTTGACTTAGAGGTAATATTAAAGAAAGTATGTTCAAGGTGAGTCCTGATGATCCGAGCCATTGGATTTAGGTGACCAATGGCTATGATTGATGCTTTAGGTCCAGCTCAAAACTGTACTGGTAATAGTACATATATAGATATATAGATATAGCACTAGGCCTTTCCACTGCGTCACTTTCATCCACAAGCGTACATCCAAAACCCATACTCAAGCGCAATTTCTCTGCTAGTGGCGTCTGCTTTAACTTCCAGGTCCAATATTGTAGGCCTTTTCTTGAAATGAATCTTCTTCTTTTCTTCAGAAATCTTTAGAAAAACCTTGTACGGCCTTGATGCGTGGGCGTACGTTGGTACTACTACGAGTCTACGACCATATCCTGTTAAACCCTCGACACGTCACGCTGCCACGAACCCCAGCGAATTGAATCCCCTCTAACGACACATTAACTAGATTGATCAATGGGATCGATGGCGCCATTGATGCGCCTGGCCCAGCCCCATCATCCCACATTTAACGCCCATTACTCTCGGCCACCCCGCACGGCGCGCGTCATGGTCCGGTCTGGAGGCGTCACGTCCCGCGTTGCTCGCCGGCACCAGGTCCCGACTCGTAACGAACGTACAGGTACAGGTACAGCCGTACAGGGCGTGCGGGTGGTCGCATCGAGGCGGGGAAGGGACGGGACCTCCGGCTGTGCTCTCAGGCTCTCAGCGGCGCGCGGCGCGCAGCAGCAAGAGCAGTCAGGTACTGTCCAGCCCGTATGCCCGTCGGGTCCTGTCCCATCTGACGCGTCGCTGGCTCAGGCTGGCTGCGCATTGGGTAGCCACATAGCGCGCTCACGTGCCCTCGACACCCTCGGGCCCCACCGCAGAGTGCCGCGCCACGCAGGACCCACGTGTGCTCCGTTCCGTTATGCGTGTCTGGGTCGTCGGGCCTACCCACGCGCCCGCCGGCGGCGGTGGCCATGGAACCTACAGTGACCAAGCAGAGTTGATCAGCGGGGCTGTAGTACTCTGGTCATTATTGCATTATTAAACTATATTTCTCTCCACCGGACCGTATTAGTACTCCTCCGTTCTTTTTGTTAAGAATAGAATAGTTGCTTACAATTAAGCTAATTAGAATTAAGTTAATTGTTAGATAGATTGCTTAGTTCTCAAGCAACCATGTACTTCCTTGACTCTCAAGGCAACTATGTAATTTCTTGACTCTTAAGTAATTATGTGTTTACTTGACCGCCAAGCACCATGTGTACTTCCGCCTTGGTATAAATAGCACACTTCTATCATCAATAAAACTGACGGATCATCTTTCATTCAAACTCTTTCATTCTTTATTATTCAAACTCTTTCATTTTTTATTTTTCACTCAAACACGTTATCAGCACTTTGCCCTAACAGAGAGCGATTAGGCCAGAGAAAAGAATGGTGGCGCTCAGCCATCGAGGCGTGTACGCGCAGACCTCCTCAACCCCTCGGGCGATCCTTGGCGGTGCCGGCGTTGTCCGGCGCGGCGGTCTACAGCAGTCTTGGCACGGATAATGACACCAGTCACGACGGCGCCCGCACACGTCTGCATTGTTATGAAGACTCCATCTAACGCGCACGGCTTCCGACAGGAGAATTTATGTCAATACCGATTCAATCAACCACAACCCCGTCCACGGCGAGAATACATACGCATGCATAAATCCGTAAGGCTTTGTTCGGTTACACCTCCTCACAGGGGGATTGAGGTGGATTGAAGAAGGTTTTGATTTATAGAGGATGTAATCCCTGCCAATCCCTGTCAAACCCTTCCATTTTCCCTGTCAACCGAGCCCTAGAAGAGGAAAATTGGATCAGGAGATTTATCCGTTTGCTTTGTCTTCTTCCCATCAATCAACGATCTATCCATAATTTTTCTCCTGTACATGTATGCACTCACGAAAATTACTTCCATCCGAGTTCATAGGAGAAGAATACATGGATTAAAATACCAAAGGCCTCGAACACGATCTGCCAAATGGTAAAATCACTTAATTGCAGAGAGACGACAAACAATGAGTATCGGGAAGGACAAGAACCAAGACTCATCGACAAGAACATCAACCATCGGCCCCGGCGTTGTGCTTGGCCACGGGATGCTGCGCACGACGCATGCGGCAGCCTCGAAGCCTGTGACGACGGCTTGCGCGGCGCAGCACCGTCCTCCGGCGCGGCCTTGCTTTCCCTGCCGGCGATGTTGCGCCGTTCTCCAGACGACGGCCTGCGCGTAGCGTGGTGACTGGAGAGGACCTCCGTCGCAGCACTGGCACGTGACACCCGAGCCCTCTCATCCGGCATCAAGGAAGCGACGCAACCCACGGCACCCTGCGGCGTGGCTGCTAGCGGACATGGCCACTCCCGCGGCAGCAGGCTCTCAGGCACGGCCGCGGCGTCTCCCGGCGCGCAGCAGACGACACGCTTCAACGGCGCCCTCCGGCGCACAGCAATGGCCGGCAGGCCCTCCGGCCGATGGCGGTGTCTAATCCCTAGCCACACAGAATGAAATTGGGAATTTCTTATCTCTTCGATGAATTTGTAATTTAACCCTCAGGTTATGTGATGATCCCATATAACTCGTTAAGTTTTCTATTTAGTCATCAGGTTAACAAAACTTTACGGTTTAACCCCCCAGTTCATCCCAAATTATATATACAACATACTTATACACCATTTCACAATGGGTAAAATTTTGATTTGAAGACCTCATGTCTTCATACATTTGCATAAGTATGTGAATTTTTTCCCACATATATGTGTTACCACATTAATACTATTGCAGAAGTGCGTTTTCCTTACATTCAAGATCCTATTTCTCCAAAATTCAAGACATCATCTATGTCTTCACCGGCAAATTTACCTATGACATGCGACCTTAGGACAACAACTTTTTGCATGGAAATATTTTTTCCTTGCAAACCTTAAGAATTATATAGTGCCATACTTAATATGACTATTCCAAATTTTATTTGTGAATCACGAGGTATTGGTGGCATCTACTGTATCATTTGCAGATTATCCATCACTACTGTGAGGTCTACATCTTGCCATTTTAACAAGATGACTACCTTCGAAGTGCTCTTCCAAATATTAATATTTGATGTGACTACCTCAAGATATCATAAGGTAATACTGGCATCTACTGCAAGATTTTGCAGACTATCCACTATTACTACAAGGTCTACATCATGTCACTTTGACAGATGATTACCTTCAAAGTGATTTCATAAATTTAGCATAACATAAGGTAATAGAATTATGAACATCTACTAACAAAAGTCAGATTATGTTTTCTATTACTGTGAGATCTACACCATTGGTGATTATCTTCAAAGTGTTATCCTATATAATTTGAGGTCTACACATATGGTTATAAAGCACCAGATATTTATAAAATTTGCTCCTCTGAAGCATTTGTTGTTGTTCACTAAAATATTTTACTCTCATAGTAAATATAGTTCTTGCACACTAGCTATATACCAAAATGGTATTGTGTGCTAATATCAACAAGCCTAATTTTGCTTGAATATGTCATAAGAAACTACATAAATATTTGCATATAATCGTGATTGACTTCTATTACATTGGTAAAATACATGGAAGTGAAGCCTATGTCACTATTTATAATTTTAGTGTTGTCCATCCATATCAAGATGGATCCCATAATTATGGCAATGATTGAGTGTATCAGCACTTTTGCAATGTCCACATCACGTTGTGGTTATACTTTCGTAGTGACTAACGAATGTCAAACAAGCAACGTATATGTTTTTGGCGGTGACTCTAAAGTTGTAACGCTCATATGCATTTTATTTGCCCCAACTTCACTTAGTTCTCAAACTAAATAGATAATGGATGAATTGAGATTCATCCTGAATATTCCCCATAATATAAACATGATGCCTTGAGCACATCGCGAATGATTACCCATTCGTTTTTCAAGACCTCAAGTCTATCGCAGCTCACAATTCTGTCACTTAATCAACTTCAAGTTGAGATCTCGTGATCAAATATTTTCATATGCCCTTAATACACTTTACATCCTCTTATGGTGGTACTTCAATTTCCATGATGAAGAGACATAGAATATCTTAAAATCATCAGATTCACCAACAGGTGATATACCATTATTTGAAATATTTGCTAATACTGAGAATACTATGCAAGTCAGTGGTCTCAAAAAATGAACCACGAGGAATTCAAAGTAAAGTGTAGGCTAAAAGACAAAATTACCTCTTAATAAGGAATATATCGTTTTCAAACGATCACAAAGACAACTCTCAAGTTTGTCAAATGTGTGGTTATACAATGATTATACCTATGATTACCCTCAAATACATAGTCAAACCACACCACACATTAGGGATGAATTTTAAAAATTTGCAAACTTACAACCAAAAAATATTCTGGTAAATGATCATTCTCAAATCTTCATCAGAAGGTGAGAATCAAAAATCTAGTGCAACGAAAGGATGGTGAATTCCATTGCAACGATGATATGTTTGCGTAAAAAAAAATTCAATAATATTGGAGACCTCATGTAATCTCTTAATTATCCCAAAATATTATTAACCTATAGTTATTGTACTACAAGTAGTGCGATGTTCAATATCTTATTTCTCGGACATGATATTTGATAAATTTTGAATGTATGAATCAAGTCATACTCAATATTGTTGCGTACACAATAATTTTCTAGATCTTAATAAATTAAATATTTGGCTTGGTAACCTTAACCATCCTGGTTTGGGGATGATTAGAAAATTATTGACAACCCTGTTGGTCACAACTTATCAAGTTACAAATTTCCCAAATCATTAGATTTTATGTGCACCGCACGTATCATAAGGGAAATAAGTTTTAAGGCACTCTCACCTTAAAATTCTAGGCAGGTCACTTATTCTTCCTTGAACACATTCAAAAGATATGTCTGGATTGCTTAACCATTATCTGGGGTAATTTAGATACTTCGTGGTACTCATATACACATTCATAAAAATATTTTTAAGTGTGTCTCTTATCACACACAACCATGCATGATCTTACTAAATAAATTGCTCAGCTTATCAAAGTAAGAGCAAATTCTCCTGAAAACAGGATCTATAAACCCATTCGAATGAACAATGTTGTTGAACTCATTCAATGAGCATTTTTTGTATGAAGTACTTTATGTGCATACCCAGAATGGTTTAGCTAAATTTCTTATCAAAGAGAGTTAAATGAATTACATGACCACTTTTAAAGAATTGTAAATTCACCGGTCTCTTGCTGGACACATACGGCCTTACACACCGTAAGTATGTTCTAAATCATACCAATTGCATATCATACTACTTTCCCCTTGTAGTTACTACGTGGAAATCAAAAAAAGTATTTCCCATCTGCGATAATTCGGTTACATACCGATATCACCACTCCAGTGTACATCAATGGGCACTCATGAAAATTAGGGATCTATGTGAGGAATAACAATTTAATCATCAATCAAAATTATTCATAGCCCGTATGCTGATTGCATCAGCAATAAGGATATTTTTCAGCCTTAGGGGGAGATAAGTACCACAAAGAATGCCGAGAAATAAATTAGAAATGTTATTCAAATTCAATCCTTATATCCGCGTACTCAAAGAATCTGAACTAGAAGTTTAGAGAATCATATATTTGCAACACATTGCAAATCTGCCACATACATTTACTGATGACAAGGTGTCACTAAATTCTATCAGAAAGAGTGGAGGTACCTGATAAACCACTCTTCTCCCCAAATGAGAGCAAGAGGGGGAGAAAATCTTACAAGACAAGATATAAGTTCTCATATGCTTCCACGGAAACAGAGGAAATCAAATCCTCAACCAGTAAATGTAATTCAACATCAAGTTGAAAGACACCTCACTGGATGCTCATCATCCAAAGCCCGACATAAATGTGCACAAATGTTTTGGTGTCGGGACAGCGAAACACCTTGACTCCATTTGTTGTAGGAAATCACAAGGAGTTAAAAAGGAATAAATATTTTATCCACAAACTTCAATGATTCCACCAGGATCATATAAACTAAAGACTACATTTGTCGACATATATTTCTTCTCAATTTGCTAAAACCTTTTGGGCCCAGAACCAAAATCCATGGTAGAGTGCCTCTTGCACTCATATTGGTTCACATAAAAGGAAGCAAGTAATGAAGAATAGCACTCGCTCAACAAATGAGTGGTATTTACCACAGTAATACCTACTCCTCATAAGTATCTTTCGTATGAAATACTAAAAACTTCTCATTCATAGACAAAGTCAGTGAGGTGGTGAGAAAGCGAGGCTTATATCAAAGGGTGTTGGGGAACGTAGTAATTTCAAAATTTTCCTACGCACACGCAAGATCATGGTGATGCATAGCAACGAGAGGGGAGAGTGTGATCTACGTACCCTTGTAGACCGACAGCAGAAGCGTTAACACAACGCGGTTGATGTAGTCGTACGTCTTCACGGTCCGACCGATCAAGCACCGAAACTACGACACCTCCGAGTTCTAGCACACATTCAGCTCGATGACGATCCCCGGACTCCGATCCAGCAAAGTGTCGGGGTAGAGTTCCGTCAGCACGACGGCGTGGTGACGATCTTGATGTACTACCGTCGCAGGGCTTCGCCTAAGCACCGCTACAATATTATCGAGGATTATGGTGGAAGGGGGCACCGCACACGGCTAAGAATATGATCACGTAGATCAACTTGTGTGTCTATGGGGTGCCCCCTGCCCCCGTATATAAATGAGCAAGGGGGAGGAGGCCGGCCATAGGAGGGGCGCGCCAGGGAGTAGGATTCCTACTCCTAGTTGGAGTAGGTTTCCTCCTTTCCTAGTACAACTAGGAGAAGGGGGGAAAGGGGGGAAGAGGGGAAGGAACGGAGAGAGGGGCCGTGCCCCAAACCCCTTGTCCAATTCGGACTGGGCTTGGGAGGGGCGCGTGC
The DNA here is from genome assembly GCF_018294505.1 of Triticum aestivum. Lineage (NCBI taxonomy): Eukaryota > Viridiplantae > Streptophyta > Magnoliopsida > Poales > Poaceae > Triticum > Triticum aestivum. The sequence goes on along the minus strand of NC_057812.1, from coordinate 284,568,137 downwards.
CACCTCCTGGTCCTTTCCACTAAGGCCCATTAAGGCCCATTGCTTCTTCCTCGTATTCCCGTAACTCCTCGGTACCTCCGAAAATACTCGAATCACTCAGAACCTTTCCGATGTTTGAATATAGTCGTCCAATATATCGATCTTTACGTCTCGACCATTTCGAGACTCCTCGTCATGTCCCCGATCTCATCCGGGACTCCGAAATCCTTCGGTACATCAAAACTCATAAACTCATAATATAACAGTCATTGAAACCTTAAGCGTGCGGACCCTACGGGTTCGAGAACAATGTAGACATGACCGAGACACGTCTCCGGTCAATAACCAATAGAGGAACCTGGATGCTCATATTGGCTCCCACATATTCTACGAAAATCTTTATCGGTCAGACCGCATAACAACATACGTTGTTCCCTTTGTCATCGGTATGTTACTTTCCCGAGATTCGATCATCGGTATCTCAATACCTAGTTCAATCTCGTTACCGGCAAGTCTCTTTACTCGTTTCGTAATACATCATCTCGCAACTAACTCATTAGTTGCAATGCTTGCAAGGCTTATGTGATGTGCATTACCGAGAGGGCCCAGAGATACCTCTCCGACAAACGGAGTGACAAATCCTAATCTCGAAATACGCCAACCCAACATGTACCTTTGGAGACACCTGTAGAGCTCCTTTATAATCACCCAGTTACGTTGTGATGTTTGGTAGCACACAAAGTGTTCCTCCGGCAAACGGGAGTTGCATAATCTCATAGTCATAGGAACATGTATAAGTCATGAAGAAAGCAATAGCAACATACTAAACGATCGGGTGCTAAGCTATTGGAATGGGTCATGTCAATCACATCATTCTCCTAATGATGTGATCCCGTTAATCAAATGACAACACATGTCTATGGTTAGGAAACATAACCATCTTCGATCAACGAGCTAGTCAAGTAGAGGCATACTAGTGACGTTTAGTTTGTCTATGTATTCACAAAAGTATTATGTTTCCGGTTAATACAATTCTAGCATGAATAATAAACATTTATCATGAAATAAGGAAATAAATAATAACTTTATTATTGCCTCTAGGGCATATTTCCTTCAGTTCCACTTGCACTAGAGTCAATAATCTAGTTCACATCGCCATGTGATCTAACATCAATAGTTCACATCTTTATGTGGTTAACACCCATAGTTCACATCGATATGTGACCAACACCCAAAGTGTTTACTAGAGTCAGTAATCTAGTTCACATCGCTATGTGATTAACACCCACAGAGTACTAAGGTGTGATCATGTTTTGCTTGTGAGACAATTTTAGTCAACGGATCTGTTATATTCAGATCCGTAAGTATTTTGCAAATATCTATGTCAACAATGCTCTGCACGGAGCTACTCTAGCTAATTGCTCCCACTTTCAATATGTATCTAGATCGAGACTTAGAGTCATCCAGATCGATGTCAAAAATTTGTATCGACGTAACCCTTTACAATGAACCTTTTTGTTATGTCCATAATCGAGAAACATATCCTTATTTCACTAAGGATAATTTTGACCGCTGTCCGGTGATCTACTTCCTAGATCACTATTGTATTCCCTCGCTTAACACAGTGTAGGGTATACAACAGATCTGGTACACAACATGGCATACTTTATAGAATCTATGGCTGAGGCATAGGGAATGACTTTCATTCTCTTTCTATCTTCTGCCGTGGTCGGGCTTTGAGTCTTACTCAATTTCACACCTTGCAACACAGGTAAGAACTCTTTCTTTGACTGTTCCATTTTGAACTACTTCAAAATCTTGTCAAGGTATGTACTCATTGAAAAAACTTATCAAACGTCTTGATCTATCTCTATAGATCTTGATGCTCAATATGTAAGCAGCTTCACCGAGGTCTTTCATTGAAAAACTCTTATTCAAGTATCCCTTTATGCTATCCAGAAATTCTATATCATTTCTGATTAGTAATATGTCATCTACATATAATATCAGAAATGCTACAGAGCTCCCACTCACTTTCTTGTAAATATAGGCTTCTCCAAAAGTCTGTACAAAACCAAATGCTTTGATCACACTATCAAAGCGTTTATTCCAACTCCGAGAGGCTTGCACCAGTCCATAAATGGATCACTGGAGCTTGCACACTTTGTTAGCTCCCTTTGGATCGACAAAACCTTCCGGTTGCATCATATACAACTCTTCTTGCAGAAATCCATTCAGGAATGCAGTTTTGACATCCATCTGCCAAATTTCATAATCATAAAATGCGGCAATTGCTAACATGATTCAGACAGACTTAAGCATCGCTACGGGTGAGAAGGTCTCATCGTAGTCAATCCCTTGAACTTGTCGAAAACCTATTGCAACAAGTCGAGCTTTGTAGACAGTAACATTACCGTCAGTGTCAGTCTTCTTCTTAAAGATCCATTTATTTTCTATGGCTTGCCGATCATCGGGCAAATCCATCAAAGTCCATACTTTATTCTCATACATGGATCATATCTCAGATTTCATGGCCTCAAACCATTTCGCGAAATCTGGGCTCATCATCGCTTCCTCATAGTTTGCAAGTTTGTCATGGTCTAGTAACATGACTTCTAGAACAGTATTACCGTACTACTCTGGTGCGGATCTCACTCTGGTTTACCTACGAGATTCGGTAGTAACTTGATCTGAAGTTACATGATCATCATCATTAGCTTCCTCACTAATTGGTGTAGTAGTCACAAGAACAGATTCCTGTGATGAACTACTTTCCAATAAGGGAGAAGGTACAATTACCTTATCAAGTTTTCTACTTTCCTCCCACTCACTTCTTTTGAGCGAAACTCCTTCTCTAGAAAGGATCCATTCTTAGCAACGAATGTCTTGCCTTCGGATCTATGATAGAAGGTGTACCCAACAGTCTCCTTTGGGTATCCTATGAAGACATATTTCTCCAATTTGGGTTTGAGCTTATCAGGATGAAACTTTTTCACATAAGCATCACAACCCAAAACTTTAAGAAACGACAACTTTGGTTTCTTGCCAAACCATAATTCATAAGGCGTCGTCTCAACGGATTTTGATGGTGCCCTATTTAACGTGAATGCGGCCGTCTCTAGAGCATAACCCCAAAACGATAGCGGTAAATCAGTAAGAGACATCATAGATCGCACCATATCTAGTAAAGTACGATTACGACGTTCGGACACACCATTACGCTGTGGTGTTCCGGGTGGCGTGAGTTGCGAAATTATTCTGCATTGTTTCAAATGTACACCAAACTCGTAACTCAAATATTCTCCTCCACGATGAGATCGCAGGAATTTTATTTTCTTGTTATGATGATTTTCAACTTCACTCTGAAATTCTTTGAACTTTTCAAATGTTTCAGACTTATGTTTCATTAAGTAGATATACCCATATCTGCTTAAGTCATTTGTGAAGGTGAGAAAATAACGATATCCGCCACGAGCCTCAACATTCATCGGACCACATACATCTGTATGTATGATTTCCAACAAATCTGTTGCTCTCTCCATAGTACCGGAGAACGGTGTTTTTGTCATCTTACCCATAAGGCACGGTTCGCAAGTACCAAGTGATTCATAATCAAGTGGTTCCAAAAGTCCATCAGTATGGAGTTTCTTCATGCGCTTTACACCAATATGACCTAAATGGCATTGCCACAAATAAGTTGCACTATCATTATTAACTTTGCATCTTTTGGCTTCAATATTATGAATATGTGTAACACTACGATCGAGATCCAACGAACTATTTTCATTGGGTGTATGACCATCGAAGGTTTTATTCATGTAAACAGAACAACAATTATTCTCTGACTTTAATGAATAACCGTATTGCAATAAACATGATCAAATCATATTAATGCTCAACGCAAACACCAAATAACACTTATTTAGTTTCAACACTAATCCCGAAAGTATAGGGAGTGTGCGATGATGATTATATCAATCTTGGAACCACTTCCAACACACATCATCACTTCACCCTTAACTAGTCTCTGTTTATTCTGCAACTCCCGTTTCGAGTCACTAATCTTAGCAACTGAACTAGTATCAAATACTGAGGGGTTGCTATAAACACTAGTAAAGCATACATCAATAACATGTATATCAAATATACTTATGTTCACTTTGCCATCCTTCTTATCCGCCAAATACTTGGAGTAGTTCCGCTTCCAGTGACTAGTCCCTTTGCAGTAGAAGCACTTAGTCTCAGGCTTAGGATCAGATTTGGGCTTCTTCACTTGAGTAGCAACTTGCTTGCCGTTCTTCTTGAAGTTCCCCTTCTTCCATTTGCCCTTTTCTTGAAACTAGTGGTCTTGTCAACCATCAACACTTGATGCTCTTTCTTGATTTCTACCTTCGTCGATTTCAGCATCACGAAGAGCTTGGGAATTGTTTCTGTTATCCCTTGCATATTATAGTTCATCACGAAGTTCTACTAACTTGGTGATGGTGACTAGAGAATTCTGTTAATGACTATTTTATCTGGAAGATTAACTCCCACTTGATTCAAGCGATTGTAGTACCCAGACAATCTGAGCACATGCTCACTAGTTGAGCGATTCTCCTCCATCTTTTAGCTATAGAACTTGTTGGAGACTTCATATCTCTCAACTCGAGTATTTGCGTGAAATATTAACTTCAACTCCTGGAACATCTCATATGGTCCATCACGTTCAAAACATCTTTGAAGTCCCGATTCTAAGTCGTTAAGCATGGTGCACTAAACTATCAAGTAGTCATCATATTGAGCTAGCCAAACGTTCATAACGTCTGCATCTGCTCCTGCAATAGGTCTGTCACCTAGCGGTGCATCAAGGACATAATTCTTTTGTGCAGCAATGAGGATAAACCTCAGACCACGGATCCAATCCGCATCATTGATACTAACATCTTTCAACACAATTTTCTCTAGGAACATATCAAAATAAACACAGGGAAGCAACAACGCGAGCTATTGATCTACAACATGATTTGCAAAATACTACCAGGACTAAGTTCATGATAAATTTAAGTTTAATTAATCATATTACTTAAGAACTCCCACTTAGATAGACATCCCTCTAATTCTCTAAGTGATCACGTGATCCAAATCAACTAAACCATGTCCGATCATCACGTGAGATGGAGTAGTTTCAATGGTGAACATCACTATGTTGATCATATCTACTATATGATTCACGCTCGACCTTTCGGTCTCCGTGTTCCAAGGCCATATCTCTATGTGCTTGGCTCGTCAAGTATAACCTGAGTATTCCGCTTGTGCAACTGTTTTGCACCCGTTGTATTTGAACGTAGAGCCTATCACACCCGATCATCACGTGGTGTCTCAGCACGAAGAACTTTCGCAACGGTGCATACTCAGGGAGAACACTTCTTGATAATTAGTGAGAGATCATCTTAAAATGCTACCGTCAAACTAAGCAAAATAAGATGTTAAAAGATAAGCATCATATGCAATCAAAATATGTGACATGATATGGCCATCATCATCTTGCGCCTTTGATTTCCATCTCCAAAGTACTGTCATGATCTCTATCGTCACCGGCATGACACCATGATCTCCATCATCTTGATCTATATCAATGTGTCATCACGTGGTCGTCTCGCCAACAATTGCTCTTGCAACTATTGCTATCGCATAGTGATAAAGTAAAGCAATTATTGGGCGCTTGCATCTTATGCAATAGAGAGACAACCATAAGGATTTTGCCAGTTGCCGATAACTTCAACAAAACATGATCATATCATACAACAACTTATATTTCATCACGTCGTGACCATATCACATCACAACATGCCTTGCAAAAACAAGTTAGACGTCCTCTACTTTGTTGTTGCAAGTTTTACGTGGCTGCTATGGGCTTAAGCAAGAACCAATCTTACCTACGCATCAAAACCACAACGATAGTTTGTCAAGTTGGTGCTGTTTTAACCTTCGCAAGGACCGAGCGTAGCCACACTCGGTTCAACTAAAGTTGGAGAAACTGTCACCCGCTAGCCACCTTTGTGCAAAGCACGTCGGGAGAACCGGTCTCGCGTAAGCGTACGCGTAATGTCGGTCCGGGCCGCTTCGTCCAACAATACCGCCGAACCAAAGTATGACATGCTGGTAAGCAGTATGACTTATATCGCCCACAACTCACTTGTGTTCTACTCGTGCATATAACATCAACGCATAAAACCTAGGCTCTGATACCACTATTGGGGAACGTAGTAATTTTAAAATTTTCCTACGCACATGCAAGATCATGGTGATGCATAGCAACGAGAGGGGAGAGTGTGATCTACGTACCCTTGTAGACCGACAGCGGAAGCGTTAGCACAACGCGGTTGATGTAGTTGTACGTCTTCACGGCCCGACCGATCAAGCATCGAAACTACGGCACCTCCGAGTTCTAGCACACATTCAGCTCGATGACGATCCCCGGACTCCGATCCAGCAAAGTGTCGGGGTAGAGTTCCGTCAACATGACGGCGTGGTGACGATCTTGATGTACTACCGTCGCAGGGCTTCGCCTAAGCACCGCTACAATATTATCGAGGATTATGGTGGAAGGGGGCACCGCACACGGCTAAGAATATGATCACGTAGATCAACTTGTGTGTCTATGGGGTGCCCCCTGCCCCCGTATATAAATGAGCAAGGGGGAGGAGGCCGGCCCTAGGAGGGGCGCGCCAGGGAGTAGGATTCCTACTCCTAGTTGGAGTAGGTTTCCTCCTTTCCTAGTACAACTAGGAGAAGGGGGGAAAGGGGGGAAGAGGGGAAGGAAGGGAGAGAGGGGCCGTGCCCCAAACCCCTTGTCCAATTCGGACTGGGCTTGGGAGGGGCGCGCGCCACCTCCTGGTCCTTTCCACTAAGGCCCATTAAGGCCCATTGCTTCTTCCTCGTATTCCCGTAACTCCTCGGTACCTCCGAAAATACTCGAATCACTCAGAACCTTTCCGATGTTTGAATATAGTCGTCCAATATATCGATCTTTACGTCTCGACCATTTCGAGACTCCTCGTCATGTCCCCGATCTGATCCGGGACTCCGAACTCCTTCGTTACATCATAACTCATAATATAACTGTCATCGAAACCTTAAGCGTGCGGACCCTACGGGTTCGAGAACAATGTAGACATGACCGAGACACGTCTCTGGTCAATAACCAATAGCGGAACCTGGATGCTCATATTGGCTCCCACATATTCTACGAAGATCTTTATTGGTCAGACCTCATAACAACATACGTTGTTCCCTTTGTCATCGGTATGTTACTTGCCCGAGATTCGATCGTCGGTATCTCAATACCTAGTTCAATCTCGTTACCGGCAAGTCTCTTTACTCGTTTCATAATACATCATCTCGCAACTAACTCATTAGTTGCAATGCTTGCAAGGCTTATGTGATGTGCATTACCGAGAGGGCCCAGAGATACCTCTCCGACAAACGGAGTGACAAATCCTAATCTCGAAATACGCCAACCCAACATGTACCTTTGAAGACACCTGTAGAGCTCCTTTATAATCACCCAGTTACGTTGTGACGTTTGGTAGCACACAAAGTGTTCCTCCGGCAAACGGGAGTTGCATAATCTCATACTCATAGGAACATGTATAAGTCATGAAGAAAGCAATAGCAACATACTAAACGATCGGGTGCTAAGCTATTGGAATGGGTCATGTCAATCACATCATTCTCCTAATGATGTGATCCCGTTAATCAAATGACAACACATGTCTATGGTTAGGAAACATAACCATCTTCGATCAACGAGCTAGTCAAGTAGAGGCATACTAGTGACGTTTAGTTTGTCTATGTATTCACACAAGTATTATGTTTCCGGTTAATACAATTCTAGCATGAATAATAAACATTTATCATGAAATAAGGAAATAAATAATAACTTTATTATTGCCTCTAGGGCATATTTCCTTCAAAGGGTTCACGCAGAGAGCCGACATCAATTATGATGTAACATACCCTCTTGGTATAAGTGGAATTATGTTTCGATACTAAATATCATTGGCAATAAAAAATAACAATATCCATGCAGTTAATGGATGCAGTGACTAGATACTCATATGGATCACTCATTTCGGATACCTATATTATAGTCCCTAAAGGGCTTACAATTCCGAATCCAAAGACAAATCGCAACATGTTTTTGTGTAAAACTTCAGAAGTCACTCTATGGCTCAAAATAGTCGAAAATCATATGGTACTACCGACTAAATGAGTTCCTTCTTCAAAAGGATTACTCTAGTGATGATTGTTTATGTGTTTTAATAGTGAAATCACAAATTTGATTTTCTTACATCACCTCAGTGTATATCGATGATTTCGTCATCAATGTATGTACAAGACCTAAAAATGCATAAAATCATCTCAAGACGAAAAATTTGGATTCAACCAAATTTAGCTTAAGCTTACAACTTCAGCATTCTCTCAAGAATACATATATCAGTCTGCATATATCCAAAACATATATGAGAAGTTCAATGTGGATATATCATATCAATAAAAGACATGTAATATGGTCATACTACCCCTGATAGGGTACAAATCCATTCATACCTAGGGGTTTTAATGAAGTGATATCAGGACCTGAAGTTCTATATCTCACTAATGTCAGAGCACTCATATAATTGCAAACTACGCCAGGCCTGGCACTATATTTGCTATCTTTGTTCAGAGTGTAAACCCCAACAAAAGGTATATGGTCGATATAGGAAATATCAGCTTATATCTCAAGCTCACAATAAATCTTGGATATTTCCATCAGGAAATACAAGATATGGCCATGATATGATATAATAATATTGGCTCTTTCTTTGATCCCAACAATACCATATCAATGACTGAATTTGCTGGAATAGCCTTCATATGGAAGTCATATAAATGGGCTTTAATGGCTATTTCCAGTTATCATTCTGACATAATCGCTTTATCTAAAAGCATTACAATATATGCATGGCTTAGCAAAATGATTAACCACACTCAAAATCATGTGGTTGAGATTCATCAGAATCATATAACTTGATTTATCAAGATGCTATCACTTGTGTTACTCAATACCTACAGGTTATATGAAGAGCAATATCATAAAGTACATTGCTCGAAAATTACTTATCCTCATGAATTATAAAAAGTGAGGAAACAACATGCAAACAACATACTTTGAAAATCTTACAGATTATTCATAATGTCATGATCATATCAATGGAATTTGTATTACACATTCTCCAGGTTTGCAAAGTTCAGGGGGAGTAATTTCCCAAATCTATAACCTATTAACAATCCTAAGATTGCATATATTGTATTCTTTTTCCCTTCATGAGTTTTCCCTAATGGTTTCTCATAAAGGTTTTTAATGAGACAATATAAACACAAGTTCACGTATATGTCATATCATTTTCTCCTTATATTTTCCCACCAGGTTTTAAAGGAGTTTTCAATGGCGCATCATATCACACTCTTTTCCCTTATGAGTTTTCTATAAAAGTTTCTCATAATGGTTTTTAGTGAGGCAATATCTTATCAAAGATCATACGTCATACTTTCTATTTTCCCTATCAAGATTTTTAAAAAAAGTACTCAAGACATATTAATTGTTCTCTAAACTCATCAATGAGTTTTCTCCTTCTTAAAAGGTTTTTCTCATATGAGTTATCAAGAGACAATAATCATTATATTTTGCATCATTTTCTTCTTATTATTTTTCCCACTGGGTTTAAAAGAGTTTTAGCAACATATCTGCATTATTCTTCTCATATTTTTCCCACAGGGTTTTTGGAGGAGACGGTCAAGATTATTCAAAGAATTTGTCAAGATGATGGATATACCAAAGAAGAGGCGTTGTACAAGGGGGAGTGTTAAGAATAGAATAGTTGCTTACAATTAAGCTAATTAGGATTAAGTTAATTGTTAGATAGGTTGCTTAGTTCTCAAGCAACCATGTACTTCCTTGACTCTCAAGGCAACTATGTAATTTCTTGACACTCAAGTAATTATGTGTTTACTTGACCGCCAAGCACCATGTGTACTTCCGCCTGGGTATAAATAGCCCACTTCTATCATCAATAAAGACTGACGGATCATCTTTCATTCAAACTCTTTCGTTCTTTATTTTTCACTCAAACACTTTTTAGTCTGCATATAGCTTTTGCCCCAACTACTTTAACCACACTTGTTTTTACTATCAACATTCACAATGGCGAATCAATATTGCTATATTCATTATGAAATGTAGTTTCATGAAATACATATTGGGTATTGTAGATGTTGCTATTTTTAAATATATATCTGATTAAAATTTGCAAAGTTTGACTTGACACAAATCTGATACACAAAGTAAGAAGATTGGAGGGAGTGGTTTAGTGGGACTAGGGCATCTTCGCCGACCATCAAATCGCCTACACACATGTGGACCAAGGTGTCTCACAATGAGTCGACACTGCGTCCATGCCAATCCATGCCGACTTCACCGTAGAACAGGCGTGTTCACAAATTAACAATGTCATGGTGGAGAAGCAGCCGGTTTCAGTGTTTCGGCCCGCGCAAGAGGACCGGCGCTACAACCATGCCCTCTTTGCGTATCCGGCTGGTGGAAAGGGCAAATATATGGCGAGTTCGCTAGCGGAGGACCTCAACTTCGTTGAGCAAAAACGGGCGCTTTACGAGGCAATGTGCAGCAGCATTCGCGTCGGCTGCAACGCGGTCTTGGACGCGGAGGCGATGCAGGTGTAGGGGGTCGTGAACGGGGATGTGGGCAGCTCCGTGTCGTTCGCGCGGTTCGTGTCGGGCTACGGCGACGACGAGGTGTGCCCGTCCATGTCGATCGTGGACCTCACTCTACCGGGCGACATTCACACGGCTGACTCCAACGAGGAAGAGTAGGAGGACAAACATGGATGTTGGCATATCTCACTTCCCATGCAGGGCAGCTCTGTGCCCCATGTCCTACCCTTCCCCTTGTTGGCGATTCGCATGTTCACTTCTCGGAGCTCACGGCTGCTGAGCTCGCCAGACATGGGGAAGACAGGACGTGGAACAGGGACGCCTCCATGGCCGGCAAAGATGTTGATCTCGCCAGACATGGGAAGACAAGACGTGGAACTGGGACGCCTCCATGGTCGGCAAAGATTTACACTAGGTTTACAAAATGTTACGTTATTTTTGCTTAATAAAATATATTAAAAATGCCATGAGTTTGGTTCGATTTAAATAATCATCTGGTTTGCATGAAATTTGTCTAGTTTGACCAAATTATATTTGCAATGTGTTTGGGCGTTTGATGATAGGGTTGGATGGCCGGCTTCCATATCACTATTCGCGGACGCGAACGCAGACAAATACTATGTCTGTTTAGGGGATAGCATTGGAGATGCCCTCACGAGCCATATATAGGGTTGTAGACAAGTCGAGTTCAGATGAGTTGTATTAGTGCTCAGCTCAAATTATACTGAAATTTCAACGAAACATAAGATCAAGTTATAGAAAAAGTAGCTCATGCTCTGTTTGTAACTATCTCAAGCGGGTTTAGAGCCAAATAAGTTTTTTCTTCTAATAATAATTTAGAGGAACATTTGGAACAAAAAAGGCCACAACGCAACATAAGAACCCACTAAAAAATATTATTCCAATCAAAATGATAATTTTTTTTAAAGATAGATTGACTTATTCCCTCTCAAATAAGGATTTAAAAATAATAGATCAGAGATCATGGATGAACTAGCAAGAAAGTAAAATGAAGGTGTGTCTATTCTTAAGCTTTAGAGAAAATAATAGGATGTTTTAACACACGGCTATTAAAGCCTAACTTGTTGTCAATAAAGCTTTCATGTTCTGCTAGTAGATAAAATCGAGAAAAATCATACATGACATATATAATTATAAATTCACCTGTTTTTTAATACATACCAGGAATACTTAATATAATTATATTTAATCAAGGTATCAAGCAAGCCAATGTTGCGTCAAGCTGCTCGACCGGGCTACATATAGTAGTTACCCACTGTTTATTTCTTTTCGAGTCAATTTTGAACCATTTACGAGCCCTCGAGTTTTTCTTGCAGCCTTAGCCACACAGACACACGGCAAGCACACATTAGACATGTATTAGCAGTTAATAAGACTATCTTATATTAAGTATCACGTATCCGTTAGAAAACAATAAAAAATACTGTACAATGAGTTATTTCTTCATCTTATTTTTTATAATAAAAAATATCTGTAAATATGTGGTGAGACAATTACTAATAAAGAACCATCTCTTAATTAAGATAGGACATGCCTTTTCTGTGATTGTAAGACTCTTGTTATTTAATCAATATATGGGTGGGGTTTAAAAGAAAGAATCATTTATCTTACTTAGGCTGATTGTAATGATAATATCATAGTCAATATCATAAATGCCAATTAAGGAATTTTAATGAATGTTATAAAATTAAATAAAAAAAGAGAGAATTAAGTATCATATCATGATATCGTATTATAATAAATGTTATGCTACTACATGATACTAATATACGCTACCATGCAATAGAAAGATATATGACACTAGTATATGATACTTCCATTACCACCAGACTTAGACACTGAGATACCATCACTTTACATTGACTCGGCCGCTATAAAAGGCGGTGCCCCGCGGTCTCGTCCTCCCAAACTCAAACTGCACTTGACTTTCCAGCTGCGAACAACAATCCGTCCTTTCATTTGGGCTCCTAGTGTTCTTCCCATTCGGCCTCAGCGCGAGAACGAGGGAAAAAGTACGTGCACGTACGTTGACATGGCTCCATCCGAGGAGTGCGGCTGGCTGCTGTACGTTTCCCTCGCCGCCAAATGCTGCGCCAACGGCGACGGCGAGCCTTACCGCGTGGTAGGCTTTGTTGCCGTTCTGCTCGCCGTCTTGGTCGTCACGTCGCTCCTGCACTGGGCGTCTCAGGGTGGTGCGGCGTGGGGGAGGTATTGGTGGACGAGCAAGGGTCTGGGCATTGGCGAGGCCCGTATCGCGGGGCCACGGGGCTTCCCCGTGATCGGCAGCATGGGCCTCATGACTGGCCTCGCCCACCGGAAGCTCGCGGCGGCGGCGTCGGGAAACGTCAGGCGCCGGCGGCTCATGGCCTTCTCCATGGGGGAGACCCGGGTGGTGGTGACCGCCGACCCTGACGTGGCGAGAGAGCTGCTGGCTAGCCCGGCGTTCGCCGACCGGCCGGTCAAGGAGTCCGCATACGGGCTTATGTTCCATCGCGCCATCGGGTTCGCCCCCTACGGCGCCTACTGGCGCACGCTCCGCCGGGTGTCGTCCTCGCACCTCTTCTCTCCGCGGCAGGTGGCCGCCTCCGCCGCGCAGCGCGCAGTGATCGCGCGCCAGATGGTGGATGCCATGAGGCCCGTCGGCGGCGCTGGCGTCAAGCACGTTGAGGCGCGGCGGTTCCTGAAACGCGCGTCGCTGCACAACGTGATGTGGTCCGTTTTTGGCCGGGGGTACGAGCTGGACGAGGCGGGGAGCGGGGAGGCGGCGGAGCTGAAGAGCCTTGTCGACGAAGGCTACGACCTGCTCGGCCAGCTCAATTGGTCCGACCACCTCCCGTGGCTCGCACGCTTCGACCTGCAGAAGATCCGGTCCAGGTGCTCCGCCCTCGTCCCCCGCGTGAACCGCTTCGTCGGCAGGATCATCGACGAGCACCGTGCCGCCCGGAACGACGCCGTGGTAGACTTCACCGACGTTCTGCTCTCCCTCCAGGGCGGCGACAAACTCTCCGACGCCGACATGATCGCCGTTCTCTGGGTATGTTCACCGTTTAAATGGAAAACATGAATGGACCCTTTTTTTATGCATGTGCCGGATAATTAGCTTGCTCATAACGAGAAATGTTTTCTTTTTTTTTGAAATGACGAGAAATGTTTTCTGTGTGGGTTGCAGGAGATGATCTTTCGTGGCACCGACACCGTGGCAGTGGTGATCGAATGGGTGCTGGCCCGGCTGGTGCTGCACCAGGACGTGCAGGCAAGGGTCCATGAGGAGCTGGACCGGGTTGTCGGGCCGAACCGGGCCGTGACTGAGTCGGACGCCGGCTCGCTCGTCTTTCTCCAGGCCGTGGTCAAGGAGGTCTTGCGCCTTCACCCACCAGGCCCACTGCTATCGTGGGCGCGGCTTGCCACGTCGGACGTCCACGTAGGTGGGTTACTCGTCCCCGCGGGGACCACTGCCATGGTCAACATGTGGGCCATAACCCACGACCCAGCCGTGTGGGACAAGCCGGCGGTGTTCAAGCCAGAACGGTTCCTCGCCGGGCCATCGTCGGACCACGCCGCCGCAGGGGCTGAGTTCTTTGGAACGGGTTCCGATCTCAGGCTCGCGCCGTTCGGGTCAGGCAGGCGGAGCTGCCCCGGCAAGTCACTCGCGATCGCCACCGTTGGATTCTGGGTTGCCACGCTGCTGCACGAGTTCGAGTGGACGCCGCCGGCGTCCAACGGGCCAGGTGGCGTAGACCTGTCTGAGGTGCTGAGGCTGTCGTGTGAGATGGCAGCTCCGCTGGAGGCAAGGCTGAGGCCGAGGCGTGCTGTGTGATGACGTGGCTGCGCCATGCGGGCCGGGTAGACGTACATGGGCCTCTTCTTCTTGTGTACTATGGTAATGTAGCGTCCCGCTTTGGAAATGTACCTGCTACTACAATAGGTCCGGTCCTGGTACGTGTACTGCTGTCCTTACTGTTCTTAGCTGGGTAGATGTTTAATTACGTAGTTTTTTTTGCGATGTTTAATTACGAGTAGTTATGAACTACTATCAGGAGGTGAGTGTGACAGTTTTCTTGTGCCTCCTGTTTGCTGCCTAGAGATGTACTGCTTATGTAAAAATATTATCGTAATGCAAGTATCAGTTGTGTTAGAATTGATCACACGTTGTTATTGACCGAGAGAATAGGGGGAGTCTTTTCCCACTTTTGTGCTTTGATCGGGGGTATGCCAAAACTAACGTTCAGTTTCAGTCCCTAGCTCCTTAGCGCTATTCACCGTGCTATACAAGAAGAGAACGTGCACTTTTGCATGGTTGAGATATACAGGCTGGACCCAATATATAGACTCCTAACCACCGATCCACAAAAAGAAACGCTAAAAGGTTAGAAAGCCGTCTACCACCACCGGCCGCCACATCAGTGCCCATGGCTTCCTGTTGGCGGGCTCCTGGACTAGTTGCTGCATCTTCACCAACGGATGGCACGAGGGCCATGCCATCGGCGCTCCCTGCCATCTACGTCATCCAGGTGGTGCTGCCCTTCTTCCCCGGCCATGTCTTCACTGCCGAAGACCCCTAGGTGCAGCCATGGGCTATCTTCTACTGGTCCTTGCCAATCACGGTTAGTCACTGCCATTTTGCATAAGAGGTGTTCTAATTATGAGATTAAGATCATGTGTTAAGTTAATTCTAAGGAACTATATCTAACAAGTTGAACCTACCACATGTTTTCAATAAAAGACAGTGTTGAGTAACTAGGGAACGCTTGTGTACATTCCTGTTTATTCTCTTATTGTTTGTATATATGCGTCTCGTGAGATAGCACCATCTGACTGGTCGGAAGCACAGTTCAAAAAGAAATAGTTTGCCGGCCTCAATCATTGCCTATCACATTCCTGCAGGTCAATAATTAAATTATGTTAC
This sequence comes from Triticum aestivum, assembly GCF_018294505.1. Lineage (NCBI taxonomy): Eukaryota > Viridiplantae > Streptophyta > Magnoliopsida > Poales > Poaceae > Triticum > Triticum aestivum. The sequence goes on along the minus strand of NC_057812.1, from coordinate 284,552,473 downwards.
TGTATCAGGCTGCGCATCAAGATCGATGGATCACAGGATCGCTCGGTTGTTGCTTGTCGTGCCGCTGACGAAGTCAAGAAAACGATGTCGCTACAGTACACAAGAATAACACCTGAGAGGTTGTCAAGGCCACAAGCAGCCCAACACCAGCACCCAGCAACGGACCGGCCTCGCCTGCAGCTCGGCCCATCAGACAGAAGCGGCCCAACAAAAACGTCAGCGGCCCTGAGTGGGTGTGATGCTGCCAACTACTTTACGCACCCTCTCCGCTGGGGTTAGGTATCCAGTGGATCACGGCACGAACCCGGCGGCGGCTCTCTTCCCTTCCTCCCTCTTCCCCCAATTTCTTGTATCCAGACTTGTAATCTCTAATTGCTACCTGAATTCGCGAGAAGAGCTACTAGATCGTGCAATATATCTCTGGGTTGCTTACATCTGGTATTCAGAGCCTTTCGATCCACACCCTGGCGCATCTGATCGAGACAAGGGCGCAGAAATCGATCAAGGATCGACTCAGCGCCATGGATCCATCCTTCAAGCAGTACTTCGACAAGCTCAACAATTCCCTCGAAGCGATCCACTCCGACATCCGCTCCCATACCACCAAGCTGGACGACCTGGGCCAGTGGCGGCCCGATCTGGAGAGGCGCGTGGATCAGCTCTCGGCGGCGGTCGCTGAACTCCAAGCGCGACCTGCGACCGCTCCGGAAGAGCGATCGGTGGAGGCGCCAACGCCACCACCACCTGCACCACTAGCACCGCTGCGTGACCACGTCGGCACCAGCAAGCGTGTGGAGGGCGACGCCCTCGGGTCAATCGACTGCGGCATCAATGTTCTACCACGGGGACTGGCGCCGATGTTCGCATCGGTGGCCACCTCGGCCAACGGTCAGTCGCAACTTCCCGTTCCGTCTAATATCGCATCTCCATATGCGCATGCTAGCCAGATACTCGCTAGAATTGGCCAGGCTCATCCATCGATCGGATTTCCCCAATTCACGGGCAAAAATCCGCATTTATGGAAAACTCTTTGTGAGCAGTACTTCCAGATGTTCGATATCCATGAGAGATTCTGGGTCCCGATGGCATCGCTGAACTTTGGTTCTGCATCGGTGTGGCTACAATCGGTACAGAAGAAACTGACGGAGTTCGATTGGGAATCCTTCTCGACTCTGTTGTGTACTCGATTCGGTCGCGACCGTCATCAGCTCTTCATCCGCCAATTTTATTCACTGTCATAGAAAACAACAGTAGCTGATTACATTGAGCAATTTGAACTGATCATTAGTCATTTGTCTGCATATTCTGAATCCATACATCCTTACTATTATCTTACCCGTTTTGTTGAGGGGCTGCGACCCGACATTCGAGCGGTGGTGCTGGTGTAGCGACCACCTGACCTCGACACTGCCTGCGCCCTGGCCTTGCTTCAAGAGGAGGTGGCGGATGGCGCTTCGCGAGAGCGTGCGTGGCCCAGCCCTGTGCGTACCAGCGCTCCGGACTGGAGTCACCACAACAGCGCAGGGGTGCCCGTGGCACTTTCCCCTCCACCACCACAAGGACGGCTGCCAACAACACCGACGGCCACGGATTGGCGCGTCGTAGAGGCCAGTCGTACGGACAGCACCAAGCTCAAGGCGCTGCGGGAGTACCGTCGTGCCAAGGGCCTCTGCTTCAAGTGCGGAGAGCGTTGGGGCCAGGATCACAACTGTCCTACCAGCGTGCAGCTCCACGTCCTCGAGGAGTTGCTCAAATTGTTCGGCCTCGACTCAGACGGCGATCCATTGCACCCGCCGCTCGGCGACCCGCCAGCCGAAACGGCAATGGCGATCTCGCGCCATGCCCTCACTGGTGGCACGTCACCAAAGGCGATTCGTCATCACGCATGGCTCCAAGGCCACGAGGTGTTACTGCTGGTGGATTCTGGAAGTTCCACGTCTTTCATCGACGCGCGCCTCGCATCGGGTCTAACGGGCGTCGTACCTCTTCGTCGACCCTGCCGTGTCAAGGTGGCTGATGGAGGCGAGCTCTGCTGTTTCTCTCGCATACCGCATTGTAGTTGGGTATCTCAGACACATGAATTCAGCACCGACATGAAGGTATTGCCACTGGGCGCGTATGACGCCATACTGGGCATGGACTGGCTCGAAGAACATAGCCCAATGAGAGTGGATTGGCGTGGCAAACATCTGCTGATTACCACACCGCATGGACCCGCGCTGTTACGCGGCCATCAAGAGCGTGTGGATGCTTGCCCGGAGATCAATGCCTTGCAGCTATAGTCCTTGCACAAACAGGGGTCGATAGCACAGGTTGTGCAGTTGTATCAGATCACTGAAGAAGATGAAGTGTACACACCCACACCAGATAATATTCAGAAGGTTATTGATCAGTTTCAAGATGTATTCGGTGAACCAACTGGGCTTCCCCCACGCAGAGATTGCGACCACCGAATACCACTCATGGCAGGAGCACAACCAGTGAACTTGAGGCCATATAGACACAAACCTGAGCACAAAGATGAGATTGAGAAACAAGTACAGGAAATGTTGCAATCAGGTGTCATTCAGTGCAGCCACAGTCCCTTCTCCTTGCCAGTTATCTTAGTCAAGAAAAAGATGGTACGTGGCGACTCTGTATTGACTACAGACAGCTCAACGCGATGACGATAGTGGGCAAATACCCGGTGCCTGTAATTGAGGAGTTACTGGACGAACTACACGGAGCTAAGTGGTTCTCCAAGCTGGACTTAAGGGCAGGGTATCATCAAATTCGGCTGGCAGAAGGAGAAGAGTTCAAAACTGCCTTTCAAACACACTCTGGGCACTTTGAATTCAGAGTCCTACCGTACGGCCTTGCTGGAGGACCCGCTACTTTCAACGGTGCGATCACAGGCACGCTTCACCCGCTGATGCGTGAGTGTGTCTTATCCTTCTTCGATGACATACTAGTATTCAGCAAAACCTTGCAAGAGCACGCAGAACACCTCCGGCAGGTATTTGAGCTCCTTCGCCGTGACCAGTGGAAGGTGAAGAGAAGCAAATGCAGCTTTGGCCAGCAGAGAATAACTTACCTGGGACATGTAATCAGCGCAGAAGGAGTGGCTACAGATCCCACTAAGATCGAGGCTGTGTTAGAGTGGCCTACACCTACAAATGTGAAAGAAGTCAGACAGTTCTTGGGACTGGCAGGTTACTACAAGCGCTTCGTGAGGCACTTTGGGATCATAGCCCGACCACTTTTCAATCTTCTCAAGAAAGGGGTGCCGTTTGTCTGGATAGATAACACTGAACAAAGCTTCCAGACACTCAAACAAGGACTAGTAACAGCACCGGTGCTTGCACTGCCTGATTTTCAGAAACAATTCATAGTGGAAACTGACGCATGTGGCACAGGCATTGGAGCAGTCTTACAACAAGAAGGGCACCCTATCGCTTTCCTAAGCAAAGGACTCTGCCCCAAGTACCAAGGATTATCCACGTATGAGAAGGAATACCTGGCAGTGATAGCTGCAGTCGACCAGTGGCGACCATACTTGCAATCTGCAGAGTTCATCATCAAGACAGACCAACGCAGCTTGGTCTACCTGCAAGAACAACGGCTCACGACACCGTGGCAACAGCGGGCTTTCACCAAATTGCTGGGTTTGCAGTACAAAATTGTGTACAAGAAGGGCGTGGAGAACGGAGCCGCAGATGCCCTATCTCGCCTACACCACTCGGAGCATGCTATGGCGATCACGAGCTGCCAACCAGCGTGGCTCGACGATATTGTCGCAAGTTACAACTCTAACCCTCAAGCTCAACGTCTCTTGGAACAACTCGCTGTTCGACCTGACCCAAAAGGACGTTTCAGCCTGTCACAAGGACTCTTGCGTTTCAGAGAGCGCATCTGGCTCGGGGGCAGCACATCTCTGCAACAACAGATCATCTCTGCATTTCATGACAGCCCGGTGGGAGGGCACTCGGGGTTCCCAGCCACTTACAAGCGTGTCAGGAGGTCATTCGCGTGGCCGAAAATGAAGGCTCATATCCTTCAATATGTTCAGTGCTGTCAAATCTGTCAACAGGCGAAAACTGAGCGGGTGGCTTCACCAGGACTGCTCCATCCTCTTCCTGTACCCACTGCTTCCTGGGATATGATCACGATGGATTTCATCGATGGTCTTCCGCAATTAGGTCAGTACAATTGCATTTGGGTTTTGGTCGATAAAATGACCAAGTTTGCTCATTTCTTGCCACTTGCCCACCCGTACACTGCTTCGCGCGTTGCCCTCCTCTACATGCAACGCATCTATCCTATCCATGGGCTCCCTCAATCCATTGTTTACGATCGTGATCCTGTCTTTACTTCCCATTTTTGGCAAGAACTCTTTCGCCATGCTGGTACTGATCTCCGCATGAGCACATCAAACCACCCGCAAACTGATGGACAGTCAGAGCGCGTAAACCAGTGCCTTGAAACCTTCCTTCGCTGTTTCACACACTCATGCCCCAAGCGTTAGAGTCATTGGATCCCCTTGGCGCAGTTCTGGTACAATGCCGCGCCGCATTCGGCCATTGGCATGACACCATTCATGGCCATGTTTGGTCGCGAACCCCGCCATTGGGGCATCACCGCGGCTTCCTCCTGTTCTGTTCCCGCGCTGCAAACTTGGCTCAATGAACGCTCCACCATCCAAGACCTGCTGCAACAACACCTACAGCGAGCTCGCTTGCGTATGAAACAGCAGGCAGACAAGAAGCGCTCTGAACGTGTGTTCGAGATCGGCGACAAGGTTTATCCGAAACTGCAGCCGTATGTGCAAACTTCAGTGGCCAAACGAGCTAATCACAAGCTCTCTTTCCGGTACTATGGACCATATTCCATCATCGCCAAGATCAATCCAGTAGCTTATCGACTGGAGCTGCCATCGAACGCAACTGTTCACCCTGTTTTCCATGTCTCGCTGTTGAGAAAAGCCCTCCTGCCAGGTACGCCGGTGCAACAACAACTTCCCATTGCTACTGATATACCTGTAGTCCCAGTACAGGTCCTGGCTTCGCGCTGGCGTCGCAAGCACGGCAGCATGATAGAGCAAGTCCTGATTCGATGGTCTGACACCGCAGCGATCGGCGACACCTGGGAAGACAAGGAAGAACTACAAGCTCGATTCCCTGCCGCAGAGGCTTGGGGGCAAGCCTCATCGCAAGAAGGAGGGGGTGTCAAGGCCACAAGCAGCCCAACACCAGCACCCAGCAACGGACCGGCCTCGCCTGCAGCTCGGCCCATCAGACAGAAGCGGCCCAACAGAAACGTCAGAAATGTCAGCGGCCCTGAGTGGGTGTGATGCTGCCAACTACTTTACGCACCCTCTTCGCTGGGGTTAGGTATCCAGTGGATCACGGCACGAACCCGGCGGCGGCTCTCTTCCCTTCCTCCTTCTTCCCCCAATTCTTGTATCCAGACTTGTAATCTCTAATTGCTACCTGAATTCGCGAGAAGAGCTACTAGATCGTGCAATATATCTCTGGGTTGCTTACAGAGGTGATCTTCTGAATGGACCAGTATCTGAGATTGCGCGCGGACGGATGAGATCGGCTTCAGCCACTTGATTCGGGATAGCGGTAGCGAATAATATATAGGCCCTGTTTGGTTTAGCTTTTATTGACGGATTTCACTGTCGCGCAATAGAATCTGAATCAAAGGGCGAACCCAGCAGAATTCGATTCCAGAAATTCGCTGTCAAAATCTGAACCAAAAGCGAAAGCAACCCAGGACGTGCTTTCCAAAATCTGATTCCGCTACGGGTTAAAATCTGAAAAAGCTGTATCAACTGGTTTATCAAATGACCCATATCTTTTTTACATCAGATTTTTCGCAGCTGTTTTTTTACAGCAAAATTTTCACAGCTGCTTTTAAAAATCCACAGCCGAACCAAACAGTATACAGATCCTAGCAAATCGGCCGCGATTTGATGCTTTTTCGGTCTGTTGGTGTATGAATGTCTTTTACCCCCGCAAAATATAAGGTAAAAAGTAAAAATGAGTGTCTATAACTGCAGCGGGGGATGGATCAATCGATGGCAACTTTGGAGTCATCGCTAGCTGCCCAAGCGAGCGTGTGTGCGCCTAGCTTGGCTTTCACTGTCGCACGCGCGCGCCAGATGCCGATTGAGTTGCTGTCCCTGTCGGCGCGTACGTGGATGCGCCACTCCACGATAGATCGAACCAAGTTGCATGCACGCGCTCTGCGTCCATCACACATATATGCACACATAGTACATTTTTGCACGACGGCTGCTTTCACCTTTTTTATGTTGATCAAGTAAGTTTGCACGATGCATATGGAATAGCTTTTTTTAGGGGAGCATATGGAATAGCTTGGCGATGCCATTAGCACGGAATATCTCGTCCAAAGATATACCTACCGGCTAATGCCCTCTCTGAAATGGCACACGAGTGCGACGGTCAAGACAATGATCGATCTTAGCTTTATCGATCAAGACCCGGGTGCAAACAACTTTGAAACAGTCAGCTATACTTTCTTATACTACTTAAAAAGGAAAAGAAATCACCGTTTGACACGAGTGCTTAGCTATAAGAAAAAAAAATCAACAATAAAAAAAAATCCATATCAGAACTATGAGCAATGCTACAATTTTTTTAGAAATGGAGGAGGACCCTGGCCTCTGCATCTGGATAATGCATACAATCACTTTATTAATTATTCACACAAGACCTTATAAAGTCATACAATGGTAAGACTAAAGTCATCGTCTAGGCAACATCTGTTGCTACTCCTTTCCAGTTGATGTAGGGATGCTGATGGTCTGGGCCTAATACCAAACAGACCTTGCAGCCAAACCTAACATTTAAGACCTGAGGTCCCAATCAGGACGCCTGCCGGGTATGGGACACCCACCAGTCCGGCGCACTCCTCAACCAAGATGCCTGCCGTGTATGAGGCTGCCGCATCCACCTGCCACCAATCCATCTTCAGAGATGTACTGATGCATCTACCTTGCCTGGTCTAGCTGTCGTCGACGCCACCACGACGCCAGACAATGCCACCATCCCGCGCTCGTTCATCATCACACGCCCACCGGCGAGACCCCGCTGCTCCATGCCGCTGAGACCTGCCGTTGTCGATGCCGCTCCTCCGACGCGAAACACCACATGCTGCCACTGGTCCCACCCCCTCCGTCTGCAGTACCTCAAACCGAGCACCCAAACGCCCTAGGCGGCGCCTCCAAGAAGGGCACGACACACGCAGTGCCGCCACCGCCCAATCTGAGGAGATTTAGGGGTTTCACTCGGGCATGGGGTCGGGGCGGAGAGCAGGGACCTCGACGGCACCTGCAAGTAGGAGAACGGCGCCCCTGGTCGTTGCCACCGTCGGGATGAACGAGTCATCCAAAGTTTCCTCCGGTCCGATGTCACCTCTACCAGCCCCCGCGAACGCACCGAGGCCGACGACTGCGATCGTAAACCACCAAGTGAAGCGGGAGAGAGCCTGCAGCTTGGAGGAGATCCACCGGCGACTCACCGCCCACGCGATCAAGACGCCGTCCATCCACCCCCCACGAACGTCGCCATCCAAGGGCGCCGTCGCCATGCCTAACGGGGCCGCCGAAGGAAATATGCCCTAGAGGCAATAATAAAGTTGTTATTTATATTTCCTTATATCATGATAAATGTTTATTATTCATGCTAGAATTGTATTAACCGGAAACTTAGTACACGTGTGAATACATAGACAACCATAGTGTCCCTAGTATGCCTCTACTTGACTAGCTCGTTAATCAAAGATGGTTAAGTTTCCTGACCATAGACATGTGTTGTCATTTGAAGAATGGGATCACAACATTAGAGAATGATGTGATGGACAAGACCCATCCGTTAGCTTAGCATTATGATCATCTAGTTTAATTTCTATTGCTTTCTTCATGACTTATACATATTCCTCTAACCATGAGATTATGCAACTCACGAATACCAGAGGAACACCTTGTGTGCTATCAAATGTCACAACGTAACTGGGTAATTATAAAGATTCTCTATAGGTGTCTCCGAAGGTGTTTGTTGAGTTGGCATAGATCGAGATTAGGATTTGTCACTCCGTGTATCGGAGAGGTATCTCTGGGCCCTCTCGGTAATGCACGTCACTATAAGCCTTGCAAGCAATGCAACTAATGAGTTAGTTGCAGGATTATGCATTACGGAACGAGTAAAGAGACTTGCCGGTAAGGAGATTGAACTAGGTATGATGATCCCGACGATCGAATCTCGGGCAAGTAACATACCGATGACAAAGGGAATGATGTATGTTGTTATGCGGTTTGACCGATAAAGATCTTCGTAGAATATGTAGGAGCCAATATGAGCATCCAGGTTTCGCTATTGGTTATTTACCGGAGATGAGTCTCGGTCATGTCTACAAAGTTCTCGAACCCGCAGGGTCCGCATGCTTAGCGTTCGATGATGATTTGTATTATGAGTTATGTGTTTTGGTGACCGAAGTTTGTTTGGAGTCCCGGATGAGATCACGAACATGACGAGGAGCCTTGAAATGGTCTAGAGGTAAAGATTGATATATTGTACGAAGGTATTCGGACACTGGAAAAGTTTCGGGATGTTTCAGATATTTATCCGGGAACCGAGGGGTTACCGGAACCCCCGAGGGAAGTTATGGGCCTTAATGGGCCATAAGGGAGTAGGAGAGGGAAGTCCACAGGGTGGCGCGCTCCCCCCAAGGGCAGTCCGAATTGGACTAGGGGGAGGGGGCACGGCCCCCTCTTTCCTTTTCCTCTCCCTCTCCTTCCCTCCTTCCCCCTCTTGGAATAGGAAAGGGAGTCCAACTAGGATCAGGAATCCTAGTTGGACTCCCCCTTGGCGCGCCCCCTCATGGCCGCCGTCCTCCTCCCTCTCCTCCTGTATATACGTGGACAGGGGCACCCCAAAGACACATCAATTGTTCTTTAGCCATGTGTGGTGTCTCCATCCAGAGTTTACCACCTCGGTCATATTGTCATAGTGGTTAGGCGAAGCCCTGCGTGGATCACATCACCAACACCGTCGCCACGCCGTCGTGCTGATGGAACTCTCCATCGACCCTCTATTGGATCAAGAGCTTGAGGGACGTCAACGTATTGAACGTGTGCTGAAAACGGAGGTGCCGTACGTTCCGTACTTGGATCGGTTGGATCATGAAGACGTTTGACTACATCAACCGCGTTACATAACGCTTCCGCTTTCGGTCTACGAGGGTATGTGGACACACTCTCCCGTCTCGTTGCTATGCATCTCCTAGATAGATCGTGCGTGATCGTAGGAATTTTTTTTCAATTAATACGTTCCGAAACAGTGGCATCCGGGCCAGGTCTATGCGTAGATGATATATGCACAATGAGTTGTGGGCAATAATAGTCATACTGCTTACCACCAACGTCTTACTTTGATTCTGTGGTATTGTTGGATGAACCGGCCCGGACCGACATTACATGAGCGGTTTCATGAGACTGGTTCTACCGACATGCTTCGCACATAGGTGGCTAGAAGGTGTTTGTTTCTCCAACTTTAGTTGAATTAAGTTTGACTACGACCGATCCTTGTTGAAGGTTAAAATAACACACTTGACGAAAAATCATTGTGGTTTTGATGCGTAGGTAAGAACAGTTCTTGCTAGAAGCCCGTAGCGGCCACATAAAACTTGCAACAACAAAGTAGAGGACGTTTAACTTGTTTTTGCAAGGCATGTTGTGATGTGATATGGTCAAGACGTGATGAGATATAAATTTTTGTATGAGATGATCATGTTTTGTAAAAGTTATCGGCAACTAGCAGGAGCCTTATGGTTGTCGCTTTATTGTATGAAATGCAATCGCCATGTAATTGCTTTACTTTATCACTAAGCGGTAGCGATAGTCATGGAAGCAATATTTGGCGAGATGACAATGATGCTACGATGGAGATCAAGGTGTCAAGCCGGTGACAATGGAGATCATGATGATTCTTTGGAGATGGAGATCAAAGGCACAAGATGATAATGTCCATATCATGTCACATTTTTTTGATTGCATGTGATGTTTATCCTTTATGCATATTATTTTGCTTAGTATGGCGATAACATTATAAGATGATCCCTCACTAAATTTCAAGGTAATAAGTGTTCTCCCTGAGTATGCATTGTTGCTACAGTTCGTCGTGCCGAGACACCACGTGATGATCAGGTGTGATAAGCTCTACGTTCACATACAATGGGTGCAAGCTAGTTTTGCACATGCAGAATACTCGGGTTAAACTTGACGAGCCCAGCATATGTAGATATGGCCTCAGAACAGTGAGACCAAAAGGTCGAATGTGAATCATATAGTAGATATGATCAACATAGATATGTTCACCATTGAAAACTACTCCATCTCACGTGATGATCGGACATGGTTTAGGTTATACGGATCACGTGATCATTTAGATGACTAGAGGGATGTCTATCTAAGTGGGAGTTCTTAAGTAATATGATTAATTGAACTTTAATTTATCATGAACTTAGTACACGATAGTTTTTTGCATGTCTATGTTGTTGTAGATATATGGCCCGTGCTACCATTTCCTTGAATTTTAATGCGTTCCTAGAGAAAGCTAAGTTGAAAGATGATGGTAGCAACTACGTGAACTGGGTCTGTAACTTGAGGATTGTCCTCATTGCCGCACAGAAGAATTACGTCTTGGAAGCACCGCTAGGTGCAAGACCCGCTGCAGGAGCAACTCCGGACGTTATGAACGTCTGGCAAAGCAAAGCTGATGACTACTCGATAGTTCAGTGTGCCATGCTTTACATCTTAGAATCGGTACTTCAAAGACGTTTTGAACGTCATGGAGCATATAAGATGTTCCAGGAGTTGAAGTTAATATTTCAAGCAAATTCCGAAGTTGAGAGATATGAAGTCTCCAACAAGTTCTATAGCTGCAAAATGGAGGAGAATAGTTCTGTGAGTGAACACATACTCTGAATGTCTGGGTACCACAACCACTTGACTCGGCTGGGAGTTAATCTTCCTGATGATAGTGTCATTGACAGAGTTCTTCAATCACAGCCACCAAGCTATAAAGGCTTCGTGATGAACTATAATATGCAAGGGATGGAAAAGACAATTCCCGAGCTCTTCGCGATGTTAAAGGCTGCGGAGGTAGAAAGCAAGAAGGAGCATCAAGTGTTGATGGTTAACAAGACCACTAGTTTCAAGAAAAAAGGCAAAGGGAAGAAGGGGAACTTCAAGAAGAATAGCAAGCAAGTTGCTGCTCAAGGGAAGAAACCCAAGTCTAGACCAAAGCCTGAGACTGAGTGCTTCTACTGCAAAGGGACTGGTCACTGGAAGCGGAACTGCCCCAAATATTTGGCGGATAAGAAGGATGGCAAAGTGAAAGGTATATTTGATGTACATGTTATTGGTGTGTACCTTAGTAATGCTCGTAGTAGCGCCTGGTTATTTGATACTGGTTCTGTTGCTCATATTTGCAACTCGAAACATGGGCTACGGATTAAACGTAGATTGGCTAAGGACGAGGTGACGATGCGCGTGGGAAATGGTTCCAAGGTTGATGTGATCGCCGTCGGCATGCTACCCCTACATCTACAGCTCGGATTAGTTTTAGACCTGAATAATTGTTATTTGGTGCCAGCATTGAGCATTAACATTATATCTGAATCTTGTTTGATGTGAGACGGTTATTCATTTAAATCAGAGAATAATTGTTGTTCTATTTATATGACTAATATCTTTTATGGTCATGCACCCTTGATGAGTGGTCTATTTTTGTCGAATCTCGATTGTAGTGATACACATATTCATAATATTTAAGCCAAAAGATGCAAAGTTAATAATGATAGTGCAACTTATTTGTGGCACTGCCGTTTATGTCATATTGGTGTAGAGCGCATGAAGAAACTCCATGCTGATGGGCTTTTGGAATCACTTGATTATGAATCACTTGATGCTTGCGAACCATGCCTCATGGGCAAGATGACTAAGACTCCATTCTCCGGAACAATGGAGCGAGCAACTGACTTGTTGGAAATAATACATACTGATGTATGCGGTCCGATGAGTGTTGAGGCTCGCGACGGGTATCGTTATTTTCTGACCTTCATAAATGATTTGAGTAGATATGGGTACATCTACTAGATGAAACATAAGTCTGAAACATTTGAAAAGTTCAAAGATTTCAGAGTGAAGTGAAAAATCATCGTAACAAGAAAATAAAGTTTCTATGATCTGATCATGGAGGTGAATATTTGAGTTATGACTTTGGTCTTCATTTGAAACAATGTGGAATAGTCTCACAACTCACGCGACCTGGAACACCACAACATAATGGTGTGTCCATACGTCGTAACCGTACTTTATTAGATATGGTGCGATCTATGATGTCTCTTACCGATTTACCGCTATCGTTTTGGGGTTATGCTTTAGAGACGACTGCATTCACGTTAAATAGGGCACCATCTAAATCCGTTGATATGACATCATATGAGCTGTGTTTTAGCAAGAAACCTAAGCCGTCGTTTCTTAAAGTTTGGGGCCGTGATGCTTATGTGAAAAAAGCTTCAACCTGATAAGCTCAAACGCAAATCGAAGAAATGTGTCTTCATAGGATACCCAAAGGAGACTATTGGGTACACCTTCTATCACACATCCGAAGGCAAGATATTCGTTGCTAAGAATGGATCCTTTCTAGAGAAGGAGTTTCTGAAGGAAATATGCCCTAGAGGCAATAATAAAGTTATTATTTATTTCCATATATCATGATAAATGTTTATTATTCATGCTAGAATTGTATTAACCGGAAACATGATACATGTGTGAATACATAGACAAACAAAGTGTCACTAGTATGCCTCTACTTGACTAGCTCGTTAATCAAAGATGGTTATGTTTCCTAGCCATAGACATGAGTTTTCATTTGATTAACGGATCACATCATTATGAGAATGATGTGATTGACTTGACCCATTCTGTTAGCTTAGCACTTGATCATTTAGTATGTTGCTATTGCTTTCTTCATGACTTATACATGTTCCTATGACTATGAGATTATGCAACTCCCGTTTACCGGAGGAACACTTTGTGTGCTACTAAACGTCACAACGTAACTGGGTGATTATAAAGGTGCTCTACAGGTGTCTCCGAAGGTACTTGTTGGGTTAGCGCATTTCGAGATTAGGATTTGTCACTCCGATTGTCGGAGAGGTATCTCTGGGCCCACTCGGTAATGCACATCACTACAAGCCTTGCAAGCATTGTAACTAATGAGTTAGTTGCAGGATGATGTATTACGGAACGAGTAAAGAGACTTGCCAGTAACGAGATTGAACTAGGTATTGAGATACCGATGATCGAATCTCGGGCAAGTAACATACCGATGACAAAGGGAACAACGTATGCTGTTATGCGGTTTGACCGATAAAGATCTTCGTACAATATGTAGGAGCCAATATGAGCATCCAGGTTCCGCTATTGGTTATTGACCAGAGACATGTCTTGGTCATGTCTACATAGTTCTCGAACCCATAGGGTCTGCACGCTTAAAGTTTCGGTGACGATTGTATTATGAGTTTTTGTGTTTTGATGTACCGAAGGTAGTTCGGAGTCCTGGATGTGATCACGAACATGACAAGGAGTCTCGAAATGGTCGAGACATAAATATTGTAAGTGCATCTAGTGCCACCCCTAGTTGGTTTTGGAGTATTGATGACAAACCTGGTTGAGGGACTAACGTGTTTGTGAGAATTGCAGGATAACACAGGTAGAAGTCCCTCATTGATTCGGTTTTCCTACCGGAGATGACCCCTAAAAATGTATGAAGACATTGAAGTCAAAGGTGGTATATGAGGACATTCACATTGAAGACTATGACAAGAGAAGACATCGCGTGAAGACTATGGAGCGCGAAGACTTAGTTGTTTCGTCGTTCTTTTTCTTCCTTGTTGAGTCATAGGAACCACCGTACTGTTAAGTGGGGTCCAAGTGAACCAGTCAGAATGACTGAAGTGATGCTTAACCAAAATCCTATGTCTTTGAGCGAAGACTATGAGAGCAAATCTTATCCAGAGCTGGATAAGTCAGCTTTGCTTGTAGCTCAAGTAAAGTTGTCGTGTGTGTTTCAAATCTGACCGTCGGAACACGTGTCAGTTCCTTAGTGACCCAGGGTCATTTCGGACAAATCAGGTCGGGTTGCCTAGTGGCTATAAATAGCCCACCCCTACACCATAAATTGGTTGGCTGCTTAGAGTTAGTGCACGGCTTTTGTCGTTTGAGAGCAACACACCTCAAAGCCCTTGAGAGAGAGAAATCCTTGCGAGGACAAAGCCTTAAACACCCAGAGCCAAAGAGTGTTAGGCATCACTGAAGTCTTCCTGTCTGTGTGATCTGAAGACTTATTACACTTGAGGACTGTGAATCCTCTAGCCGGTTAGGCGTCGCGTTCTGAGCATCCAAGAGTCATTGTGGATCGCCGGTGAACGAAGTCTGTGAAGGTTTGGAAGTCTACCTTGAAGACTTACGAGAGTGATTGGGCGAGGACTGGCTGTCCTTAGCTCAAGGGGAATAAGGTGAAGACACGGTCTTCTGAGTTAAATCTCAGTCTCCCTAACCAGATGTACAGTTGTCACAACAACTGGAACTGGTCCAACAAATCATTGTCTTCAATGAGCTACTGGTTCTATCCTTCCCATCTCTTTATTTGCAGTTGGTCCTTGTGAAGTCATTGCCTGTCTGCATTATCTTCTGTCTTCACTGAGCGACTGCTTGTTCTGATTGGCTTCATACTATCTTCCATCCTGATCCATACTGCCTAGTTGCTATTAGTCTTTGTGCTTTCACTTCATTGAATACTTGACTATGGCTTGCCTAGTGTAGTCTACCTTCCGTTGTATGGTAATAGGTTTATTTCTATCATTTGTCTTCGAAACTTCCATGTTTTGAAGACGTTCTTAAAAATCGCCTATTCACCCCCCTCTAGTCGATCACTAGCACTTTCAATTGGTATCAGAGCAAGGTACTCCTTTATTCTGTGTGACTCGGTTTAACCACCTGGAGTTTTAGCTATGTCGACTGCAGGGATAATCTAAGTCTCCGCTGCGTGCCCCATCTTCGATGGAACTGAATATCCCTACTGGAAGAATAAGATGCACATGCATCTTGAAGCCATTGATGTCGACCTCTGGTATGTCGTCAAGAATGGCGTCCCCAAGGCTGGTGAAGGTGTCACCGCTGCTGATGTCAAGAAGTTCGTTCAACTGGACTCCACTGCCAAGAACATCATCTGTGGTCATCTGACCAAAGGGCAGTATGGCCATGTGAGTGCTCTGGAAACATCCAAGTTAGTCTGGGACTGGATCTCCAAGGTCAACGATGGCGTCTCAACCCAGAGAGATCAAAGGATCAGTGTCCTTCGCAACCTCTTCAACCGCTTCAAGGGAAACGATAATGAGAATGTTCATCTCACGTTTGATCGCCTCACTGACATCACAAATGAGCTTCAGGCTCTCGGTGCTACTAAATCACCAAGCATGAAATTGTCAAGACACTCCTGAGATTACTTGACAGCTCATTTGACACCCTAGCCCTGATGATTCAAGAACGCCCTGACTTCAAGAGACTCGATCCGTCTGACATAGTTGAAAGGCTCAACACACATGAGTTTCAGCTTTCTGAGAAAAGAGACATCTATGGTCCCAACTATGGCCGAACTCGTTCCTTGAAGGCAAAAGTTGTTTCCTCATGTGAAGAAGAATCTGATTGCAGTTCTGATGATCCTGAAGACATTGGAAAGGAGCTTGCTATGCTTGTGAAGAAGTTACAGAAATTCACCAAGAAGAAAGGCTTCAGAAAGTCCCCACGATCCAGCTCAAGGAATGATGAAGCTTCTGCTCATGACTACAAGAAGAGAACATGCCACAAGTGCAAGAAACCTGGTCACTACATCTTTGAGTGTCGGCAGTGGGACAATGAGAACAACAACAAGAAGAAGAGAAAGGAATATGATTCTGACGACAAGAAGAAGAAGAAATACTCAAAGTCTTCTTCCAAGTCTTCCTCAAAGTATTCATCACACAAGAAGAGCTCATCTGGCAAGGCTCGTGCGTTTGTTGGCAAGGAAATGGATTCAGAGGAGGAGTCTGCTTCTGAGGAGGCGGAGGTGGAGTCTGAGGAGGAGTCCGATTCTGGCGTTGCAAGTCTGGCTATAGCTTATGTTGCCAAGTCCATCTTCAACACCGAAGACAATGACTTCATCACCGACGCTGATGCTAATGACAAGGACAACTCCGCTCCCACCTACTACATGGCACGCGGTGCCAAGGTAAACTCACGCACTACTCACTATCAAACATCCAGTGAAGATGACTCTGATTGTGGTTCCAAACCCAGCTACAAAACACTTGCTAAAATTGCAACTAAACAACAAAAAGCTATGGAACATATTCAAAAACTGTTAAACAAAAGCGATGACCTGTTAGACGCTGAAATGACTCGATCTTGGTTCTTAATTGAAGACATAAAGAATCTTCATGTTAAGTATGAGGAACTTAAAAGTCATCATGAAACGCTCTCAACAACTCATGAAAAGCTTTCCTATGATTATCTTCAAAGGAAGCAAAATCTTGAGAAATTGAGAGCGACTCATGAAGATCTTCAAAAGGAAAACGAGTCACTTCGCACCAAACAGATCAGTTCCGCTCAGGAAGGATTTGAACCACCATGTCTTAAATGCATTGAGCGTGACAACGCTACTTCTGTTGCTGGATGTTCTACTGCTGCTACCGTTGCAATATCTTCAACAGTTGATGTGGTAACTAACCCCTCTGCTGAGGATGCCACTGCTATTGCTGATGAAAATGCTAGGTTGAAGACATTGCTTAAAACAGGGATGTACAAAAGTCTCAAAGGGCATCAGACACTATGTGATGTCCTCAAAAGGCAGATCCTGAACCGAAACCCTAGGAAAGAGGGTGTTGGGTTCGAAAGGAAAATGAATACTGATGGCTCTTACTGGAAACCTGAGCAGTACCCCAAAACCACATGGGTTGTTGCAAAGGAACCTTCGGTGGATCCATCCACCCTATCTGCTTCACTTGTGCTAATCCCATTGTCATTGATGAATCCTTTGATGCAAACTATAAACTGTTTAAGAATCAGAATGGTGAAGTGTTTGCCAGGTATATTGGTACTAACTGCAGGAATGGGCCAGCTATGAAGAAAGTCTGGGTGCCGAAAAAGTGTCTGGAGAATCTTCCTGTGAATGTCGTCATGACACCACAAGTGAAGAAGACAAACCCCAGACCGAAGGCTTCATATGGTCCAAAGGCTTCGTACAGACAGAGGACTCACCTGAGTCGCACTAACGCAAATGTTTTGCAGGGAAACCATACTCAGGCCTATGAATATGAGCACGTTTTTATCAAACCGCCATGTTCATAAGACCCAGAACTACTCTGCTTATTCTTATGAGTACTATTGTCCACCTGCAAGACTATTTGCTAGGGCTCCAAAGCCAAAGTTCTCAGATGATGCGCTTAGACTCATTGCTTCGAAGCCACCCTTGAAGATGTGGGTGGCTAAGCAAGCTTAACTCTCTTTTGCAGGGAAGGGTCTCCAGCCGAAAATCAAATGCATCTGAAGCTATTGCTGGGGACCTTAAACATCTTGTAGGGCGCAAGATCAAATGCCCAAATGGTCTTATTATGTTTTTTGTTCCTGAGTCGCTTGCTACTTGCGCTATCATTCCTAACCTCGGTCTAAGCTTTCATAATCCACTTGCTCGTCAAATGTTTATGCTTCACAATTCTCTTCGTGAAGCCTATCCCCCTAACTGCACTGTAGGGTATGACACCAGCTGCTTCAGAATGGATTATTGATAGTGGATGTACTAATCACATGACTAGCAAGCGAAGTCTTCTCATGGACTCAACCTTACGTCCATCTGGCAAAAGTCACATCACATTTGCTGATACTGGCAAAAGCAACGTATTGGGTCTAGGTAGAGTTGCAATCTCAAGGGATCAACACATGGATAAAGTGATGCTTGTTGAATCCCTTGGTTTCAACTTAATGTCTGTCTCAATGCTTTGCGATTTGAATATGATTGTGATGTTTGGAAAATATTGTTGCCTTGTTCTAATGGAATCTGACAAGTCTCTAGTCTTTGAAGGGTATCGGAAAGATGATTTGTACATGGTGGATTTCTCAGCAGGACCATAGCTTGCCGTATGTCTTCTTGCAAAAGCTTCAGAATGCTGGCTCTGGCATCGGAGGCTAGGGCATGCTGGCATGAGGAACTTGCATACTCTTGCAAAGAAGAAGCACGTCATAGGCATCGAGGGCGTCAAGTTCAAGAAGGATCACTTATGCGGTGCCTGCGAAGCAGGAAAGATGACGAGGGCCAAGCATCCCTCGAAGACAATCATGACAACGACTCAACCCTTCGAACTGCTACACATGGACCTCTTCTGTCCCACTCACTACTCAACTCTTACTACTACTGCTTGTCTCTATGGCTTCGTCATTGTTGATGATTATTCAAGATATACATGGGTGCATATAATCCTCTACAAGACTGAAATGCAGGATGTCTTCAAACGCTTCGCCAATTGAGCCATGAACAACTATGGCGTCAAGATCAAGCACATCAGAAATGACAATGGCACTGAATTCAAGAACACCGGCCTCGACACTTATCTTGATACTTTGGGCATCACTCACGAGTTCTCAGCTCCGTACACGCCGCAGCAGAATGGCATCGTGGAACGCAAGAACAAAACACTCATTGAGATGGCCCGGATGATGCTCGATGAATACAAGACTCCAAGGAAGTTCTGGCCTGAAGCCATTGATACTGCATGCCATGTCATCAACCGTGTTTATCTTCACAAGCTTCTGAACAAAACATCCTATGAGCTCCTCACTGGTAAGAAGCCAAATGTGAGTTACTTCAGAGTATTTGGTGCCAGTTGCTGGATCAAGGATCCTCATCACACTTCAAAATTTGCACCGAAAGCACATGAAGGTTTTATGCTTGGTTATGGAAAGGATTCGCACTCCTACAGAGTCTTCAACCTCTTTCACTATAAAGTGGTTGAAACTGTGGATGTGCGGTTCGATGAGACTAACGGCTCGCAAAGAGAGCACCTGCCAAATGTACTAGATGAAGTTCCATCTAGTGAATCCATCAAGCTTATGGGAACTGGAGAAATCATACCATCTGAAGCACAACCTGAAGAGGAACTCATCATCTCTGCACCTGATCAACCTGAAGACAATACTCAGCCTGAAGACAATCCTTCTAACGATGACAATGATCAACAAGAGCAAAATCTTCGTCATGTTCATCCTCGTGTTGCAAATGAAGTACAGATTGAGAAAATAATTGATAGCATCAATGCACCTAGTCCACTCACTTGTTCAAGGGCAACACAACTAGCAAATTTCTGTGGGCACTTCACATTCGTCTCAATATCTGAACCCAAGAAAGTTGATGAAGCCTTCCTGGAACCTGAATGGATTCAAGCTATGCAAGAAGAGCTTCAACAGTTTGAGCTGAATAATGTATGGGAACTGGTCAAGCGTCCTGATCCTCGTAAACACAACATCATGGGCACTAAATGGATATATCGCAACAAGCAAGATGAGCATGGTCAAGTTGTCAGAAACAAGGCTCGTCTAGTTACTCAAGGATACACTCAAGTTGAAGGAATTGACTTCGATGAAACATTTGCTCCTGTGGCCAGGCTTGAAGCTATACGCATACTGCTGGCCTATGCAAATCATCATACCATTCTTTTGTATCAAATGGATGTGAAGAGTGCCTTTCTCAATGGCAAGATTGAAGAAGAAGTGTATGTTGCACAACTGCCTAGCTTTGAAGATCCAAAACATCCTGACATGGTTTACAAGCTCAACAAGGCACTGTATGGCCTCAAACAAGCCCCTCGTTCTTGGTATGACACACTCAAGGACTTCCTGAAGAGCAAAGGCTTCAAACCTGGTTCCCTGGATCGCACACTCTTCACGAAGACATATGATGGTGAACTGTTTGTGTGCCAAATATAAGTGGATGACATTATCTTCGGTTGCACTAATCAGAAGTACAGTGATGAGTTTGGATACATGATGCAAGAGCAATATCAGATGTCCATGATGGGTGAGCTAAAGTTCTTCCTTGGTCTTCAAATACGATAGCAACGCAATGGCATCTTCATATCTCAAGAGAAATACCTCAAGGATTGCCTGAACAAGTTTGGAATGCAAGACTGCAAAGGTTACACGACGCCAATGCCCACCAAGAGTCATCTAGATTCTGACGCCAATGGTAAAGAGTTCGATCAAAAGGTATAGCGCTCCATGATTGGTTCCTTGCTTTACTTATGTGCATCTAGGCCAGATATCATGCTTAGTGTTTGCATGTGTGCCCGATTCCAAGCGGCACCAAAGGAATCGCATCACTTAGTTGTGAAGCGAATTCTTCGATATTTGGCTCACACCCCAACACTAGGATTATGGTATCCAAAGGGCTCAGAGTTTGGTCTAGTTGGATTTTCGGATGCTGATTATGCTGGTGACAAGGTGGATCACAAGTCTACATCAGGAACATGTCACTTTCTGGGACGATCACTTGTGTGTTGGTCTTCAAAGAAGCAGAACTGTGTATCTCTCTCCACTGCTGAATCTGAATACATTGCTGCTGGATCTTGCTGCGCTCAGCTTCTGTGGATGAAGCAAACACTCAAAGACTATGGCATTCATCTGAAGCAAGTGCCACTCTACTGCGACAATGAAAGTGCCATCAAGATCGCCAACAACCTAGTTCAGCACTCGAAGACAAAGCACATTCAGATCGGTCATCACTTTCTCAGAGATCATGTCATGAAGGAAGATATTGATATCATTCACGTCAACACTGAAGAGCAGCTGGCAGATATCTTCACAAAGCCCTTGGATGAGAAATGGTTTTGCAAGTTGCGGTGTGAGCTAAATATCTTGGAATCCTCAAATGTCCTGTGATCATGCACACATCCTAACACTTATGCATGTTGATGACTTAGATGTGCAAACACACGAAGTAATGTATATCTTCAACTAATGAAGACTTACACTCTAAGTGTGAATACAGTAACATGGAATTTGACTTCGGAGCGCCACGATAATTGTGCACCGTGTCTGGGTCTAATATTTCCTATACCGTAGGTAACGCCACCACCAAACTTTTGTTTGGAATAATTTCTGTTGGCGTTGCATTTGCAAAGTCTTCGCATTTGGTTTGTCTTCATTGTTAACATGGCTTCATGTTTATCTTAAATATACTGATTTGGTTTCTGTCCTCTACAACATTCACTTATAGCTATGTCTTCTAGTTGAATCTTTTGAACTAAGTGAATGTGATCGGACCCTGACCTTTCTATGCTCCCGTCTTAAGTCTATCTATCCAAATCATATGCATTCTATTGAAACTGTCGAATGTCTTTGCTTGTCCTTGTCAGTAGAAGATATAGAGACAAACATTAAATCTGTTTTAAATGCTTAATCCTTTTTGCCTGAAACCTAGAGAAGCGGGAACGACCACCTGACAATCCAGGCGTGCATAGGAACGTGGAGCAACCTCCTATGTGTTGCATGATCGTCATGTGTCCTTCAGATGTGAATCGCCAGGGGCACCTGTGTAATAATGCTGTGCCGCCCCTGTCCCTATAAATACACGCCTCACCCCAGTCATTATCTCTTCTTCCACTCTCGCACAAACCCTAGCGCCACCACTAGCCCTCGACGATGCCGGTGACAAAGCGCTTAGCTGCCACGACCTCACTGACGCCGTCATCACGCCGGCCGCGGACATTGTCTTCTCTGCCGTCGCCGTAGGTGTCCTCCGTTGCCAAGTTAGGGCATGGAAGATCGAACTGCTCGGCCTCCTCTCCCACTCCGTCTAGCAGTTCCTCGTGTGGTAAATAAAACCTCCTTTTACAGTCTTTTTGATCCGATAGATTCATCCTTTCCAACCACAAGTGGTTTCTGTTGCTACAAAGTTGGATCTATCCCGTTTTGCATCTCATAGCATGCCTAGTATGTTCACTTATGCTTCACAAAGTAGTTAGATTCCTCACTTGTACTTATTTGTGGATTCGTACAAATCTGGAACCAAGTCACTACACATGAGTGAATGTCTTCGCACTATGAGGTCAATGTCTTCTAAACTGATTTATCTTCAAAATCTTCTAAGAATGCATATGACCTCTTCCCCTTCCCTCGCATTTGTAGTGCTGTCACAGGTACATGTCGTGGGAGAATCCCTTGGTTCTCATAGTCTGCATTCATTTACAGAGTTCTTACAACGTCACATAAATTCTCCTGAAGCCAGTTCCTGTCTGACCAGTAGATGGAAGACTTCGCCAGTGTTGAAGACTTTCTAGTCTAAACTTCATGACAACTCAAAAATCAGCCAGGAAGGGCAGTAGACAACGCCATGGAAACACTGCTAAGGACCTGCCACCAGATCTCTATGAGTTATACAAGTCAGATCCAGAAGAAACCAATGGATTCGAAAACATTGGGCAGAGGAATGGTTCAAGTACAAATTCGTCACCAAGGAGTATGCTGAGAAGAATGCCTTAAAGGGCCCCTGGGAGATATAATATACAAAGGTCTTCAGCCCAAGTCGAAGTCCGAAGCTATTGCTCAAGGCTTCTACCCCTGCATGATTCGTGGACCTCAGCCTGCTAATGCCGACCCATCCTCTCTGTTATGGTGTCGTGAAGATAATCTGTTCAAGCGCAACTATCAGGCTGCAAAGAACTCGGCCAAGGAAAACAAGAAGTCTTTGGGTTTAGACTTCAACCCAGCCCCCTCTGCACCACGTGCTGATGGCACACGCGAAGCTGAACCCAATCTTATTGGGCCCTTCTACAACTTAGAAGGTCTCATCACTCATATTCAGGTTCAAGGGGCATCCGTGGATCACTCGGCAGATGACACTGATTCTGACGAAGCACCTGCACCACCGAAGCCTGTGAAGCAAAAGAAACCAAAGGCTTCAAAGCCCTCTTCTGCACCAAAGGTCTCATGGGCGAAGCCTCTGGCCACTGCACCTCCTGAAGTCAGTGTGCAGTCTGAAGATCTCTCACGCATCTCCAAGTCTGACAAGTTGAAAAAGACCATGCAACCCACTGGTCAAGCACTGACTCCTGCTACTGTTTTGAGAAACGAGAATGACACCATTGATCTGTCCAGCGACGATGATCTTGGCGATGACGCTCTTGAGCAGTTGATAAAGA
This sequence comes from Triticum aestivum, assembly GCF_018294505.1. Lineage (NCBI taxonomy): Eukaryota > Viridiplantae > Streptophyta > Magnoliopsida > Poales > Poaceae > Triticum > Triticum aestivum. The sequence continues at coordinate 284,529,175 of NC_057812.1, read as the reverse complement.
GCAAGCAAGAGGCAGAAATCTTCAATGATCTTCCCCTCTTTGATGTGGAAATATTATATAAGTTTATTGATGAATGGTTTGACATCCCAGATATTAGTTTTGATGATCTTCATCTTCCAACTGGTCTCAGCATCTCCTTCCATGGAGTCATTGCTCCTGAGCTGGCTCTGGCACAGAAGATTGTTGAGATGAAGCACAAAATTGACTATGAAAAGGCTCAGTTCAAGAAGCACATGGCCAAGCTCAATGTTGAAGACATTCAAAACTTCAAGGTCATGATGCATGAGCTCAAGGAGGCATTCCACAAGAAACAAGAAGAAGCAAAAGGTTCTCGCGAGCGCATGAAGAATCTTGCTGCCAAATGTGTTCAAGGCTACAATGAAGCTGAAAAGCGCAAGGCTTTGGGGCGACCAGGCATCGACCCCAGAATGGCTGCCAAGAAGAAGAAGAAACCAGCTGTGGCCAAACCAGAAGCATCAAGGCAGGAAGAACCTCGCATTGTCTTCCCAGCCAGTATGACAGGCTTGAAGCCTAAGGTCCCCACAGTGGCTTCAGAGTTCAAGAAAACTAGAGCAGCTGAAGCCAAAGCCAGAAAGCGCAAGACCAAAGCCACCACTGATGATGCTCCCCCAACCAAGAAAAGGAAAACAAAGAAGAGAGACCGGGCTGCTTCCACAGAGCCCCTTCTTATCGAGCCGATTTCAGTTGCTCGTCCTTCCTCTGCACATCGAGAACGTCTTTTGGTAGTTCATGAGCCTGCTTCTACAGAGGCTCCTGAAGCTGAAGAGAATCCAGCTGTTGACCCCACCACAGCTGAAGACATTGGTCCTCACGACAATGCTGAACATGATGAAGTCCTTCCTCAGATCGAGCACAATTTGATATCATCGCCTATTCTCACAAACAGCAAACTCATCAGCATTGGTAGTCCATTGACGCCAATTGCTCAGGATGACTCATGGGCTGATCACCCTCAAGAATCCCCTCGTGCTGAAGAAACACCAGTCACTCCTCCACCACAGGTCACCACTCCGGTGATTGACAGTGAAGATTTTGAGGCCCAACCAACTCCATCTCCACAGGCATCGCCAACATTTCGCAGGCTTCGCAAAGGACCAAGGCCACATGTCACATTGTCAAGTGTTTCAGAAGGAGAAGAGTTCCAATCCGTTTCACGCGAAGTCTTTCCTGAAGCCTCTCCTACTGCGAACATCCCTAAATCTGAAGCCAAAACGGCTGAAGATATTCCGGCTGCATCAGTCGATGACCATGAAGAAGAACCAAGAGAAGAAAAACGTTTTGGTACACCCCCGTCCAATCCTGAAGTTGTTCTCGAGGAGAACGTGTTCGACCCTCCAGCTCCTGAAGTGGAGGTTACCAATAGTGAGGCGGCCACCAACATCAACACTGAAGCCAATGACATTGTCATGGCTGAAGCTAATGTGGTGCCAGAAGTGAATGCACCTAAAGCCAATGCAGCACCCGAAGCAAATCTGCTGCCTGAAGCCAATGCCTCTGCTCCTGTACCTTCTCCAAGGCCACACACTATCGAGCAAGCATATGATCGCAGGCAGCTTATTACCGTCCGCTGGCCAATCCTGGTTCCTCTGCCTGCTCCCAGACCTTAGTTTGCCTATCGTGTGGAGCACATGCCTCAGGTCCAGAAGCCAAAGCCAAGGCTACCACGGTTTCCAGGTACTGCAACTTCACCAGGATCATTTAATCTGAATGGATTCAAGGCACACAACACATTCTTCGACAGTGACAAGAACCCCTACACAAGGCCAAGAATCTCTTCGGACTGATTCTGGAGTTATCAGTAGCGAAGCTATTATTCATGCATCTTGTACAATCAGGGACGCATCTTCCCTCATATGCATCTTGATTGTGAAGCCATTGCTGGACTGCCCTGCCTTGAAGAATCCCTTGACTGCTTCCGAGATGCCGATCTGCTCAACTTTGTGACTGCCAAGGAACACTGGAATGAAGAACTTCTGCTTCAATTTTATGCTACGCTCCACATTCGTGGATACAACAGGGATCCGAAGATTTGGATCCTTGAGTGGATGACAGGAGATGTTCATCATGAAGCTAAAGCTCAAGACATCATTGAGTTCACAGCCCTGCCCACTCCTGGTGAATACTATGAACCAGGTTGTCAACAACACTAGAATGCTTTGGAGAGCATTTTTTAGAAGCCAGAACCCAACATGAGTCAAATGCTGAGCATGATGAAGCCCTTGCCACGCGACGCTGAATACCCGACCGAATTCTTTGTTGAAGAGCTAGAGTATTTGCCCCGCACCATTTACCATATCATCAGAAAAACTCTATGGCCTGTCAAAGGACATTCATCTGCAGCGAATCTTGAAGGAGCAATGAAGACTTTGGTTTTCTATATCTTCAATGGCATAAGCTTCAATGGTCAAGACTTCTTCATCAGGAAGTTGGCTGCATCTGGCTCCGACATCTTTGGTCTGAAGTTCTATGCTCCGCGGGTAATGCGCCTTATCAAGCTTCACTTTGCCTTCAACTATCAGCCGTCTGCGTGCAATCATCTTGTATTCTTGCCAGAGGTTGATCTGTCTGTTGAAGCTATTTACCCAGAGCCTGCTAAGGATCCAATCTATCTTCACAACGTTGATCGTCAAAGCTTCACCCAGCCCATTGAAGGAGTTCAGGCAGTCTCTCGTGTTTATCCCTAGGCTGGCAACACACGTGCCCCTCGCGCCCCAACTGAAGCCACTGGAAGCACCATTGCCCAAAGGCCTCGGAAGCGATCTCGTGTTCTCAGTGACCGAGAGCTTCTCGTCGCGCTACATCAGAAATAGGATAAGCATCATGACGGCTTAAGCGTCAGATGCAAAGCCTCTTGGTGGACGTCAATCGCATTCGCAATCTTGCCACCAAGAATGCCTTTGTTACACATGAAACCTGTCGGAGGTCTTGGAAGAGTTTGACATTGCTTAGTGCTGAAGCTGATCTGCAAGACGATGGCTTCATAGAAAGATTCAGGTTTGACTCCACTCCTCCAAGGAATGCTCACTTGCGTCGGACTCCCTCATTTGAAGACTCTGATTATTCGTCCTCAGCTGCGACGGTGAATGCCAGAGTTCGATGATCAAGATGATGCCACTTCACCACCTCCACCTTTAGCGTGTCTCGACACTGCACCAAGTTCTTCTGCACCACCGGACCTCAACGGCGACCCTGCTGCTTAGCCTACTCCTCATGGGAACGAGTAGAAGCTCTATGTCTTCAAACCTTTTTGGTCATTACTGACAAAAGGGGGAGAAGCATATGAGTTGATAGTCTTCAAGCGGGTCCATATGGGTGGTTGCTTTACTTTTTGCTACTTTTGCCAAGTGCTTACAACTCTCGCTTTTGAAACATTTGGTTCGTTTTGAGTTGTAACACTTAAACTTGATGGTCTTCTGCTACCTTTTTCGACACTATGTGATGCGATAATAAATTCCGCATGTGCGACGATAAATTCTGCATGAAGTCATTTTGCAGACATCCATTTTTCATTATGCATGTCATTATCTTCATTATATCATTTCATGCATGATGAATTGTCTTCATAAGTATAAGAGGAGCTCCGCGAGTACAACCTACCATGTGCATTTGCATTCAAAAGCAAAATACTTATATGCACATCTTCAGGGGGAGCCTTTCTGCTACTTACAAAGACAATACTTAAATCCTTTACAATTTCACATACTTTTATCCCCGTTGAAAACTTCAACCAGTTTGTCATCAATCACCAAAAAGGGGGAGATTGTAAGTGCATCTAGTGCCACCCCTAGTTGGTTTTGGAGTATTGACGACAAACCTGGTTGAGGGACTAACATGTTTGTGAGAATTGCAGGATAACACAGGTAGAAGTCCCTCATTGATTCGGTTTTCCTACCGGAGATGGCCCCTAAAAATGTATGAAGACATTGAAGTCAAAGGTGGTATATGAGGACATTCACATTGAAGACTATGACAAGAGAAGACATCGCGTGAAGACTATGGATCGTGAAGACTTAGTTGTTTCGTCGTTCTTTTTCTTCCTTGTTGAGTCATAGGAACCACCGTACTGTTAAGTGGGGTCCAAGTGAACCAGTCAGAATGACTGAAGTGATGCTTAAACAAAATCCCGTGTCTTCGAGCGAAGACTATGAGAGCAAATCTTATCCAGAGCTGGATAAGTCAACTTTGCTTGTAACTCAAGTAAAGTTTCCGTGTGTGTTTGAAATCTGACCGTTGGAACACGTGTCAGTTCCTTAGTGACCTAGGGTCATTTCGGAGAAATCAGGTCGGGTTGCCTAGTGGCTATAAATAGCTCAACCCCTACACCATAAATTGGTTGGCTGCTCAGAGTTAGTGCACGGCTTTTGTCATTTGAGAGCAACCCACCTCGAAGCCCTTGAGAGAGAGAAATCCTTGCGAGGACAAAGCCCTAAGCATCCAAAGCCAAAGAGTGTTAGGCATCATTGAAGTCTTCTTGTCTGTGCGATCTGAAGACTTATTACACTTGAGGACTGTGAATCCTCCAGCCGGTTAGGCGTCGCGTTCTGAGCATCCAAGAGTCATTATGGATCGCCGGTGAACAAAGTCTGTGAAGGTTTGGAAGTCTACCTTGAAGACTTACCAGTGTGATTGGGCGAGGATTGGGTGTCCTTAGCTCAAGGGGAATAAGGTGAAGACATGGTCTTCTGAGTTAAATCTTAGCCTCCCTAACGAGACGTACAGTTGTCACAGCAACTGGAACTGGTCGAACAAACCATTGTCTTCAACGAGCTACTGGTTCTATCCTTCCCATCTCTTTATTTGCAGTTGGTCCTTGTGAAGTCATTGCCTGTTTCCATTATCTTCTGTCTTCACTGAGCGACTGCTTGTTCTGATTGGCTTCATACTATCTTCCATCCTGATCCATACTGCCTAGTTGCTATGAGTCTTTGTGCTTTCACTTCACTGAATACTTGACTATGGCTTGCCTAGTGTAGTCTACCTTCCGCTGTATGGTAATAGGTTTATTTCTATCGTTTGTCTTCGAAACTTCCATGTTTTGAAGACTTTCTTAAAAATCGCCTATTCACCTCCCTCTAGTCGATCACTCGCACTTTCAAATATTGATATATTGGACGACTATGTTCAGACACCAGAATGGTTTCCGGAAGTTTCAGACATAGACCGGAGTACCGGGGGGTTACCGGAACCCCCCCGGGAGTTTAATGGACCAAGATGGGCCTTAGTGGAGAAGAGGAGGGGTGGCTAGGGCAGGCCGAGCGCCCCTCCCCCTCTAGTCCGAATTGGACAAGGAGGGGGGGGCGGCGCCCCCCTTTCCTTCCTCTCTCTCCTTCCTTCCTTTTCCCCTCCTACTCCAACTAGAAAAAGAGGGAGTCCTACTCGGGAGTAGGACTCCTTCCTGGCGCGCCCTCCCTTGGCCGATTGCCTCCTCCCCCTGGTCCTTTATATACGGGGGCAGGGGGCACCTCTAGACACAACAATTGATCTCTTAGCCGTGTGCGGTGCCCCCCTCCACCACATTCCACCTCGATCATATCGTAGCGGTGCTTAGGCGAAGCCCTACGTCGGTAGCAACATCATCACTTTCATCACACCGTCGTGCTGATGGAACTCTCCCGTGAAGCTCTGCTGGATTGGAGTTCGCGGGACATCATCGAGCTGAACGTGTGCTGAACTCGGAGGTGCCATACGTTCGGTACTTGTATCGGTCAGATCGTGAAGAGGTACGACTACATCAACCACGTTGTACTAATGCTTCCGCTTTCGGTCTACGAGGGTACGTAGACAACACTCTCCCCTCTCGTTGCTATGCATCACCATGATCCTGTGTGTGCGTAGGAATTTTTTTGAAATAACTACGTTCCTCGATAGTGGTATCAAAGCCAGGTTTTATGCGTAGATGTTATATGCACGAGTAGAACACAAGTGAGTTGTGGGAAATACAAGTCATACTGCTTACCAGCATGTCATACTTTGGTTCGGCGGTATTGTTGGATGAAGCGGCCTGGACTGACATTATGCGTACGCTTACGCGAGACTGGTTCTACCGACGTGCTTTGCACACAGGTGGCTGGCGGGTGTCAGTTTCTCCAACTTTAGTTGAACCGAGTGTGGCTACGCCCGGTCCTTGAGAAGGTTAAAACAACACTAACTTGACGAACTATCGTTGTGGTTTTGATGCGTAGGTAAGAACGGTTCTTGCTCAGCCCGTAGCAGCCACGTAAAACTTGCAACTACAAAGTAGAGGACGTCTAACTTGTTTTTGCAGGGCATGTTGTGATGTGATATGGTCAAGGCATGATGCTAAATTTTATTGTATGAGATGATCATGTTTTGTAACCGAGTTATCGGCAACTGGTAGGAGCCATATGGTTGTCGCTTTATTGTATGCAATGCAATCACCCTGTAATTGCTTTACTTTATCACTAAGCGGTACCGATAGTCGTAGAAGCAATAGTTGGCGAGACGAAAACAATGCTACGATGGAGATCAAGGTGTCGCGCCGGTGATGATGGTGATCATGACGGTGCTTCGAAGATGGAGATCACAAGCACAAGATGACGATGGCCATATCATATCACTTATATTGATTGCATGTGATGTTTATTTTTATGAATCTTATTTTGCTTAGATCGACGGTAGCATTATAAGATGATCTCTCACTAAATTTCAAGGTATAAGTGTTCTCCCTGAGTATGCACCATTGCAAAAGTTCTTCGTGCTAAGGCACCATGTGATGATCAGGTGTGATAAGCTCTACGTTCAAATACAACGGGTGCAAAACAGTTGCACACGCGGAATACTCAGGTTAAACTTGACGAGCCTAGCATATGCAGATATGGCCTCAGAACACTAAGACCGAAAGGTTGAGCGTGAATCATATAGTAGATATGATCAACATAAGTGATGTTCACCATTGAAACTACTCCATCTCACGTGATGATCGGACATGGTTTAGTTGATATGGATCATGTGATCACTTAGAGGATTAGAGGGATGTCTATCTAAGTGGGAGTTCTTTAAATAATTTGATTAACTGAACTTTAATTTATCATGAACTTAGTACCTGATAGTATTTTGCATGTCTATGTTGTTGTAGATAGATGACCCGTGTTGTTGTTCCGTTGAATTTTAATGCGTTCCTTGAGAAAGCAAAGTTAAAAGATGATGATAGCAATTACACAGACTGAGTTCGTAACTTGAGGATTATCCTCATTGCTGCACAGAAGAATTACGTCCTGGAAGCACCGCTACGTGCCAAACCTGCTGCAGGAGCAACACCAGATGTTATGAACGTCTGACAGAGCAAAGCTGATGACTACTCGATAGTTCAATGTGCTATGCTTTACGGCTTAAAACCGGGACTTCAACGACAGTTTGAACATCATGGAGCATATGAGATGTTCCAGGAGTTGAAGTTAATATTTCAATCAAACGCCCGGATTGAGAGATATAAAGTCTCCAATAAGTTCTATAGCTGCAAAATGGAGGAGAATAGTTCTGTCAGTGAACATATACTCAGAATGTCTGGGTATAACAATCACTTGATTCAACTGGGAGTTAATCTTCCGGATGATAGTGTCATTGACAGAATTCTTCAATCACTGCCATCAAGCTACAAGAGCTTCGTGATGAACTATAATATGCAAGGGATGGATAAGACAATTCCCGAGCTCTTCACAATGCTAAAGGCTGCGGAGGTAGAAATCAAGAAAGAGCGTCAAGTGTTGATGGTCAACAAGACCACTAGTTTCAAGAAAAAGGGCAAAGGGAAGAAGATGGGGAACTTCTAGAAGAACAGCAAACAAGTTGCTGCTCAAGAGAAGAAACCCAAGTCTGGACCTAAGCCTGAGACTGCGTGCTTCTACTGCAAGCAGACTAGTCACTGGAAGCGGAACTTCCCCAAGTATTTGGCGGATAAGAAGGATGGCAAGGTGAACAAAGGTATATGTGATATACATGTTATTGATGTGTACCTTACTAATGCTCGTAGTACCTGGGTATTTGATACTGGTTCTGTTGCTAATATTTGCAACTCGAACAGGGGCTACGGATTAAGCAAAGATTGACTAAGGATGAGGTGACGATGCGTGTGGGAAATGGTTCCAAAGTCGATGTGATCGCAGTCGGCACGCTACCTCTACATCTACCTTCGGGATTAGTTTTAGACATAAATAATTGTTATTTGGTGACAACGTTGAGCATAAACATTATATCTGGATCTTGTTTGATGCGAGACAGTTATTCATTAAATCTGAGAATAAAGGTTGTTCTATTTATATGAGTAATATGTTTTATGGTCAAGCACCCTTGAAGAGTGGTCTATTTATATTAAATCTCGATAGTAGTGATACACATATTCATAATATTGAAGCCAAAAGATGCAGAGTTGATAATGATAGTGCAACTTATTTGTGGCGCTGCCGTTTAGGTCATATTGGTATAAAGCGCATGAAGAAACTCCATACTAATGGACTTTTGGAATCACCTGATTATGAATCACTTGGTCCTTGAGAACCATGCCTATGTGGTCCGATGAATATTGAGGCTCGCTGCAGGTATCTTTATTTTCTCACCTTCACAGATGATTTGAGCAGATATGGGTATATCTACTTAATGAAACATAAGTCTAAAACAATTGAAAAATTCAAAGAATTTTAGAGTGAAGTGGAAAATCATCGTAACAAGAAAATAAAGTCTCTACGATCTGATCATGGAGGAGAATATTTGAGTACGAGTTTTGTCTACATTTGAAACAATGCGGAATAGTTTCACAACTCACGCCACCCGGAACACCACAGCGTAATGGTGTGTCCGAACGTCGCAATCATACTTTACTAGATATGGTGCGATCTATGATGTCTCTTACTGATTTACCGCTATCATTTTGGGGTTATTCTTTAGAGACAACTGCATTCATGTTAAATAGGGCACCATCGAAATCCGTTGAGACGATGCCTTATGAACTGTGGTTTGGCAAGAGACCAAAGTTGTTGTTTCTTAAAGTTTGGGGTTGTGCTGCTTATGTGAAAAAGCTTCAACCTGATAAGCTCGAACCCAAATCGGAGAAATGTGTGTTCATAGGATACCCAAAGGAAACTGTTGGGTACACCTTCTATCACAGATCTGAAGGCAAGACTTTAGTTGCTAAATTTGGATCCTTTCTAGAGAAGGAGTTTCTCTCGAAAGAAGTGAGTGGGAGGAAAGTAGAACTTGATGAGGTAACTGTACCTGCTCCCTTATTGAAAAGTAGTTCATCACAGAAACCGGTTCCGGTGACACCTACACCGATTAGTGAGGAAGCTAATGATGATGATCATGAAACTTCAGATCAAGTTACTACCGAACCTCATAGGTCAACCAGAGTGAGATCCGCACCAGAGTGGTACGGTTATCCTGTTCTAGAGGTCATGTTACTAGACCATGACGAACCTACGAACTATGAGGAAGCGATGATGAGCCCAGATTCCGCAAAATGGATTGAGGCCATGAAATTTGAGATGGGATCCATGTATGAGAACAAAGTGTGGACTTTGGTTGACTTGCCGATGATCAACAAGCCATCGAGAATAAATGGATCTTCAAGAAGAAGACAGACATTGACGGTAATGTTACTGTCTACAAAGCTCGACTTGTTGCAAAAGGTTTTCGACAAGTTCAAGGAGTTGACTACGATGAGACCTTCTCACCTGTAGCGATGCTTAAGTCCGTCCGAATCATGTTAGCAATTGCCGCATTTTATGATTATGAAATTTGGCAAATGGATGTAAAGACTGCATTCCTGAATGAATTTCTGGAAGAAGAGTTGTATATGATGCAACCTAAAGGTTTTATCGATCCAAAGGGTGCTAACAAAGTGTGCAAGCTCCAGCAATCCATTTATGGACTGGTGCAAGCCTCTCGGAGTTGGAATAAACACTTCGATAGTGTGATCAAAGCATATGGTTTTATATAGACTTTTGGAGAAGCATGTACTTACAAGAGAGTGAGTGGGAGCTCTGTAGCATTTCTAATGTTATATGTGGATGACATATTGTTGATTCGAAATGATATAGAATTTCTGGATAGCGTAAAAGGATACTTGAATAAGAGTTTTTCAATGAAGGACCTCGGTGAAGATGCTTACATATTGGGCATCAAGATCTATAGAGATAGATCAAGACGCTTAATTGGACTTTCACAAAGCACACACCTTGAAAAAGTTTTGAAGAAGTTCAAAATGGATCAAGCAAAGAAAAGGTTCTTGCCTATGTTACAAGGTGTGAAATTGAGTAAGACTCAAGGCCCGACCACTGTAGAAGATAGATAGAAAATGAAAGATGTTCCCTATGCTTCAGCCATAGGCTCTATCATGTATGCAATGCTGTGTACCAGACCTGATGTGTGCCTTGCTATTAGTTTAGCAGGGAGGTACCAAAGTAATCCAGGAGTGGATCACTGGATAGTGGTCAAGAACATCCTGAAATGCCTGAAAAGGACTAAGGATATGTCTCTCATTTATGGAGGTGACAAAGAGCTCATCGTAAATGGTTACGTTGATGCAAGCTTTGACACTGATCCAGACGATTCTAAATCGCAAACCGGATACGTGTTTATATTAAACGGTGGAGCTGTCAGTTGGAGCAGTTCTAAACAAAGCGTCATGGCGGGATCTACGTGTGAAGCGGAGTACATTGCTGCTTCGGAAGCAGCAAATGAAGGAGTCTAGATGAAGGAGTTCATATCTGATCTAGGTGTCATACCTAGTGCATCGGGTCCAATGAAAATATTTTGTGACAATACTGGTGCAATTGCCTTGGCAAAGGAATCCAGCTTTCACAAGAGAACCAAGCACATTAAGAGACGCTTAAACTCCATCCGGGATCAAGTCCAGGTGGGAGACATAGAGATTTGCAAGATACATATGGATCTGAATGTTGCAGACCCATTGACTAAGCCTCTCTCACGAGCAAAACATGATCAACACTAAGACTCCATGGGTGTTAGAATCATTACTGTGTAATCTAGATTATTGACTCTAGTGCAAGTAGGAGACTGAAGGAAATATGCCCTAGAGGCAATAATAAAGTTATTATATATTTCCTTATATCATGATAAATGTTTATTATTCATGCTAGAATTGTATTAACTGGAAACATGATACATGTGTGAATAAATAGACAAACAGAGTGGTGTAGGGTGGAACCCTAAGTGAAGATCTTTCACGAATTGGAGGGGGAATCCCCAAGAACAAGGTGAACAAAAGAGGGAAAACAAGAGGAAACACTCAATTGACTAGATCCAATCACACATATTCTAGATCCAAGAACATATAAGAGGTCACAATGATCCAAGAACAACAAAGGAAAGATACAAGATACTAGTTCATCCCAATCTTATGAGGATAGAGGTCTTGATGATCCTATGATGGGGATCCTTCCCACATGTGGGGTCTTGATATTGGTCACTCCAAGAGGAGGTCTTGATCTCCTAGTGGAGTGGATCCATGGAGCAAAGCTCTCATATGTCTATCATATCCTTTGCTAACCCTAACAAATGGTCTAGGTACGGAATATATAGGTGGCTGGAGGTGAGAGACGAGGTGGATGAAGAGGAGGCCCAAACAGCAATCACAGCCGTCCATCCTGTAGGGCCCGTGCGCACGGTATAGGTCCGTGCGCACGGGGTGCTCCGGCGCCAGCTCTCTGTGTAGCCCGTGCGCACGAGGTCTTCGAGGCCCGTGGGCACGGGGTCGCCTGGGAGGTACAGAGATGATCTTCGTGCACTCCTCCTTCTTCCTTGTGGCCTTGGGGTCCTTCTCCTTGGCATCCGGGAAGCTCCTTAGCTGCTTGGAGGCGGTCGCCCTCGTACCTAATGATGCATAACGTTCTGTGGTGAGGTAGCGACCAAGTCCCATAGATATTCATGTAAATCTTGAAGAGGAGCGAGTTCACCTTAAGTCTGGTAGGTCCGCTTGGGGCTTGATGTGCTATGAAGGTGTACATGGAGATGAACGTAGGATGCTCCGCATCATCTCCCCCCCCCTTGGGAGAGATCCGACCTCGGATTGTGATCCTCATCACCATGGAAACGGTTGTCTTCGACGGACTTGAAGTTGGACGGAGTTGAAGACATGGCGCAATCCAAGTACTCCAAGGTGTCTTCGTAGTGGTAGACATGCAAAAAGAGCAAACACAAGCGACACTCGGAAATACAATGGCTAGCACACACAAAGTGTCCATCAAATAAGCATAAGTCTGTGCGGCATGATTGTTCGTGACAAAGCGCATGAAGCTTATCAAGATGATGTAAAATGACATGTAAAGCATTCATGGGAGGAAAAGCATTCATTGTGCACACAAATGTATTGTGAATATGATCAATGCAACCACGGTGCAAAATGATGTCATAGTGAGACGGTTTATCAATAACATGAATATGGTAATGGATGCTCAATATGAATGAGTTATCATGCAAGTGATGGTAGGCAATATGATCATGATGTGTGAATATGCCATCAAGAAAGATCACAACAAATTTGCTAAGGAAATGCACAAGCTCATATATCATGGATGACATGGAAATAGGTGCAACAAGGCAATCATAATGTGAGTTAATCCATGCATAAGATGCAAATTTGTTATGGATGGTGTTGTACCAATGCTCGATGTCGTGGCATGAGTGGAGGTTCGAAGGTGCATCCAATAAGTCCGAGTGCTCCTCAACTTGAAGGTTCATGGGTTCCATCTCCAATGTCGGCATCCAATAGATGTAACATGTAGAGAAGAAGAAGGAAACAACAATGAAAGAGTGACCCATCCAATATGCATATTTGAGGATGGCTCAAAGGGAAGGAGTTCACCTTTAGGAGATTCTCGCAAATGTTGGTGTTGCACATCATGTATGCCTTCACATGACCAAATTGTCTCATGACGGTATCGCCTTGTGAATCCTTCAACATGAAAGAACATGACAAACACTTGGAAAAACAAATGAGGTTAGCGGAGATGCAAAACCTATCATTCGTGTGGTAAAATACCCAACAAGTGGATGCATCATGTTCATCATAAGAAAGTACAAGGGAGCATTTCATAGTATGGAGGCATATGATGATGCGAGGACAACCAAATACAATAGGATCAATCAAGCAAGCATGCATCACAAGTAAAGTGTCCAAGTCTCCACGATCAATAAGCATAGATGCAACAATTGGAGGAAAGCGACAATGAACAAACTATATCATGTGAGAGGCATGAACATATACGTCATCAACCCAAGAAAGCAAGGAAGAATGGAACATGGGTGATGCCACAAAGCAAGCAATCATGGGAATGAAGGTAAGCAAGCTAGTATTGCTTAGATGCAACATACTAGAAAGAATCATGTCAAGTATGTCATGTGTGCAAATGGTGGGCATGAGTAATGCACAAGACATATCACAAACATGAAAGGAGGATATGAGCAAAATAGCATCAATAGCATGAGGCACATGATAAACATGGCAATAGCAACAAGGATCTCCACCAAGCATGCAAATACACATAGGAGTAACATAATTGTGAATCATGGGTAGATGCAAGCAAGGGTCACAATTGCATGGCAAAGGCATAGAAGCAAGCATAACATGCAAATTGAACACGGTATAATGAGCAAGATAGCGGTATATAGCCCATAGCCGTGTGAGAACCAAGTGAGAGAGATGCGCGTAGTCGTTGCGCGAAAGGAATGGTGGTAAGGATAGTTCACGGGATCCCAAGTCATCTTTGCTCTCAAGAGATCGTTTTCGTCAACTCTTGGGATTGAGAGGTTGACGAGTATACGTGAGTACCTACACAAAACAAAGACAAAGGGAAAATTGTGTGTGTGTGGTAGATGTACACATCATCCATCATGATGTGCACGTGCTTGTGTTGGTTAGCACAAAATAGCCAATGCTCAAATAAATGAGATGCGTGATATAGAAACATGTCATCCATCATGATAGGTTTGTTGTTATGTATAGCATAATGGAGACTCAAATTGTGCAATGCATCATGATATATACGTAGAGCATTGTTATTCATGGAATGCATACGGTGCAAGCAATTATGAGAATCATGCAATGTATGGAATGCATCAAAATCTCCTAATATGTATGAGGAAACTATGGGGGTCTCCTCATGAGCATGAATGGAAACATCACATGGAGAATATTGACAACATTCAAAACAATGCATATTTGGAGCAATGTGATCATGGCATGGCATAGTAGATAAATTGCGCAAATCATTTAAAGGAAGCATAGCAATATCATCGCAAGAGAAACAAAAGCCAATTACCATCATCTCGTCATCTATGTCATAAGTGCAAATGGGATTGATTTTAATGGGGCATGCATAGCTACTATGTTGAGATTGAAATGATGCAATATGGGATATCTCACTCATAGCATATCGCAAGGTTAATGGATTGTCAAACATGATGTGACCAAAAGAATTTTCACATGATATCCCATGGAACATAGCATCACAACTAGGCAACTCAACATGCTCATCATCATATTTATCATAAATAGGTAAGTCATGACATGAAGAAATCACACTAGCATGAAGCATGGGTATAGGTGTGTCAACATCATGCAAGCAATCATTCGTGAAATAGTCCACTAGTGGGACAAGATAAGCACCATCACCTATGTTACCTTTGGAGCATCGCTCATGTGTTGTAGGTGAGGTGTCGAAGACCGAGTCATGGTCATCTTCATCTTGATGGAACCATGTGGGGGGTGCATCATCATCCACCATGGCCATCGTCATCTCCATTGGAGGTATGGACTCGTCGAGGATAGGCGCATCATCATGTAGGAGACCTAGCACCAAAGAAAACACACTCGGAGTAGAGGTTAAGTTGTTAGAAATCAAAATGGCCTCACATGCCGTCTCAACTACCTCACTCACTAAGTGTTGTGGCTCACTCACTCCCTCTCGGATGCTCTCACTCATATGGTTGGTGGAGTCACTCAAATGGCGCTCAACCTCACATAGGATGTGTGGAATGCTCTCAAGTGTGGGGCTAGTGGTGGTCACACTCATCCTCTCATAGGAAATGCTCTCAATGTCATGTATGGTGGAGTCACTCATGTCACTCATGTGTTGGTGGCTTTCCTCACATGGCAATTGGGGCATCTCATGGCATATGGGTGTCGGAGAGATGTAGGTGCAAATGTCTTCATGCTCAATCATGTCGTGGTCGTAGCCGTGGATGAAGGCCGAAGATGGCACATCATCACTCTCCTCCAAGACCAAAGATAAGGTCTCATGTGCGGTCTCGTAGCTTGACTCGGAGTATGAGTCCAATATGGTCGCCGTCTTCATGTTGTTGAAGAGGTTCATGCTCGTCGCCGTGGTCGAAGCGGATGGCCCTAGCTCGACCTTCTTATTGCTGTCTTGTTGTAGGAGGCCCAAATGATGTGGCACCTCGTAGCTCGTCTCCATGACCGAAGGGAAATTCCCATGCTCGACCATCTTCCTTGAGGGGCTTCCGAAGATGGAAGTGTCTCCCTCGCTCGTAGTTGGTCGCCTTGTAGTTGAGGATGTTGATGTAGGCGAACTCATGGGAAGTAGGCGAAGATGCCCTACGTCTGAAGGTGAAGATGCCTTGATGGCACTTGGCGAAGATGCCGAAGTGGTTGTTGTAGCCGTAGCATGCTCTTGGTGGTGCTTGTCTCGCGTCTTCTCTTGTGGTCATGAAGTTTGGACTTGTCGTGAAGTAGGGCTTGTTGGGACTTGTAGGTAGGCACATCTCGAGCATCTTCATGTTGATGGTGGCGTTGTCGAACTTGAGCTCGTAGTAGATGTCGTTCGTCGTCGTCGTGCACATGTTGCTTGGAGGTGACATGCCCTTCATGACGAGATGAATCACGAACGTGATGGTGGTCGCCATGGAGATGTGGACGTGGACGACTTGCGCTTGTGTCGCTTGGGCGCTCCGAAGAGGATCGATGTGCTTGACGCTGCCTTGAATATGACAAAGGGGAAGTAGACTTGATCAAGGCCCGATCCTTGCATCTTGCTCCTCCTTTTGTGCGGAAAGCTTGTTGTCGATGTAGTCCCTTTTCCTCGCTTCGGAGTGGCGAATGTCAATGGAGAGGTTCTCGATGCGCTCTCGCAATCTTGATTGTGTGCCTTGCATTTGTTGTTGTAGATCGAAGATTGACGCTTTGGTGATGTAGTTGTTCACGTTGTCATTGTTGTCGAAGACCGGAGATGAAATGCCTTGCCTATCCATCACAAGACTCGCGCAAATATGAGTGGAAGAAAGGAAAGAACTAGACCAATGTACCTTATCCAATGTTGAGGATGGATCAAAGATCACTCAATAATGTATCATGGAAATAGCACAATTGGTACCGGATCTTGTCAATTCTCACACCTACACAAATAAGGCTTATGGTGGAGCTCGGTGAGGATAGTGGCACAAAAATTTGATGCAAAATGTTAGCAAGAGTCAATAATGTTGGAAAAGATTCACAAATTCGCAAGTGAAACAAGTAGACCAATAGCAATATGTGGCACACGGAAACAAACACACGGATAGATAAATGGGGTCATGCAACCAAGGAATGAGCACCAAATGTGGAATCCACGGAAAATGCTCGTGTTGCACAACTCAAGAGAGACGCTAGCATGATTGCTCAATAGGCGGATACGACACTTTTGCACAACCTATAAGATGCAAAATTTATGAGCTTTCTATCCCAAGTATACTATGTGTATGATGTTCCCGTTGTTCTTCTCAAGGTGATCCAAGATGATCGGATATGACAATCTTATATGCAATATTGTGGTAAGATGCTATGGCACTTGCTTACAAGCTCTTTGCTCTCTTTTCTTTTGCTTAAAAGCTTATTCTCTTTTTTTTTTTGATATGGCCACTATGCGAAATGCACAAACCAAGATAGCAATTGTGTATATGCGGGAACAATCTTGTGACACAAGAGATGATACAATGATACCAATATGATATGGTATGTATGCAATGGAAGGTGTAGATCACTAATGTGCACAAGTAACGTTGCCGGCAATACTCAAATGGCTAGTCTCGATAGGCAAGTGACGCAAAATGGGCTAGGGGTTATCAATGCAATTGCAAGGGTGATTGTACAATGGTGTCGTCGAGGTTACCGTCCTTGAAGATGGTAAGTGGCGGTGTTCTTGATGTAGATACCAAGATGATGGAGACTCGTCCCTAAGTAGCCGAAACACCTTAGGAAACGGTAAAAAACCGCGAACTCAAAATCTCAAGGACAAAAGTCAAATGGTGGTAGCGGAGATGGCAATGCGGAAGTGGTGGTGATGGATGATGAAGAAGCAACCGTCCCTAAGTAGCCAAAACACCTTAGAAGACTCAAGTCACCACTCAAACAACCACAAATGCTAAATGGAGCAAAATTGGTTAGGTTGTGGAAGGCTATGGTGGGTTTTGCGGATGATATGGTGGAAGGCCTATGCAAAGATGCCAAAATGTGAAAATTTTGATGGAGTCAAATGGTGATGGAACCTATCTATGTGGATGGGGGATGTCAATAGCTACTCAATGAGCTAAAGAACGCGAAAATCGGACTCCGGATGTGGAAGTTATGGGCAAAACGGTGAAG